>NW_004444050.1:7763513-7778659 GCF_000243295.1 Trichechus manatus latirostris | reverse complement strand
AAAAAAAAAAAAGAATTACCTATGTGAGATCAAATTGACAACAGCAACTCAAAAGGTTTGATGGGAAGCCTAGGGCGCAGGGAGTTGAAGATAATGGTGATGGAATAATTTGGAAAAGGATAGTGAGATTAGCAGCGCAAGTGGAAGAATGTAATCAATGTCACAGAATTGTACATGTAAAAACTTTTGAAATGAAATGGTGTAACTTTGCCTATGTATGTTTTCACCGAAAAAAAAAAAAAAAAAGGTCCTCCAAGGTCGAGAAGGGAGAGTGTTGACATGTCGTGGGGTTGTCAACCAATATCATAAAACAAGAAGTGTACTGACTGTTTAATAAGAAACTATTTGTTCTGTAAACCTTCATCTAAAGTACAATACAAATTTTTTTTAATAAAACATAAATTTCAGTTGTTTTATGTGTATGTTTGTATGAGTGTACATGCATGCACCTCAGTAGTTGGATACTTACTAGTTTATATAGCTGTAAATGATGACACTGGATGCCATGTTCTATCCTGTGACACGGTAGCTCTGTTTTAATCATCAGTAAAACTGTTAGTGGTCATATTAACACTCTTCTTTTAATTAAATAACAAAAGTGACTTAATTCTTACGTATACAAAGTGTTCTCAATTACAAGAGTAATACCTAAAAATTAAGTCTACCCATAATGAATCTGGAAATTCAATGCAGTAGTAACTTCTAGTCTAGATAGGGAGCTTAAATTAGTCACCTTACAAGTTGTGTGCTTAATAAGTTGTGATTTTTTTTAATGACCCATACGTGAGAACAAGGAGAAAAGAAATCGAGAATTTAAAACAAAAGTTGGAGAATGGAATAATTGTAGACCACAGATTATGTTTTTTTTAATAGAATCATTATGTAGCCTAACCATGTTTTGAAACATGTATTGGAAGTAATAGTGGATAAGAGCAGGGGCAGACCTACATTCAAAGCCTGGTTGCAGTGCTAATAAGCAAGACGCCTCAGTTTATTTATCTGTAAAATGGGAATAAAGATCTGGTGGTGCGGTGGTTAAGAGCTCGGCTGTTAAACAAAATGGTGACAGTTCAAACCCACCAGCCGCTCCCAGGAGAAAGATGCCGCAGTCTGCTTCCATAAAGATTTACAGCCTTGGAAACCCTATGGGGCAGTTCTATGCTGTCCTACAGTGTCGCTGTGAATCGGAATCAACTGCACAGCAGTGTTTTTGGGTTTATTTTTAATACTGTGCGATGTCAGTGGGTATAAATTCAAAGTGCCTACTATGTCCAGAAATTACAACTGTTTTTATCATTGTTATTATTAAAACTGATGCTGCTATTAAATTAAATATAATACTTCTACTTCAGGAAGTATGTAAGGGATGATTATTATGGGTCTAATGTATTCTTGTTGTTGAAACCAGAAGTCCTTCATTTGGGGGTCCAAGTTAGATGCTAGAGCTCTACTGCATCATGGCAGCAGGGACCAATCTGACTGGAGGCATCAAAGAAGTTGTTTGATGAAGAGTTTTTACATTGCAAATGATAGAACATGGTGTTCAATCTTCCCTAAATTTGGCCTTTTACCACCACAAAAGCCCATATTGCATAATGAAGAAAATGAAAGAGGTAGAAAAGGAAGATTGTAGTTTTTTCTAATGCACTTGGTCTACAACACTGATAATTCATAATCATTCCAGACTCCTAATATCTCACAATGTTTTGTTCCCTAAAGTGCTCTCTAAAAAAATTACAAATATTGGACAAGAATCATCCAGATCCCCAACAGGAGGAACACATCCATGCAGAATATGAGGAAGTGTTCTAAAGTAATTAGCTTGGAATACAACAGAACAGAAGAAAAGCCATATGAAAATAGATAGTCATTCAAAACTAGTCTTGTGGAAAAAGTGTCAGATCCCTGATCTGGATTACAAAGAGCACAAACTTTTAAAAACCTTCTACCTTTCAAAGTAAATTTTTATTTTAGTATACTCCATTTCTGACGTTTCCCTTTTAATACATCACCACATACACACACACACACACACACACACACACACACAGACAAAGACGTCTAGGTACAGTCTGTCATAATGTGGTGGCTTGCATGTTGCTATGATGCTGGCAGCTTTGCCACTGGTATTTCAAATACAAGCAGGGTCACCCTTGGTGGATAGGTTTCAGCTGAACTTCCAGACTAAGACAGACTAGGAAGAAGGACCTGACAATGTACTTCTGAAAAAATTGGCCAGTGGAAACCTTATGACTAGCAGTAGAACATTGTCTGATATAGTGCCAGAAGATGGGCCCTTCAGCTTGGAAGGCACTAAAAAGACAGCTAGCGAAGAGCTGTTTCCTCAAAGTAGAGTTGACCTTATGGACATGGATGGAGTCAAGCTTCTGATACCTTCATTTGCTGATGTGGCATGAGTCAAAAAGAAAAAACAGCTGCAAACATCCATTAATAACTGGAACATGGAGTGTGTGAAGTATGAATCTAGGAAAACTGGAAGTCATCACAAATGAAATGGAACACATGAACATAGATATCCGAGGCCTTAGTGAGCTTAAATGAACTGGCATTGGCCATTTTGAATTGAACTGTAATATGGTCTACTAAGCTGGGGATGATAAACTGAAGAGGAATGGCATCGAGTTCATTGTCAAAAAGAACATTTCAAGATCTATCCTAAAGTACAAAGCTGTTAGTGATAGAATAATATCCATATACCTAAAAGGATGGTCAGTTAATAGGACTATTATTCAAATTTATATACCAATTGCTAAAGCCAAGGATGAAGAAATTGAAGATTTTTACCAACTTCTGCAGTCTGAAATTGGTCAAACATGCAATCAACATGCATTGATAATTACTGTTGATTGGAATGCGAAAGTTGGAAACAAAGAAGAAGGATTGGTAGTTGGAAAATATGGCATCAGTGACAGAAATGATGCTGGGGATCACATGATAGAATTTTGCAAGACTAACAACTTCTTCATTACAAATACCATTTTTCAGCAACGTAAATGGCAGCTATACATTTGGGCCTCACCAGATGAAATACACAGGAATCAAATCTGCTGCATTTATGGAAAGAGACAAGGGAAAATCTCAATATCATTAGTTAGAACAAGACCTGGGGCCGACTGCAAAACAGACCATCAATTGCTCATATGCAAGTTTAAGTTGAAGCTGAAGAAAGTTAGAACAAGTCTACAAGAGCCAAAGTATAAACTTGAATATATCCCACCTGAATTTAGAGACCATCTCAAGAATAGATTTGACGCATTGAACACTAATGACCGAAGACCAGATGAGTTGTGGAAAGATATCAAGGACATCATACATGACAAAAGCAAGAGGTCATTAAAAAGACAGGAAAGAAAGAAAAGACCAAAATGGATGTCAGAAGAGACTCTGAAACTTGCTCTTGAATGCTGAGTAGCTAAAGCAAAAGGAAGAAATGATGAAGTAGAAGAAATGAACAGAAGATTTCAAAGGACGGCTTGAGAAGACAAAATAAAGTATTACAATGACATGTGCAAAGAGCTGGAGATAGAAAACCAAAAGAGAGGAACATGCTTGTATTTCTCAAGTTGAAAAAACTGAAGAAAATATCCAAGCCTCGGGTTGCAATATTGAAGGATTCTATGTGGAAAATATTAAACAACACAGGAAGGAAGCATCAGAATAAGATGGAAGGAATACACAGAGGCACTGTACCAAAAAGAATTGGTTGACTTTCAACCATTTCAGCAGGCAGCATATGATCAAGAACTGATGGTACTGAAGGAAGAAGTCCAAGCTGCACTGAAGGCATTGGCAAAAAGCAAGGGTCCAGGAGTTGATGGAATACCAACTGAATGTTTCAACAAATGGATGCAGCACTGTAAAAGCTCACTTGCCTAGGCAAGGAAATTTGGGAGACAGCTACCTGGCCAACTGACTGGAAGAGATCCCTATTTGTACCCATTCCAAAGAAAGGAGATCGAACAGAATAAGGAGAGTATGGAATGATATCATTAATATCACATACAAGTAAAATTTTGCTGAAGATCATTCAAAAGCAGTTGAATCAGTACATCCTCAGGGAAGTGCCAGAAATTCTTGGATTAAAAGAGGACTTGGAACAAGGGATATCATTGCTGATGACAGATGGATCATGGCTGAAAGCAGAGAATACCAGAAAGATGTTCACCTGTGTTTTATTGACTATGAAAAGGCATTCAAATATATGGATAGTAACAAATTATGGACAATTTTGCAAAGAATGAGAATTCCAGGACACTTAATTGTGTTCATGAGGTACCTGTACTTAGACCAAGAGGCAGTCATCTGAACAGAACAAAGGGATACCACGTGATTTAAAGTCAAGAAAGATGCGTGTCAGTGTTGTATCCTTTCACCACACGTATTCAATCTTCTGTACTGAGCAAATAACCTAAGAAGCGGGACCATACGATGAAGAACGGGGCATCAGGATTGGAAGAAGACTTACTGACAACCTTAGATGTGTAGATGACACAACCTTGCTTGCTGAAAGTGAAGAAAACTTGAAGCACTTACAGATGAAGACCAAAGACTACAACCTTCAGTATGGATTACACCTCAACATAAAGAAAACAAAAATCCTCACAACTGAATCAATAAGCAACATCATGAGAAACGGAGAAAATATTGAAGTTGTCAAGGATTTCATTCTACCTGCATCCACAATCAATGCCCATAGAAGCAGCAGTCAAGAAGTCAAAAAATGTATTGAGTTGGGCAAATCTGCTGCAAAAGACCTCTTTAAAGTGTTAAAAAGCAAAGATGTCGCTTGAGGACTAATGTGCACCTGACTCAAGCCGTGGTATTTTCAATTGCCTCATGCGCATGCAAAAGTTGGACAATGAATAAAGAAGACTTTGAATTATGGTGTTGATGAAGAATATTAAATATACCATGGACTGCTGGAAGAACAAACAAATCTGACTTGGAAGAAGTACAGCCAGAATGTTCACTAGAAGCAAGGATGGCAAGACGTGGTCTCATTTACTTCAGACATGTTATCAGGAGGGACCAGTCTCTGGAGACAGGCATCATGCTTGCTAAAATAGCGGGTCAGTGAAAAAGAGGAAGACCCTCAACAAGATGGACTGACCCAGTGGCTGCAACTATGGGCTCAAGCATAACAATGATTGTATGGATGGTGCCAGACCAGGCAGTGTTTCTTTCTGTTGTACATAGGGTCGCTATGAGTTGGAACCAACTTGGCAGCACCTAACAACAACAAAATCCATTGCTGTTGAGTAGATTCCGACTCACAGCTACCCAATAGGACAGAGTAGAACTACTCCATAAGGTTTCCAAGGAGCTGCTGGTGGATTCGAACTGCCAGCTTTTTGGTTAGGAGCCATAGCTCTTAACTACTGCGTCACCTGGGCTCCTAAGAACAACAACAGGTGCGGAACAGTCATGTGCCGCATAATGTCCATTTGGGCAACATCCTACTGCATATACATCTGTGGTCCCATAAGACTATAATAGAGTTCAGAAATCCTGATTGGAGATCAGGACATAGAGGACGTAACTGGATGTGGTGAATGCAACAGCTTCCCACATGCAACAGGTATATCTCATGTCTCTTGCATACAAAGTAATTGTGCTGCCACGTGTATTATGGTACAGTACATATATAACCTACAATACACGTCTTCATAGTCATAATAAATGTCTATGTAACTGGCTTATGTATGTACTGTATTGTACTTCCTATCATTATTTTAATGTGAACTTCCCCTACTTCAAATAAAAAGTGTACTGTATAACAGTGTATGCTTTGACTAGTAGGCAGCAGCATCCAATTTCGTGTATCACGTGTCTCTTGTGTTTTAGCGTTACCTCTCTGTTTCATTTTCTTCTGAAAATATTACTCTGAAGTGCATCATGGCTCCCAAATGCAGCAAAACCAGTGCTAGTGCTAGCAGCAGCAAGAGGCAAAGGAGAAGTATTGATGTGAAAGTGAAACAACATGAAAATGGAAAATCAGTGAATTCTATTGCTCTTGATTTAGGCTTATTCACACTATGACCAAATCACATAACTTCCTGTTGCACAGATCATATTGTGGATGTTAGGTGATGCATGACTATGTAAGTTTTCTGATCCAAAGGAGCCTATAAATTAGCTTTTGTTGCAGTAGCAAACAACCCCAAGATCTCATTCCTTGGCCCCAAAATTTCTCGCTCCTGTTCCTTGAAAGCTGTGAATTGACCCGAGTGGTCAACCACATTTCAGCACGTTTAGTCTACCAGCACATAGACTAAATGAGCTGCCCTACCTGGGATATGCTGTTCTCCTAGTAGAGGGCAAATACACAAAAAAGCTCAGCTGGACCCCACGTGATGTACGCAGAAGTTGTATTTCTTCCTTTCCAATTACGATGCCTTTTATCTATTTATTTATTTATTTTTCTTGTGTAACTGCTCTGGCTAGAACTTCCAGTGCAATGTTAAATAGCAGTGGTGACAGCAATCATTCTTGTCCTTTGCCTGACCCCAGGGAGAGATTTTAGTCTTTCACCATTGAGTATTGTTATGGAATGAATTGTACATCCCAAATATGTGTTAGAATCCTAACTCCTATCTCTGTGGATATAATGTAACGTACTGTAAAGTAATTAATTACCTTACATGTAATGTAGTGTGATTACCTCCCCTAATGCAATCTAGTGTAATATAACCAGTCAGTTGAGATCATACCAGTGTAGGCAGATACTAAACCTAATAACTTCTGAGTTACGTAAAGAGTAGCATAGACACAAAACATACAGACACAGGGGAAGACAGATACTATCTGGCAACAGAGGCAGATAAATCTACCAGACAGGAAATCCATGGATTGCTGGCTACTAGCAGCTGAAATAGACAAAGAAGGACCTCCCTCTAGAGCTACAGCCTGAATTTGGACTTCTAGTCTCCAGAACTGTCAGAAAATATTTTTCTGCTCTCTAAAGCCACCCACTTATGATATTTGTGTTAGAGCAGCAGTAAGAAACTAAAAAATTATGATGCTAGCTCTAGGTTTTTTTAAGTGTCTGTATTATGCTGAGGAAGTTCCTTTCTATTCCTGGTTTTCTGCATGTTTTTATCATAAAATATTATTAAATTTGGTCAAATATCTTTTCCTCATCAATTACTATAATAAAGCATTTTCCCCTTTGTTCTATTAATATAGTGTACTACACTGATTGATTTTTACTTATTTTTTAATATTGAACCACCTTGGCATTCCTGAAATAAATCCGACTTGATCATGGTATATAATCCTTTTAATATGCTGATGGATTTGGTTTCTTAATATTTTATTGAGGATTTTTACATCTGTATCCATAAGGGATATTGATTTGTAATTTTCTTTTCTTGTGATGTCTTCATCTGGATTTGTTATGAGGGTAATAGGATGAGTTAGGAAGTGTTCCCTCCTCAGATTTGGAAGATTTTGAGAATTGGTATTAACTCTTCTTTAAGAGTTTGGTAGATTTTACTAAAGAAATCATCTGGTTCTGAAATTTTCTTTGTTGGAAGATTTATAATTACTGCTTCAGTCTCTTTATTTGTTACAGATCTGTTGAAATTTTCTATTTTTTCTTGAATCTGTTTAGGTAATTTGTGTGTTTCTAGGAATTTGTTCATTTCATGTAGGTTATCTGGTTTGTTGGAACACAGTTGTGCAAAGTAATCTCTTATAATCCTTTTTATTTATGTAAGGTCAGTAGTAATGTTCCCACTTTCATTTCTGATTTTACATACTTGAATCTTCAGTCCTTTTCTCTTTTTGTCAGTATAGCTAAAGCTTGTTAAATTTGTTGATAGATGCTTATATGTTGACTATTGTCACATCTTATTAGTTTTGCCCTTTATCAATATGTAATGTTTTCCTTTGTCTCTTTTATCAGATTTTGACTTGAAATCTGTTTTTTATGATATTAGTATAGCCACCCCAGCTCTCCTTTGGTTACTATTTGCGTGACATATCTTTTTTCATCCCTCCACTTTCAACATATTTGTGTCTTTGGATCTAACATGAGTCTCCAGTAGATAGCACATAGTTGGATTATGATTTTTTTTATTCATTTTACCAAAGTCTGTTTTTTGATTGGAGAGTTTAATCCATTTACATTTAAAGTAATTATTGATAAGAAAAAGCTTACTTCTGCCATTTTGTATTTTCTGTATGTCTTTATCTTTTCTTTTTGTCCCTCATTTCCTCCATTACTACCTCCTTTTGTGTTATTTTTTGTAGTGAACTGTTTTTATTTTCCTCTCATTTCCTTTTGTGTATATTTTTTAGATATTTTCTTTGTGATTACCACTGGGATTACATTTTACATCATATATTTATAACAGTATAGTTAAATTGATAATAAATTAGCTTCAGTAGCACAAAAAACTCTGCTCTTCTATAGCAGAGTTATGTCACTCCATTGTGTGGTTTTGTCACATATTACATATTTATATATTGTGTTCCCTGCAATATAGATTTATAATTATTTTTATGAATTTATTTTTTAAATAATATAGGACATAAAAAAGAGTTACAAACCAAAATATGGTAATACTGGCTTTTATATTTTTCCCATGTAGTTATTAACTATACATAAGCCAAAATCAAACCAAACCCATCCCCATCAAGTCAGTTCCAACTCATAGAGACCCTATAAGACAGAGTAGACCTGCCCTGGGTTTCCAGTGGTTTCCAAGAAGCGGCTGGTGGATTCAAACTACTGACCTTTTGGTTAACAGCCATAGTACTTAACCACTGCATCACATTTACAGTCTAGTGTCCTTTCATTCCCACCTGAAGGACTCTCTTTAGTATTTTGTGTAGAGAAATCCTGGTGGTAATGAATTCCCTCAGCTTTTGTTTATTTGAGAATGACTAACTTTTCTTCTTTACTGTTGAAGAAACGTTTTGCCAGATATAAAATTCTTGGTCTTTTCCATTTCAGCACTTTCAATATAACATCCCGCTGGCTTCTGGCCTCCGTGGTTTCTGATGAGAAATTGACTGCTCATCTTATTGAAGATCCCTTGTACATGATGAGTCAGTTCTCTTTTGCTGCTTTCAAGATTATTTCTTTAACTTTGATTTTGAACAGTTTGATTATAATGTGTCTCAGTGTGGATCTCTTTAAGTTTACCCTACTTGGAGTTTGTTGAATTTTTTGGATGTAGAGATTCATATCTTTGGTCAAATTTGGGAAGTTTTCAGCCATTATTTTTTCAAATATTCTTTCTACCCCTTTCTGTGTCATCTACTTCTGAGACTCCCATAATGCTCCCATGTGCTTGATGGTGTATCACATGTCCTTTAAGCTCTGTTCACTTTTCTTCATCATTCTTTTTCCTTTCTGCTAATAATACTTGATAATTTTTTTAATAATATTTTATTGTGTTTATGGTGAAGGCTTACACAACAGTTTAGGTTCCCATTTAACAATTTCTACACAAGTTGTTCGGTGACATTGGTTGCATTCTTCACAATTCATGAACATAATCATTATTTATGTTCTGGTTGTTCCATTTCCATTAATCTAGTTTCCCTGCCCCCTTACATTCTCATCTTTGTTTTAAAGTAATTGTTGTCCATTTGATCTCATATAAGTGATTTTTTTAAAGGAGCACAGTACTTATGGGTGATATTCATTATTTTTTGAGCCCATTTGTTATTTAACTACACAGTGGCCTCAGGGGTTAGTTTTGTTTCAAGGTTCGAAGACTACTCAGGGCAGTAGTCTCGGGGAGCACTCCAATCTCAATCAGTCTGGTAGGGTTTTTTTATTATTATTTTTTATTTTTAGGAATTTGAGGTTCTGTTCCACATTTTTCTCCCATTCAATCAGAGTTCATCTATTGTGGCCCTGATCAGTAGTGGTAGCCAGGCACCATCTGGTTCTTCCTGTCCCAGGGTAGATGAGGCCATGTTTTGTGTAGACTACTTGCCCTGTAGAATAGTTTCTTCTCCGAGTCTTTAATTTTGTTCTTTCTCTTTTGCTCTGGACAAGTAGAAACCAATAGTTGTATCTTAGATGGCCACTTGCAAGCTTTCAAGATGCCTGACACTGCTCACCAAACTGGGATGTACAATGTAACTTTATGAACTATATATGCCAATTGACAGATGTCCCATTCAGACTGGATAATTTTAATTGTCCTGTCTTCAAGTTCATTGATTCTGTCTTTTGCCTGCTCACATCTGCTGTTAAACTCCTCTAGTGAGTTTTTCATTTCAGTTATTGCAATTTTCAGCTCCAGAATTTGTTTGGTTTCTTTTTTATAATTTCTATCTCTTTATTGAAACTCTCATTTTGTTCATACATTGCTTTCCTGATTTCCTTTAGTCCTTTGTCCCTGCATTGCTTTAGCTCTTTGACCATATTTAAGGCAGTTTTTTAAGAGTCTTTCACTAATAATTCCAATATCTGGGCTTCCTTGGGGATGGCTTTTTTTATTTGAATGGAGCATGCTTTCCTGTTTCTTTCTATGCCTTCTGGTTATTTGGTTGAAAACTGAGCATTTGAATATTATAATGTGATAACTCTGGAAATCAAATTATTCCTCTTCTTCTGGGCTTGCTCTTCTTGATTGTAGTAGACTGTAGTCATCTGTTTGTTTAGTGACTTTTTCAAACTAGTTTTTGTAAAATCTGTATTTGTTGTCATGTATTGTGACTCTACTCTCTGTTCCTTTAGCTTATCTTCAGCTACTGTTTTGACAGAGATTTTCTTGAACATCAGGAGCTAAAACAAGAGTAGAAGAATACAAAACAAACAAATGAACAAAAAACTCTTCTCCAAGTCTTTGCAGGTTAGTTCTGTGCTGGGAGAATCCTTCAACACTTAACCAGGCTTGAACTGAAACTAAGGATCAGCCTAAGGTGAAAGCTTAGGGTCTACTCAGGTCTTTTCCGAGTGGACATCTTGCCCTTGGCATACACATGGCTTTCTAAATCCCATCATATACACGGATGATTCTGAATGCCTTAATTTTCCAAAGAAACTTACCCCATCTGTTCCTCCCACACTTTTGGCATTCTGTTGTATGTCACAACCATTGTCTTTTGCCCCAGGCATCTGTGAATTGTTCATTAGCCTTACAATTCTTTCAAGCCCTTTTCTGGCTTCAATGAGTTTTGAGATGACAAAGCAGACATGAGCACATTTTGTCAATCCTTCAGATAGCCCCCAGACAGATTAGAACAGAAATCCATAATAATTTGTGAATAAGGTTTGCTATGCTCCCTCTGGAAGAAGGGACCAACATTCCACACTGGTAATGTGGATTGTCATCTTCAAGTCTGTTGTTAAGTCAGGGAGCCACAAAGCCTTCCAACAATTTTTAAGTTGCCTTTTTATTGATTCAGTATTAATTTGGTTGTTTTAAACTTCTGACTGCTTTCCAGAATTCTGATAAATTTGGTTCTGACGGTTTCTGCTTGTTTTTTTTTGTTGTTGTTGTTGTTGTTTCTGTAGGGGGCAGGAGTTTATATATATAATATACATATATATCATGTATATGTATTTTTTAACAGAACATAAGAATATTACACATTCAGGTAAGAAAGATAACCATCTACTAGCTAATGTACTATGAATGGCAAAGAATAGCCTTGTAAAGCATTTCTTTTCCCTATGACAATTCTCATAACAAAAGCTTCTAGGTGCTCAATCTTATTTTCATGTGACCGTATATGTTTCTGAGCTGCAAGAAAACCTTGAAAATGCCTTGACATTTTACATGGATGGAGCACAGGTTTGGATGTCTCCTTTGATATTGCCTTTGCATTTCTCACTTATTACCTTGTTGTGAAATATAAATGTTGATTTTTCCATGGAAAAGCTAAATAAAGACAAAACGGTGACTTGTATGGGGTGCCTGGCTAGCCTTAGTAACATGACATCATTTATTTCAGTAAACCTCTACTTTTGCTAGCTTCCCTCTTCTCTTTTTCACTCAGAAAATTAATTTCATCAGTGTCTCAGAGTTGATAAGATTCTTAATGCTTATTCGTGTTAACTAAAATCATGTGAGACTGATCCATAAAATCAAGTCATAGTTTAAAATTCATGATTTTAATTAGTAGGCAGTCTAGAAATTTGTGTCAGCTTAACCAGTACATACTCTCCCCAAAGTAAAGTAAGGTTTTATGAGGTTGTACTATAAACAGCCTGAACAAGGGGAATGAAAGTATATGATTAAAATTTAATATTATCGGTCTCTGATTACTCTGTGTACCTCTCTAAAATAGAAATCTACTGCAATGCTGACTGGATACTTTCAATAACCTGGCAGGACACTTTTGTTCCCTTCTAAAGAGTTTACATGATCATGATAAACTTCTGTCTCTGTAATTCTGCCTTTGTCAATCTTCCAAGACTTAATGATTTCCATTTTTATTGACATAATGTTTCCGTAGGCACATTATTACCTTCAGTTGATGGTTTATCATATGTAATAGCCGTATACTTCTGTAATTCAACTTTCAAAAGCCAATATTATTTCCAAAAACAGTACATACAGGAGAGAGTGAATAACATATCTCTTTCTGTAGCTTTGACCAATTAGTCTTCTTCTAATCCCTGACGCTACACAAAACAGTGCCATCCCTCCCAATGGATACCCTTATCTATTACTTGAAGATGGCTCTGCTGATTCACTTTAGCCAATCTGAACACCCCTCAGTATCTTCAAGTCTTTTTTTGATTTCAAGGTGTCAACTTCCTTTACTTTATCATTCTTTGTATACACTCCAGTTTGTCTACATCCTTCTTAGAGAATAGTATTCAGAATGAGCAATATAATCAAACTGTTAAAAAAAGATTAGGATTACCTATGTCCACCGTCCTTTCTCCATTCATTCATTCATTCCCTCATTTATTCAGTCAGGTAGTGAATATTTATTGATCATCTGCCATACACTGACAACATCAGTTTCAATGAGAAAACATCCCTTCCCTAAAGGCAGGAAGTGAAACATGTAAATATGTTACATACACTAGCTGTAAATATGCAAAGGTTTGAGGTGGCCAGGTATAGCTGGGAAAACCAGACAGTTCAAAAGGCAAGAGGGTACAACGTACATATAGAGCCTATAGGCATTAGTAGAGAAGATGAATTGTAAAACAGAAAATTAATGATGAAGGGCTCTGTTTTTACTAAATTCATGCTGAGAAATTTGGTCTGAAGGAATACAGAGACCTTAGCAGAATCTAAGCAGGGGAGTGTCCTATCAGACTGGTAGATAAACTATTGAGTGAATAAATCCAATGTGTATGTGTGCAGAGAAGAAAATGAAAAATGACTAGTGGCAGGTAGAGAGACATGTCAGAAGGATTCTGGAATAGTTTCAATTTGACGTGAGGGGGACAGGAAGGCAGGCAAAGCTTGCAGTTATTTGGTCATTTATTGAACTTAGGAACAGAGTTATAGTGGAGGGGTGAGTGAGAGGTAGGATTCCATGATAATTCTACGTTTCTGCCTTTAGTAATTGAAAGACTGGAGAAGCCATAAGTGGAGACAGAAAATTCTCTAAGAAAAGCAGCACCTAATTAATTACCTAATTAATAAAATCAGTTAACTTATAAAAACATAGATCTCATTGTTTAGGCCTTACATATAACATGTAATAAGTACTATAGGGTCATTGTGAGTGGGAATCCACTAGACAGCAAACAGTTTGGGTTTGGAGACCCTGTTGGTGCAGTGGTTAAGTGCGATGGCTGCTTACCAAAAGGCTGGCAATTCAAATCCACCAGGTGTTCCTTGGAAACTCTATGGGGCAGTTATACTCTGTCCTATAGGGTGACTATGAGTCGGAATTGACTCAACGGCAACAGGTTTGTTTTTTTTTTGTTTGTTTGTTTGTTTTTGTTTTAAGGGCTTTTAACACATGAATGTAATTTCTTTTGCTAGAAGTTAAGAAACTTCTTATAAATGTTTAATTTTGAATATTTTTGTACAGGTTTTGCTTTAGGTAGGTTTCCTCTCAATCATCACTGATTTGGAGAAAAATGATATTTGAACATATTAATAATTAAGAGCCCTGTAGGGTTTTTTCTTCACATGAAGGAACTGAATTAATAAGGTTCTAACATATTTGATAAGCATCCTTGAGTGTCCCAGATTCAATTACCTCTCCTTTAATAAGTGTCGCTTCATTTAGACTCTCCACTCCAGTTTTCTATAATTTCAATTACTAAACTCCTTGAAAGAATAAAGTTTTATCTTGTCATTTCAAACTCAGGTTCTATGTGGAGATTGTTAATAGGGCTCCTTCTGTAAAACTGATTCTTTTATCTTTTGGTCTCAGATAATAATGCAAACAAAATAGTTGATTATTTTATATCCGTTATAATCTTGACTTTAATGAGAGGGAAGACTGCCTTAAGGGATGGAAGAACAGCTAAATAAAAAATAACAAACCTGAGCGAGGGAGAAAATTGCTGCTGTTGTTGGAGGAGCAGCCGTAGGCAGGCTCCTGTGGAGTGTGTCTGGGAGCTGACCCTCACGGAGTGGAAAACCATGCATAAGCCAATACTTCTTATTTATGCCTTTTGCCATTTTCCAAATCCTGAGAAAAAGGATAACGCACAACAGGAGGCCTCTCTTTAAAAAGGCAAGCAGCTGTGTCGTATTAATGGGAAATGTTGGACAGAGCAGGCAATAACTTTTAATGTGAGTTTTTTTTCTTTTATTTTCCTTCATTGTTGAGACACGGGGAAGCACTCTGAATAGTAGATGAGTAGAAGACAAAACACAATATCTAGGAAGCTTTTCAACAGTTTCCTGAGTAGCGCCTGAGGAGCACTGGCTCTGACATGCTGAAGAAAATGAAGCTATTTGGGGAAAGCTTCCATCTGAGGCAGATTTCTCATCTTCCTTATGTGGGAATCACTTCTGCAGGATAGATATCTATCCACTAAGAAAAGTCTTTCCTTTTCCTTAACAGGTGTCCTCTGGTTCGACAAAAGCCTCATTGGAGGCTTGCCAGAGTGTTGGTGTCCCACTTTCTTGCTCTCACTGCCAATTCCTCTTATTTTTCCTGCAAGATTTCAATTAACATCTGTCTTTATTTCTCCTGTCAAATTTCATTCTAGTTTTTTTTTTTTTTTTTAT
>NW_004444050.1:7717089-7755554 GCF_000243295.1 Trichechus manatus latirostris | reverse complement strand
TCTTTATCTCTTCATTTGATGTTCTAGGGTTTCAGGATTGTTGATTCTCTGTTTGGCTTAGTTTTTCGGATCTTTGCTGTGGAGGGACGGCGTGGTGCTTCTGCCTAGAGTGCCATCTTGCCGGACTCTCTCTCTTTCTAGTTTTGTTCACTATCTAAATATGGGGAGAGTCTCAGCATCCCTTCCTGGGCACTAGTTCACACATGGGCGTTCTCTACATCTTCTACATCTTTTCTACATCTTCTCTACATCTGAGTGAAACTGGGTCAGGCAGCAGTCCCCTTGCACCAGTAGAAGTCCCTATCAGACCTTACCTGTCTGGGGAATGGGTTATAGCTCATGGAGAAGGATGGGGTTGAGTGTCAATTCTTTGCCTTCCTCACCGTCAGGAGCCAACTCCATGAATCTGATCCCTACATCAAATAAACCAGTGGTTGCCCTGAGGCTCCACACAGGAACCTCCTCCAGACAACCTCAGCTCCTGCTTAAGTGGAGTCAGATTCTTGGCACAAGAGTACTTGGAATATTTTGCCAAAAAAAGGCCCTATCTTCTTCCAAAATAATAGAATGGGAACTACTGCTTTCCTGAGCCTCAAGGCGTATCTCAGGAACACTTCCTGGCTGGAGCTGGACACTATTCTTTCCACAACTGGATGACCACTATCTATGATATCATGCCCTAGGTCAGTTGTTCTCATAGTCTAGTCCTCTATCCAGCAGCATCAACATCATCTGAACACTTTGTTGTTAGGTTCTGTCTAGTCAGCTCCAGCTCATAGTGACCCCTTGCACCACAGAATGAAACACTGCCCGGTCCTGTGCCATGCTCATAATCATTGTTATGCTTGAACCCATTGTTGCAGCCACTGTTGAGGGTCTTCTTCTTTTTTGCTGACCCTGTACTTTACAAAGCATGATGTCCTTCTGCAGGGACTAATCCCTCCTGATAACATGTCTAAAGTATGTAAGATGTAGTCTCACCATTGCTTCTAAGGAACATTCTGACTGTACTTCTTCCAAGACAGATTTGTTCATTCTTTTGGCAGTCCATGGTATACTCAATATTCTTCACCAACACCACAATTCAAAGGCATCAATTCTTCTTCGGTCTTCCTTATTCATTGTTCAGGCTTCGTATGCATATGATGTGACTGAAAATACCATGGCTTGGGTCAGGTGCACCTTAGTCTTCAGGGTGACATCTTTGCTTTTCCACACTTTAAAGAGGTCTTTTGCAGCAGATTTGCCCAGTGCAATTTGTCTTTTGATTTCTTGACTGTTGCTTCCATGGGTGTTGATTGTGGATCCAAGTAAAATGAAATCCTTGACAACTTCAATCTTTTCTCCGTTTATCATGATGTTGCTTATTGGTCCAGTTGTGAGGATTTTTGTTTTCTTTAGGCTGAAGTGTAATCCATACTGAAGGCTGTAGTCTTTGATCTTCATCAGTAAGTGCTTCAAGTCCTCTTCACTTTCAGCAAGCAGAGTTGTATCATCTGCATAATGCAGGTTGTTAGTGAGTTTTCCACCAATCCTGATGCCCTGTTCTTCTTCATATAGTCCAGCTTCTCGGATTATTTGCTAAGCATACAGACTGAATAGGTATGGTGAAAGGATACAACCATGACATGTACCTTTCTTGACTTTAAAACACACAGTATCCCTTTGTTCTGTCTGTATAACTGCCTCTTGATCTATGTACAAGTTCCTCATGAGCACAATTAAGTGTTCTGGAATTTCCATTCCTCACAATGTTATCTATAATTGGATATGATCCACACAGTTGAATGCCTTCACATAGTCAATAAAACACAGTTAAGCATCTTTCTGGTGTCCTCTGCTTTCAGCCAGGATCCATCTGACATCAGCAATTATATCCTTGGTTCCATGTCCTCTTCTGAATCCAGCCTGACTTTCTGGCAGTTCCCTGTCGACATACTGCTGCAGCTGCTTTTGAATCATCTTCAGCAAAATTTTACTTGTGTGTCATATCAATGATATTGTTTGATAATTTCCACATTTGGTTGGATCACCTTTCTTTGGAATAGGTATAAATATGGATCTCTTCCAGTCAGTTGGCCAGGTAGCTGTCTTCCAAATTTCTTGGCACAAACAGGTGAGCACTTCTAGCGCTGCATCCATTTGTTGAAACATCTCAGTTGATATTCCATCAGTTCCTAGAGCCATGTTTTTCGCCAATGCCTTTAGTGCACCTTGGACTTCTTCCTTCAGTACCATCAGCTCCTGATCATATACTACCTCTTGAAATGGTTGAATGTCGACCAATTCTTTTTAGTATAATGACTCTGTGTATTCCTCCCATCTTCTTTTGATGCTTCATGCATTGTTTAATATTTTCCCTATAGAATCCTTCACTATTGCAGCTTGAGGCTTGAATTTTTTCTTCAGTTCTTTCAGCTTAAGAAATGCTGAGTATGTTCTTCCCTTTTGGTTTTCTATCTCCAGCTCTTTGCACATGTCATTATAATACTTCACTTTGTCCTCTCGAGCCACCCTTTGAAATCTTCTGTTCAGTTCTTTTACTTCATCATTTCTTCCTTTTGCTTTAGCTACTCAACGTTCAAGAGCAAGTTTCAGTGTCTCCTCTGACATCCATTTTGGTCTTTTCTTTCTTTCCTATCTTTTTAATGACTTTGTGCTTTCTTCATGTATGATGTCCTTGATGTCATTCCACAACTCGTCTGGTCTTCTGTCATTAGTGTTCAATGCATCAGCCCTAACGCACACGTTTCTTGACTTTAAACCACACAGTATCCCCTTCTTCTGTTCAAATGACTGCATCTTTGTCTGAGTACAGGTTCTTCATGAGCACAATTAAGTGTTCTGGAATTCCCATTCCTCACAATGTTATCCATAACTGGACATGATCCACACAGTCGAATGCCTTTGCATAGTCAATAAAACACAAGCAAACATCTTTCTGGTTTTCTCTGCTTTCAACCAAGATCCATCTGACATCAACAATAATATCCTTCATTATCCACATCCTCTTCTGAATCCGGCTTGAACTTTTGCCAGTTCCCTGTAGGTATACTGCTGCAACTGGTTTTGAATAATCTTCAGCAAAACTTTACTCATTTGTGATAATAATGATATTCTTCTATTATTTGCACATTCTGTTGGATCACCTTTCTTTGGAATGGGTACAAATAGGGATCTCTTCCAGTTGGGTGGCCAGGTAGCTGTCTTCCAAATTTCTTAACATATACGAGTGACCACCTCCAGTGCTGCATCCATTTGTTGAAACATCTCAGATGGTGTTCTATCAATTCCTGGAGCCTTGTTTTATGGCATTCCCTTCAGTGCAGCTTAGACTTCTTTCTTTAGTATTATTGGTTCTTTCTTGATCATATGCTACCTCCTGAAAGTTGACTAATTCTTTTTGGTACAGTGGCTGTATATTCCTTCCATCTTCTTTTGATACTTACTGTGTCGTTCAGTATTTTGTCCTTTGAATCCTTCAGTACTGCAACTTGAGGCTTGAATTTTTTCTTCAGTTCTTTAGCTTGAGAAATGCGGAACGTGTTCTTTCTGTTTTTTCAACTCTAAGTCTTTGCATATGTCATTATAATACTTTACTTTGTCTTCTTGAGCTGCCCTTTGAAATTTTCTGTTCAGCTGTTTTACTTCATCATTTCTTCCATTTGCTTTAGCTACTCTACATTCAAGAGCAAGTTTCAGAGTCTCTTCGGACATCCATTTTTGACTTTTCTTTCTTTCCCGTCTTTTTAATGACATTTTGCTTTTTTCATGTGTGATGTTCTTGATGTCATTCCACAATTCTTCTGGTCTTCAGTCATTAGTGTTCAGTGCATCAAATCTATTCTTGAGACGGTCTCCAAATACATGTAGAATATACTCAAGGTCGTATTTTGGCTTTCGTAGACTTTCTCTAATTTTCTTCAGCTTCAGCCTGAACTTGCGTATGAGCAATTGATGGTCTGTTTCACAGGCCTTGTTCTGACTGAACATATTGAGCTTTTCCATTGTCTCTTTCCACAGAAGATGTAGTCAATTTGATTCCTGCGTATTCCATCTGGCAAGGTCCATGTGTATAATCGTCATTTATGTTATTGAAAAAAAGTATTTGCAATGAAGAAGTTGTTGGTCTTGCAAAATTCTATCATGCGGTCTCTGGCATTGTTTCTCTCACCAAGGCCATATTTTCCAACTACCAATCCTTCTTCTATGTTTCCAACTTTCACATTCCAATTGAAAGTAATTATCAATGCATCTTGTTTGCATGTTTGATCAATTTCAGACTGCAGACATTGGTAAAAATCTTCAATTTCCTCATCTTTGACGTTAGTGGTTGGTGTGTAAATTTTAATATTGTTGTATCAGCTGGTCTTCCTTAGAGGCATATGGAGATTATCCTATCACTGACAGCATTGTTCTTCAAGATAGATCTTGAAATATTCTTTTTGACAATAAATGTGACTTCATTCCTCTTCAATTTGTCATCCTGGCATAGTAGACCATCTGATTGAAAATTCAAAATGGCCAGTACCAGTTATGTCAGTTCACTAATGCCTAGGACAGTGGTCTTTATGTGGTCTGTTTCATTTTTGACAACTTCTAATTCTCCAAGATTCGTACTTTGTACATTTCATGTTCTGATTATTAATGGATGTTTGCAACTGTTTCTTCTCATTTTGAGTCATGCTACATCAGTAAATGAAGGTCCTGAAAGCTTGACTCCATCCATGTCATTAAGGCCAACTCTACTTTGAGGAGGCAGCTCTTCACCGGTCATTTTGAGTGTCTCTCAACCTGAGGGGCTTATCTTCCTGCACTATATCAGACAAAGTTTCGCTGCTATTTATAAGGTTTTCACTGGCCAATTTTTTCAGAAGTAGACCACCAGGTCCTTCTTTCTAGTCTCTCTTAGTCTGGAAGCTCTGCCGAAACCTGTCCACCATCAGTAATCTTGCTGGTATTAGAAATACCAGTGGCATGCCTTCCAGCATCACAGCAACACACAAGCCACCACAGTTTCGCTGACAGACATGCGGGAGGGACCTAGTAGTCCCTTTTAACAAGCACTCCAGATGACTCTGTCTGGTCAAGTTTGGAAACCACTGTGTAAGTGCAGTGATTCTCAAAGTCTGGGAATTTGTTAGAAATAACAATTCACGGGCCTCACCGTAATTAGCTGAGTCAGAATCTTTAGGAATGAAGCCCAACTGAGTAATAACAAGCCCTCTAGGAAGTTCTTATGCCTTGTGCCCATCAAAGTCACTGGGCTCCTGGTGGCAACTGTCTGCAAACCTGTCTTGTCATTGGTCATCCCCATGAAGACCAATACAAACAGGTAGTATTTCAATCAGAGACAGAAATTCTGTTTGTGTATGCCTGCTGCAATATATAAAAAATGAGTAGGCCTATTCTGCCTGGAAGACCATATGGACAAGCTTGTTTATGCTACACCTGGACATTTGTGTAGTTTAATTATCTCAAGTGACTCCCCAGATAGTGCTGGCACATCCAGTGCTGATGCTGCTACTCTGCACTATTACCTAAGAGAAAACTAAATTTAGTGAAAATGTGCAGAGGGTTTCCGATCACCCAGGTAAGCAGAGTAGTTTTTGTTTTTGTTTCGATTCAGTTTCTTCTCCAGCACAATTTCACTGTAAATAGTCTCAGTAATACCTTGTTATAATTGAGTCAGTTTCCATTTCTCCCTTTAATAATATTTGCTGCATGTCCCTTTACAAAATCCTCTCTAACATTTGCTTTTCTTTCGCTGCCTAGCCAAAATTTTGGCATGAGTCCAAGCCATTCTCCATATTACCAAGTGTGCTTGGACAATTGCCCCAAGAGCATTGGAAGTTTTCAGGCTGTGGATAACTCTACGTTTATGTTCTCTGGTCTGCAACTCCAACATTTCAGTGACATCTTTGAGCCATCTCAAAACCCTTCTCTATGGGCTTAGACACTGCACGTGAGAAGAGACTCTCTAGGCTCCAGTTACAACTGGCTCCAGGAAAAGCTAAGTTTCCACAAACAGAGCGGGACACAGACTTTTGACCAATCCAGGCTTGGCCCTCATTTCTCCTTCCAGAAAAGAGTTAATTATCTTTCAGACATTATTTGATGCTGGTTTATACACCAATATCCGGGCTCTTACTTTGAATCTTTGCATCATTTCAATATTTGTTGCCTTCGAGAATGATGAAGAGGACTTACAGGCAATGAAATCTAACTCACCGAGCACTGAACATGTTTATATTTTTTCTATAACACAAGGATAATTTCCAAAGAGTAGTTTATTGCCTTGCAACAAATCTCATTCTGTTTTTGGACACTCCTGGTGGTAAAAAGTTCTGTCTGAAATCTGCCTGCTTTTCCGGATTTGACACAAGGAAACGTACCAGGAATCATACCTTTGGCTGACATGTCTGGAAGCTAAAAGAAAAATATGGTGCTTCTTCTTTGAAAATTGAAGTTTTAATTATTTCTAATCAATAACGTATGTGCTTTTGCCTATACATGGCTCACTGTGCCTCCGAAAATTAGCTAATCAAAATCACTCATGTTTTCAAGTTGGAAAGTTTTAATTAGACTACACAATGAGAGAGTTATCTTGAAAATAATCAAGGAGAAATACAACTATTTAATGAAATATAGATTCTGGAAATATGTGCTACTTATTACACTTCATGACTGTCGAGATTTACGCCTTTGAGGACAATATCAAATGGAGAAGTATATCTATTTATTGCTCAATATGCACAGTTCTTAGGATTTTTTCTTATTCTAAACTGTAACCTGTTCATTTCCTGATTCTTGCAAAATGCTAATTTCCCCTTTTGCAGATGGTATATTATGATTGTATTTATATAAATATAGGTGGAACTTCCCCAGAAGATATAAATAATGCAAAAAATAATACAGTGTTCCTCAGTGGAGCATTGTAAACAGCATATTTCTTTTGGGTAAATAAAAGTTTATGTCAAATGTTTATGCATATTGGAGGAATAAAATATCTTTTTTTGATTGACTTTACTAGGCGATAGATCCAAAACAATTTGAAAGTGAGATAATGATAAATTTAACACTGTACCTCATATGTTGCAAATATATGATGAACACTTGAATGAATAAATGAATAAATGCATCAATTAAAATGTTTAATCAACAGTTCTGCTCCCTCACATTTAAAATGGGAGGTTATTCAGCAATATTAAGATGATATTAATTTAATTTTACTTTTCCCACCCTTGTTTGAGATTTACTTTTGACTCACTTGTTTTTAAGTTAATTATCAGTCCTGGTAAATCAAGTATAAATGCCCATCAAAGCAAAGATTCCTGATAAAGAGAATCAAAACTGTGTAAAAGTGTCATAAAATATGACACAATACATTTGGCTGACTACTTGACCCAGGTTCTGAGGCAATAGATGACTGAGCTCTTAGTCAGTCAGGAATTCTAGAAGGAAGTTCCTGAACAAAATGTTTATGAGTAAGATGATACACCCACAAAACCAAGTATTTTATTTTATCTTTTATTTTATTCTCCTTTTTCTTCTTCTTTTAATATGGAGAGCAATTAACTCATTAAATCAACTCATTAAACACAAGAACAAGAACTTTTTTTAATAATTAATATTACCCAAACATTAAATGATTTTTTAGGCGTAATTAGAAAGATCACCACTAAAGGATATATTGAAGAGGATAACATGAGGTATGAGGGGAGATGACAGATAAATCACTTTAATCACTGAGATGCCTTTAATCCAGGAATATATTCTATTAAGCACACACACACACACACACACATGAATCAGCTAGAATGATTTTTGGCCCTGAGTAAAAAACCTAATTAGGAATCTTATTTACTTTATCTCTGTTGCATACTTTGTAAACATTTTCATTGACTTGAAGGTAAATCGTCATAAATAAGTAACATAAGATACATTAAAATACATGGCTACATATGTATTAACATACATGCATGTCTATAGTAGCAAAGAAAACACTGAATTTAAGTAATTATTCAGATGATTTACAATAAAAGCTACTTAATATCCCCTGCTCAAAACTACGAAATGATTTACTTTCACCTGTGAAACAAAGTTCAAACCCTTCTAGTCTACACCTACCAAGCAAACCTCAATAAGTTTTATCAGTTGGAATAAGACTGTATCTGAGGTATATTGATGAACTATTGCTGGCTCCTTTATCTTTCATATCTTCTCAAATATTATTGGAATGTCTTTATCTGGGAACATTAAGAAAGATATTTTTCAGAAATAGAAACAGAAGAATTGTAGCTCCAGAAACTTCCATCCAAATTTTTTCAGACCATCATCACACAGTTGATTGTGATTAGGTCAGTTTCATGCATTCTCTACAATAATTCACTTAGAGCTTGATTGGGCTGCACCTTCATCCATTAACTATGATTATTAGGTTAAACATCCTTGATTGGATCTTGCTTTTGTAAAACTACACCTCACTCACCTTGATGGACTCCTGCCCCTCCCCAAATGCCTCAACATCAAATGAATAATTTTTTTATTCACCTATTGTTTCATTATTTTTTTCCTTTTTGGGTACAAAAATGATACAAGTTTATTGTAGAAATATTGAAAAATGTAGAAATTCATAAAGGAGAGAATAAAACTCTAAATGCTTCCCTTCCAAGGACAATTATTCTAAGTATATTGCTGCACATCCTTCCACATTCATATCAAGTGGGTATGTCAGTCCATCCTCTTCTCTGCATTATTATTCCATCAGAAGCATTTCCTGTGTCACTGCAGTCTCCGCATGATCTATAACATGCTCCACACAAAAAAAGAAAAAGATACAATTTATTTCTTTATTCAATCATCAAATAAATGAATATTTATTGAGCTCTTCCTATATGCTAAGCACTGATTTAGTCTCTGGGGTAAAGCTTAAGCATACATCCTGAGGTGAAGGGAGGTGGGATTCAAAGGACACATAAATACTTAGATATAGAATATGGAAGGGAGACTGCGAAGTACTACAGAGAGAATACAGCCAAGGAAGGTATTGGTAGCTGCCTCAGTTACATAGTGCCCCCCGAAACACAAATACCACAAGGGGATGGTGTTAAAGAACAAGACTGTATATTCTTATAGTCCTGGAGGCGGAAAGTCCGAATCAGGGTCTCAGCTGTGTCAATTCTTTCTGTGTTGGTAGGCGTTCCTTGCTTCCTTAGCGTTCTTTGGCTTATAGAGGATTCTCACATGGTGTCTGTCTTCCCCGTGTGTCTCTGAGTTTATTCTGGTCTTTTATAACTTAGAAGTGATTACATTTAGAATTCATCCTACGCTGGTATTGCCTCATTAACATAACAAAAGAAAAACTCTATTTCCAAATGGGATCATATCCACAGGTACAAGGGCCAGGATTTCAACACATTTTTTTTTCCAGGTACAATTCAATCCATAACAGTAGCCATGGTTATCTCTGTGTAATGGAATTCTACAAGTGATTGTATCTTTCTTCTTTGGCTTACATGTTTTTAACGGGTAAGATGTCAGCTCATCGAGACTTTCAGAGTTTTCTGTAAGTAAACTTAATTTACATTTGGTGCTTCCATTCCACTGAGAGATTATCAGTTTGAGGTCCATTGGCAACCCCCTGACCCCAGGACTGAAATTACATTCTAGGGAGCTCACAGGATCAGACCTTCATTGCAGTAATTTCACCATTTTCTTTCCGTAATCAATTTACAGATATACTTTTTCCCCATAAAACAGGGATTTGTTATAGAAATATTTCACATTAGTAGTTGATCATGTTCAATTTCTTCACCTGAGGGGTAGTTAGTTGCATGTTGTTTGTTCACTTCTAGTAATCCATCCATCCTTAAGTATGGATGGGGTACTTCTTGGGAATTGAGGTTTCATGAGACAACTTCATTGGAAATTCCTTGTATACGGCAATACAATTAGTATTTCAATCTTCCTGTAGGGCTCATGAGAGGAGCCAAGGACACTCACAAAAGGGATACCTAAGAGTCTCTACAAGAGGAAAATCAAATAAAGCACTGTTAATGTCCAGATTATTAAAATAAATACACTATAATAGCTGCAGACTTAAAAAAAATACAGATTTTTCTGTACCATTTTTTTCATCATCAAGTTTTTCTGTTTTATTTAAGATATTAGTTTTAATTCTGAAGAAAGAGGTACATTTCCTTGTTTTTAGTTTTAGCATCAGGTTATAACCAGGTGTGTTAGTCATCTAGTGCTGCTCTAACAGAAATACCACAAGTGGATGGCTTTAACAAAGAGGAGTTTATTCCTTCACAGTCCAGTAGTCTAGAAGTCCAAATTCTGTCGGCGCTGGAGGGAGATTCTTGTGATGCATCAGTCTTCCTTGGTCTGGAAGCATCTCAGCACAGGAACCTCAGGTCCAAAGGACGCCCTCTGCTCCTGGCACTGCTTTCTTGGTGGTATGAGATCCCCATGTCTTTCTGCTTGCTTCTGTCTTTTATATCTCAAAAGAGATTGGTAAAACACTATCTAATCTTCTAGATTTCATCAGTATAACTGCCACTAATCCATCTTATTACATCATAGTGATAGAATATACAACACATAGGGAAATTGCTTCAGATTACAAAATGGTAGACAATCATACAATACTGGGAATTATCACCTAGCCAAGGTAGCATATATTTTGTGGGGACACAATTCAATATATGACACCAGGTTTCTGTTTTCTTTTCTCCTGTCTTCTCAATATTGCACAAATGTCTGGAAACTACAGGGTTAAGTAAAAGCTGCAGAAGAGATTTGCTCCTGTTGGTGAGGGGCCCAGGGCAGGACTCTCCAGAGCACCTTCTCAGGAGAACTTAATGTCAAAGAAAAAAAGATTCTGACAGAGGAGAAAGACTGAAGAAATCACTTGTATTTCAGCTCTGATCTTAGGTATACACATTAAATCTGTGAATAGTTTTTTCTTTAAAACACTGAATTTATTTCAAATCTAAAGCCAAAATTTTTTTCTCCTTAAAAAAAAAAAAAATCACTTTGCCCCTCCTTATAAACTCTTTAGCTATAGGCCAGTTACTATTACAGATCAATTTGTCTTTCCATCAACTTCCAATAAATTCCTTTGCTCAAAAACACAATCAAGTCCTCCCACCCCGAAGTCAAGACTTTTCTACTGGGAGCAGCAGGAGTGGCAGAACTCGCGGTTCTTCCACAGGATAATTCCTCTGAACTGGTACTTTTCCCTCTAGTGGTTGTGCTGAGCCTGTACCACTGCCATCACTGCTCATCCTGAGAAAGGATGAAGAGAAGAATCCAGAAGCCCGGTTGGTGTTTTCTGAACTGTTAAGTAGTAATAGAGGGCCTTACTGATTGTTCCTGCAAAAGCCTCTATTGCATCCCCAACCTAGATCTCTAAGATAGATGTAACTATCTCCTTCTTGGAGAATCTTCTGCAGTCCCTGAATGGTGCAAACAGTTTATATGCTTGACTGCTAACTGAAAGGTTGGAAGTTCGAGTCCACCCAGAAGCACCTCAGAAGAAAAGCTTGGCAACCTACTACTGAAAAATCAGCCGTTGAAAATCTGATGGATGGCTATAAAGGATTAGCACAAGGGGCCTTTGTTCTGATGGAACGGTTCTATGTCTTGATTGTGGTGGTGGTTGCACGAACATGTGATAAAATTGCATAGCACTACACACACACATACACAAATGAGTGAATGTAAAACTGATGAAATTTGAATAATGTTGGTGGATTGCAAAAAATAAAAAAGGGAAAAGAAAACCAGTTGGAACACAGTTCTACTCTCAAGCACATGGGGTCGCCATGAGTTAAAATGGACTCCACAGCAACTGGTTTGGCTGATCTTCTACCTTTACTGTCTAATTATGGTGAACAATTTTTTTTTGCAAGAAATTTCTCTGCTACTTTTCTCCACATGATGAGAAAGCAGAGGAATAAACTGCAAAGTTCTATGATGCCAAGGATATTTGATTCTTAGATGTACTTGAAGTGCCTAGAATAAAGGCTGGTTCATAGTGAGTGCCTGCTAAATGTTTGCGGAAAGAATGAATAAAATGGTGATCACTAGATTTCAGTATAGAGAAATTCATTACACTAATGTGATAATAAAAACAGTAAGGCTATGAATTCTGAGAAGAAGCTTTGACCTTATCCTATATATGTTGAAATGTTGCTATTGCCTATGTTGTATTATAATTTCCGTTTTTAGCTACATAAATAAAATATTAACTGTAGAAAAATGTAGAAGAATAATATTTCAGTATATTTTGTTACATGAATCAGTGTGATCCATTTTTCCCTTCTCCACCCCACTTTCATTTCTGTGACCCTGTACCCTCTATGATCAGGGCAGCTGGACTGTTGTCTCTAGGGAGGATTTTTAATATCATAGTATAACGTATAAATGATTCAAGTTCTTGGTTTTTGCATTTAAAGTGTTGAAGTCCTGTCATAGACCAAAATTCAAATGAATATGTGGTGCATAATAGAAGTGGCCTCAATGAGTTAAAAGCTCAAGAGGAAGCAAGATAATTAAGCATTGGTAGGAAGACAGGCCTGGCAATCTGCTTCCAAAAAGTCACAGCCTTGGAAAACCCTGTGGAGCAGTTCCACTCTGCACACATGGGGTTGCCATGAGTCAGAATCAGCTTCAAGACTGCTAAAAGCAACAAGTACTTTTATGAAAAAAGAGTTTTGCACCCCTCCCACTCCTACCGCCGGCCACTAGCCCACACCAGCTTTTCATCCATGGACTAGAGAATGACAGAAAGCCTAGATAGGTTTCCGGACTATGTAATCCCTGCTAATAATTTAGTATTTATCTGTTCATACTTAACTTTCTATATACATTGATACAAGATTTGTTTAACAGTGTGCTTCCAACAAATGTGTTTTATAACTTTTTTTTAATATAAAACAAATGTCAGACCTATTTTTGGTTACTAAATAGTGATAAGAAATGAATATTAATACTAATTAAATATTAAATAAATATTAACCAAAATACATTTAAGTCTTTTAAAATCCTAACTTTATTCATTAATATGAACAAGCAGAATTGGGATAGCTAGGTATAGAATATGAACATAACCAATTTTCCTTTACAAAATCAATATCAACTTAAACTCTCATCACCAGATTAGAAAAGCATGTCTACTTCTCTCCCATGTCACCAATCCTGGCTATTGCTTATTTTAATCCATACCTAGTTGAAACAAATGGCTTTTGGATTGATTTCAAATTCCATTTCTTAAATTATATAGTGGTTGAATTAGGTATTCCCATTTAATATTTTGAAAATTTGTTCCTGTTGGCCTATTATTCTATGATGTGTCAGTTTTCTAGGTAATTTGGAAGAAAGATTAAACATTAGGGATATTAACCCAGTTTTTGCCATTTATGGTATTATTTCTATAGATTATGGGTATACTTTTTATCTTATTTATGGTATATTTGCCTCATTTTTAAGTGTATGCATTCACATTTATCTTTTGTTTTGTTTTGTTTTTGCTTTTTAATGTGTGGCTTTGCCTTTGGGGTCATGCTTAAAAACCCTTGCCTAGCCAATAATAATTTATGAATTCACTTATAAATGCTTCCTTTTTTATTATAAAATTGTTAGCCATTATGTACAAGATTTGAGAATCTAATTTTACTCTTTTACAGTTGGTTATTCAGTGATCACAACACTCATTAAGGATACCGTTTTATCTTTACCCAATTTTGTTATGCCTGAAATTATGTCTGAAATTTCTCATCTGTTAACTTAATTTTTTCTGTTTTTTCCTTCTCAAATAACATTGTTTTAAGGTTTTTGATTTTATTATACATTTAAATATCTAGTTAGACTGTAGCATCCCCAGATTGTTTTTCAAAGTGTTTTCCTTTTCTCTTTAGTGTTTATTCATCCAGATAACTTTTAGAACCTTTTTTTTTTTTAATTCCAAAAACTATTCTCTGGTTGTGTTAATTATACAAGATTATTTGGGTCAATTTATTATAATATTTTTTCTTATTCAAGCAGAGAATATGTTGCCCTACTTATTCACATATTCTATCTCTCAGCAAAATCTTTTTTTATTGTTGTAGTTGAAGTGAAAGTTTACAATTCAAGTTAGTCTCTCATACAAACATTTATACATCCATTGTTATGTGACCCTAATTGCTCTCCATATACTGTGACAGCACACTCCTCCTTTCCACCCCTGATTTCCCATGTCCATTCAACCTGCTCCTAACCCTCTCTGCCTTCTCATCTCACCTCTGGACAGAAACTGCCCATTTAGTCTTACGTATCTACTTGAGCTAAGAAGGACACTCTTCACAAGTATCATTTTATGTCCCACAGTCCAGTCCAATCTTTGTCTGAAGAGTTGGCCTCAGGAATTGTTTTAGTTCTGGGTTGACAGAGAGTCTGGGGGCCATGCTTTCTGGGGTTCCTCCAGTCTCAGACCATTAAGTCTGCTCTTCTTACTAGAATTTGAGTTCTGTAACCTACCTTTCTCCCTCTCCATCAGGGACTCTCTATTATGTTCCCTGTCAGGGCAGTCATTGGTGGTAACCAGGCACCATCTAGTTCTTCTGGTCTCAGGATGATGAAGTCTCAGGCCCTTTCTGTCTCTTGGGCTAATACTTTCCTTGTGTCTTTGGTGTTCTTCATTCTCCTTTACTCCAGGTGGTTGAGATCAATTGATGCATCTTAGATGGCCGCTTGCAAGCTTTTAAGACCCCAGACGCCACCCACCAAAGTAGGATTCAGAACACTTTCTTAATAAGCTTTGTTATGCCGATTGATCTAAATGTCCCCTGTAAGCATGGTACCCAAACCCCTACCCCTGCTACTCTGTCCCTCAAAGTGTTTGATTGTATTCAGGAAACTTCTTAGCTTTGGTTTAGTCCAGTTGTGCTGACTTCTCCTGTAGTGTGTGCTGTTCTTCCCTTCACCTAATTCTTATCTACTATCTAGCTAGTAAATAACCCTCACCCTCCCTCCGACCCTCACAACCATCAAAGAATGTTTTCTTCTGTGTTTAAACCTTTTGTTGAGTTCTTATAATAGTGATCTTATGCAATATTTGTCCTTCTGTGACTGACTAAATTCACTCAACATGACTTCCAGCTTCTTCCATGTTATAAGATGTTTCACAGCTTCATCATTGTTCTTTATCATTGTGTAGTATTCCATTGTGTGAATATACCATAATTTGTTTATCCATTAATCCTTTGACGGGCACCTAGGTTGTTTCCATCTTTTTGCTATTGTGAACAGTGCTGTAATGAACATGGGTGTGCATATATCTGTTCATGTGACAGCTCTTATTTCTCTAGGATATATTCCAGGGAGCAGGATAACTGGATCGTATGGTACTTCTATTTCTAGCTTTTTAAGGAAGAGCCAAACCGATTTCCAAAGTGGCTGTACCATTTTACATTCCTACCTACAGTGTATAAGTGTTCCAGTCTCTCCACAACCTCTCCAGCATTTATTATTTTGTGTTTTTTTGGATTAATGCTAGCCTTCTTGGGGTGCGATGGTATCTCATTGTAGTTTTGATCTGCATTTCTCTAATGGCTAGTGATCGTGAGCATTTCTTCATGTATCTGTTAGCCACCTGAATGTCTTCTTTGGCAAAGTGCCTGCTCATATCCTTTGCCCATTTTTAAATTGGGTTATTTGCCTTATTGTTGTTGAGGTTTTGCAGTATCTTATAGATTTTAGAGATTAGGTGCTGATCAGATTTGCCATAGCCAAAATTTTTTTCCCAGTCTGTAGGTTGTCTTTTGACTCTTTTGGTGAAGTCTTTTGATGAGCATAAGTGTTTGATTTTTAGGAGCTCCCAATTATCTAGTCTGTCTTCTGGTGCTTGTGCGTTGTTACTTACGGTTCATATTCTGTTTATGCCATGTATTAGGGCTCCTAACGTTGTCCCTATTTTTTCTTCCATGATCTTTATCATTTTTGGTATTATATTTAGGTCTCTGATCCATCTTGAGTTCATTTTTGGGCATGGTATGACATATGGGGCTCATTTGAGTTTTTTGCAGATGGATATCCAGTTATGCCAGCACCATTTGTTAAAGAGACTGTCTTTTCCCCAATTAATGACTTTGGGCCTTTGTGAAATATCAGCTGCTCATAGGTGGATGAATTTACATCTAGATTCTCAATTCTGTTCTGTTGGTCTATGTATATGTTCTTGTACAAGTACCAGGCTGTTTTGACTACTGTGGTGGTATAATAGGTTCTAAAATCAGGTAGTGTGAGGTATCCCACTTTGTTCTTCTTCTTGAGTAATGCTTTACTTATATGGGCCTCTTCCCTTTCCATATGAAGTTGGTGATTTGTTTCTCCATCCCATTAAAAAATGCCAGTGGAATTTAGATTGGGATTGCATTGTATCTGTAGATGACTTTGGGTAGAATTGACATTTTCACAATGTTGAGTCTTCCTATCTGTGAGCAAGGTATGTTTTTCCACTTATGAAGGTCTCTTGGTTTCTTGCAGTAGTGTCTTCTAGTTTTCATTGTATGGGGCTTTTACATCTCTGGTTAGATTTATTCCTAAGTATGTTATCTTCTTAGGGACTATTGTAAAAGGTATTGATTTGGTGATTTCCTCTTCGAAGTTCTCTTTGTTGGTGTAAAGAAATCCAACTGATTTTCGTATGTTTAGCTTGTATCCGGATACTTTGCTGAAATCTTCTATTAGTTCCAGTAGTTTTCTTGTGGATTGTTTGGGGTTTTCTGTGTATAAGATCATATCATCTGAAAATAGAGATACTTTTACTTCTTCCCTACCTATTTGGATGCCCTTTATTTCTTTTTCTAGCCTAACTACTCTGGCTAGGACCTCCAGCACAATGTCAAATAAGAGTGGTGAAAAAGGGCATTCTTGTCTGGTTCCCGTTCTCAAGGGGAAGGCTTTCAAAGTCTCTCGATTTAGGATGATGTTGGCTGTTGGCTTTGTATAAATGGCCTTAATTACATTGAGAAATTTCCCTTCTATTCATATTTTGTTGAGAGTTTTTATCATGAATGGGTGTTGGACTTTTTCAAATGCCTTTTCGGCATCAATTGATAAGATCATGTGGTTCTTTATGTGATGGATTACATTGATTGTTCTTCTAATCAAATAGATAATAGCGTCTGGAAAGTTTAGATAGGAAACTTAGGGGCAGTGAATTTATGTTATGGGGGAGGAACAACTCAGAACAGGAGGGTGATATGTTTTTCTGTGTATATTCTCAATAACAACAACAAAATAAATACAATTTACATTTAAAAAAGTAAAAAAAACAAAAAAAAAGGGGAGGAACATAGAGGATGAAGCTGGAGACGTGGACGGGGGCCAGTTGTTAAAGATCTGCCTTTATTGTGCTATTTTAAAAAGGTGAGAGTTTCAGAACAATGGCAGAGCTAATAGGCATAACTAGAGAAATGACACTGTCATATTTGTATTTTTGAAAATTTTCTCTAGTGATGATGTAGACAATTAATTGCAACAGAGAGAAATAGAGAGAAGAGACCATTTAAGAGATCGTTATAAAGAATCATACAAGAGATGATTAGGACCTGAACTAGAGTAGGGCCAGAGGGGATGGGAGAAGAGGAAGGATTAGCTCACAACTGATTCATCTCCACACAGTCAAAGGGTGAGGCCATATCAGTAAGAACTAATGTTCTTCACAGGTAATGAAATAGGTAACAATGTAGCTGCATATAAATTTCCCCTGAATATCATTAGCTTTAAAAGCACAGATTTGTACTTTATTTTAAAGGGTTTGAGAAGAATTTTTAGATGGAGTACCCTGTCATCTAGTTGTTGTTGTTAGGTGCTGTTGAATGGGCCGCTGACTCATTGTCTTAGACTGGGTTCTCCAGAGAAGCAAAACCAGTAAAGCATATAAACATACATAGAGAGAGATTTATATCAAGGAAATGGCACACACGGTTGTAGAGGCTGGAACATGGGTCAGGCTGGAGGCTTCTCCTGATTCATGTAGCTGCAGGGGCTGGAGAACCCAAGATTGGCAAGTCACACAGCAGGGTTCTTGCTCACAGGCTGCAAAGACTAATGAATCCCAAAACTGGTAGCAAGACAGCAAGTAAGCTGCTAGCTCAAGTCCCAAGAAACAGAGGTCAGAAGAACAGGAGCCAGCTGCAGGATCCAGAATGAGCAAAAGCCCACGAGCCTTGCCAGAAAATCCACTTACACTCAGTACAGGCCACATCCCCAAGAAAACTCCATTTCAACTGATTGGTTACTCACAGCAGATCCCATCATGGAAGTGATCACATTATATCAAATCTCATCATGGAAGTGATCACATCATTATACAACTGTAAAACTACATCATAACTGCCAAACCACTGAGAATTATGGCCCAGCCAAGTTGACACACAACCTTAACAATTACACTCATGGTGACTCCATGCAAAACAGAACAAAACTCTGCTCAGTCCTTCCATCCCCATGATCCACTGGGGATCAGACCATTAAGACCCACAGGGTTTTTTATTAGCTGATGTTTGGAAGTAGATCACCAGGCCTTTCTTCCTAGTCCATCTTAGTCTGCAAGCTCCTCTAGAACTAGTTCAGTATCTGTCATGGATTGAATTATGTCTCCACAAAAATGTGTGTATTAATTTGGCTGGACCATGATTCCTGGTATTGTGTGATTTTCCTATATATTGTAAATCCTGCCTCTATGATGTTAATGAGGGAGGATGGGTGGTAGTTGTGTTAGTAAGGCAGGACTCCATCTACAAGATTTGATTGTGTCCTGAGACAATGTCTTGAGATATAAAAGGGAGAAGTGAGAAGAGAGACCGGGGGACCTCATACCACCAAGAAAGCAATGCCAGGAGCAGAGCATGTCCTTTGGACCCTGGGTCCCTGTGCGGAGAAGCTCCTAGTCCGGGGGAACATTGATGAGAAGGCAGACAGAGAAAGACTCCACCTGGCGCTGATGCTCTGAATTTGGACTTTTAGCCTACTTTACTGTGAAGAAATAAAATCCACTTGTGGTATTTCTGTTGTAGTCGCACTAGATGACTAAGACAGCATCATAGCAACACACAGCGACAAATTACCCAGTAAGAAAGGATCTGTAAGCAAGGTAATCACAGGCTTACTTAAGCTTACTTACTAATCTGTAGTGACCAAGTTTGAAACGTATGTGAACTTGGTCACTACAGATTAGAAAGTAAGCACAAATAAGCCCGCGATTACCTTGCTTACTGGGCAATCTACCTGTAGCCAACACACAAGCCTCAAGTGACTGATAGGTAGTGATTGTACATGAGATGCATTGGCTAGGAATCAATCCCAGATCTTCTGCGTGGAAGGTGAGAATTTTACCACTGCACCACCACTGCCCCCATGTCCTCTAGTATGTCTTTCTAATTACGGGGAATAGAAAATGGGATAACGTGTATTCTGGCTCCAAACATGTGGGACCATACTCACTGACTTAAAGAGGGAAATCAGTAATAATCTTAGAACATCATTTGGAGTAATGCCTTAATAGTTCTGGAGTCAGAAAATTATAGTTTACTTTGTTGAGCCTAAATGGTATCATTGTCTCCATTTTCACAGAAATTAAAAAAAAAAAAAAAAAATGTTGGCCCAAGTAAGAAATAAACAACTTGAATGGGCCAATAAACTACCATATGCATTCTTAAAAGTTGATAATATTGCTACAGGTTTGTTGCTATATTTTTTGTTTAAAAAGTAAACAGCACACACAACAAACCCAACAGACATAACTCACAAAAAGAAACACATGTCACTTACTAACAAATATGCATAAATTCTCACTAGAATGCTAACCAATCACAGTAACGGTAAAAAAAAAAAAATGCAATAACCAAGAAACGTTTTAAGAATAGATTAAAATTAGGAAATCTATTTCCATAAACATATGATTGACTAAGTAGACAGAGATAAGGCATTGGATAAATTCAAACATCACAGTCAGAAAAGTAATCCTTGTGATGTCAGATACTAACATGTAATATTTTATTCAAAGTACCATGTAGCATAAACAAGCCATAAAGTCAATGTCAGAGAAAGACATTTCTAGATGACATGTGCCAACTTTGTACTCACATCTACCCTCTTGGTCTGATTCTGCATGGCCAGGCCTGTGTGATTTCCAAAGTGCCCCTTCCGTGATTTATGACCAGTTTTCACACTGTTAGTCTCCCTTAGCAAGACCACTTTTCTGGACAGGTGAGTTGTGGGGACCAGGACACTCAGAAACTGCAAGCTCAGCACCTGGGCATCCAGCCTCCTCTCAATCACTGCTGTCATTTCAAGGCACTTCCAAGACCCTGGCCACAGAGGAGAACCTAGCATGGCAGTGACAAATGAGCAGGCCCTGGGTGATCGCCCATCAAGTAGTGCAATGTAAGAGTCAGAACGTCAACTTGCAGAACAAGTTTGTATTGTCTCATGTTCACGCAAATCATGTCTTCAGTTTCATGACTGCAAACTGAGTAACATTTCTCAGGGCAGAGAGAATCCTTCATGTATCACTTTCTGTGGATGCATCTTCGTTAAGCCCAGCAACACAATTTGCTTCCCCCTTGCCTGGGCAGCGCCAGCAAATGTGTCATGGCTTTTCAAAAGACACTGAAAATTTTCCTTCAGTTTAGTTTTGTATTAAAATTAGATCCTACTTCGAAATATGAAGCAGCTGAAGTAACTAATTTGCAATGCTTCAGTGAAAAGTTTGCCAACCCTAATTAACTCCTCCAGTCTCACAAGATTTCTGTGGTTGGCCCAGAAAAATGTCTATAAGAATTGTGAAGAGAAATTAAGCCCTATTAGTGTCATGGTTGGTCACAAAGAGGCAAGTGAATAAATCAAACCTTTACCAAGAGTGAATGTTAACCAGGAGGCTGAAATAAAGGTGATGTGCCTAGAATATCACTGTCATTTGTAATTTATTGGCTCATGGTGCATATACATGTTATTCTTCTTTTATATCACATTTTAATTTCTTCGTTGTCAAACGTGTTTAAAGCTAGAGATAACGTAGTAAGAAAAAGCAGGCCTTTAAAAAAAAATTTTGCCAATCAAATTTCTAAGTGACATAGAGTAGGGATTTGTTATTGTGCTTTCCTCCCAAAGAGTGCTATCAAAATTGGAAAGAGAAAGAGCAAAACATATTTGTCAAAAAATAATCTTTGTTTCAGTTACAAAAAAGTTAATACTTTTCCCCACCATTTAATTGCCTGTGCCCGCCCCCTCAAGACCAGTAGATGTTCAATATTTGTTTCCTCTACGAATGAACATAATTATGCTTGACTTAACAGTGCAGAGAGATGCAGAAATACTTTATTCTTTAGAAATAATTATTCCCCCCATAGAGTTAAGTGATTCGGCTGCTAACCAAAATGTCGGCAATTCAATTCCACCAGCTGTTCCTTGGAAACCCTACGGGACAGTTTTACTCTGTCCTCTAGGGTTACTATGGGTCAGAATTAACTCAACGGCAATGGGTTTTGTTTTGTTTTGTTTTTTCTCCTTTGGTATATTCTTAGAGTACGGAGCCCTGGTGGCATGGTAGTTAAGCGTTTGCTAACCAAACAGTCAGCAGTTCGAATCCACTAGCCACTCCTTGGAAATCCTATGGTGCAGCTGTTCTACTCCGTCCTATAGGGTCGCTACGACTCGGAATCGACTATGCAACAAGTTTGGTTTTTGGTTTTTTTTTTTTTATAGTCTTAGAATCACTCAAATTTCACCACATTTCTCTTTTTTCTTATAGCACCTCATACGCCCTGAAATTCTCATTCCTAGTAGCAAATAATATTGCTATTTGCAATGCCCTTTTAATGTTTACAAAATAATTGAAATGATAGCGAAGTCTTTAAAAAGTGCAAACTCTGGCAGTGTTACATCTGGAAGGGGAAGAACTTTTCTTTCTTTTGAGACAGAGACAAATGGCCATAACCTTCAGTGGGTGCCCCCAATTACTTGCCATGGCTGAGTATCATCTGCAGGCTCAGTCCTGTTTGGAATTCTCACATTGTTCTGACATAGAGAAGACCCCAGGCCATAAAGATATTCAATGGCCTTATCCAAGATGCATATCAATTATTTTCCTTTTTAAGATCATGGCGCTATCTGATACTTTCTGTGTTGAGTTTTGTCCACATTTACATTTTGCTACATGTATTTTATTTGATTTTAGAGTCTGAAATGATCAGAAAGACACAGACCTCATTTTAGATTGCAAAAGTTGTTCTCTGAGTACATTTTACATACATTTAATATCAAAGTGGAAATCAAAATAGTAGCCCTTGGCTCCCTTTCATAAAATACACGGACTTTAATACATTTGTTTCCCACCTACACTTCTCACTCTTGTTTTTGTCTACAGTAATTTATTATTCCTTACATACCTACTCTTTCAAAAATGTATTTCACAGAAGGGTTATAGTTCTCTGAGACCACAAATCACGGCTCCTGCTTTTATGCTGTGGACGTTCTCCCCATTAACTCTAAACTGAATTGTTCCAAATAAAATGGCAGCACAATCACAGGTGCCAACTTTTCCCTCCTTTAAAATTTCCACCCAAATGACTTATGACGGGCAAAAATAGTGGAAACTATATCAGTCATGGAAACCAAGATTGGAATATCGCCTTTCAATATTTTGTCCATACTGTTGATACATGTAGGCCGCCATGTGGTCCTTCCTCACAACTTGTGGAAAAGTGAAATAAAGTATTGTCAGAGGGAGGTAAGCCTACACACAATACACAGCATTAGTCATCTGTGGGTGGAGATAAAGAGTCTGTCAGTGTTTGAAAACACCCAAACCCCAGCCTAATCTCAGAACTCTTGACTGGAATGCACATGTAATGTAATAAGTACAAGCCCCACCGATTACAGTGAATTAGATTGGTATTGTGTACATAGAGGAGGTAATCATACTGGAACAAGGAACACAGAAGTCCAACATCAGCACTCTTTCTGATCCTCTCAGAAGGGTCCCAGGAGGGAGAGGATATCTTCACAAAGACCACAGCTTGTGGGTCCTTGAGTCAGCGCCTTCCTCTGGTAAAATACCTATACACGCTGCTGTCAAGTCGATTCCGACTCATAGCAACCTTATAGAACTGAGTAGAACTGCCCGATAGGGTTTCCAGGAGTGGCTGGTGGATTCAAACTGCCAAGCTTTTGGTAAGCAACTGTGGCACTTAACCACCGCGCCACCAGCCCTCCATTCCTACGGTAGATCATAAATATACAACCCTCTCCAGGTTCTATATTCACAGGCAAACCTTCTGCAGTAACTTTGCTCCCATTGAGTTCATTCACTTAAAAAACGTACTTATCTGTCCATTCAGACATCCGATTCTGTCTGACAAATACACTTCTTACTGTAAATCCACACTTTGCTATTTTACATATCACACCGTATCAGCTGGTTTAACAGGAGTCAGAGGTGCAAAAGGATTCTTCTCTGACAAAAACAGGACTCTGATGACCTTGTCAGTCAGCTTGAGACCCAGTATCTTTGTTTTTCATCCCTCCTTATCACCTCTTTGACCCCAAATAATGCCACTTGAACTATAATATATATCAGAAACATGAAGGAATAACTATTTAGTATATAATATATAGGGCTGATAAGACAGATGAGGAAAATAATTAAAAGTTTAATACTACCTAGCGAAAAATGAGCCAGGTGTTGTGCTAGAGATTTTTTACTGAGTTGTGGTAACCAAACTGGGCCGCCCTTCTTTGGCAAATAACTTTACTTGAGAGAACTTTTTGTGCTTCCCTCTCATTAAATTTTTCTGTGACTACTCTTATCCACCCCTGCAAATCTCTGTAAGTTCAAATCTTAGACCACAGTTTAAGTCACTCCCCTCAGGGGCTCCTGATGCAAATATTCTTAAAAAAAAAAAAAGGCTCCTCATAACACACGAAATAAATTCATATTTTTAGCGTGTAGATGGCACAAATGGCTAATCTCTCAACTACTAACTGAAAAGTTGGCAGTTCAAACCGACCCAGGGGCACCTGGGAAGAAAGGCTTGGCAATCTGTTTCCCAAAGGCCACAGCCTTGAAAACCCTCTGGAGCACAGTTCTATTCTGCAACTTATGGGGTCACCATGATTCTGAATCAACTTGACAACAACAATTTTGTTGTATCTTTTTATAATCTTGACCCGGATGACTTTTACAAAATTATCTCTTCCGTTGTTTGTGATGTTTCACCTCCTAATGAAATTGAACTGCAGAAGTTCCTTGAGTGTGTCAAGATGTTTCACAGTATTTGACCGTCACACACTCTCTTCTCTGCATACATACCTTCTCCTTTCTTTTTATTCTCCTCCAGATAAATGTTTACTCAGAGTCTAAAGCTCAGCTAACAGGTCAGCTCTTTTGTGCTTTGTTTTATATGCTACTTTCTTTGGACTTACCCAACTTTAAGTATTTGTTTGCCTATCTGTGATATTCCTGGACAAAGATCCTGCATATTATTCATTCTGTTTTACCCAGCACTTATTACAAGGCCTGGGTGGAAGGTAGATTCAGTAAGTATTTGTGGCTTGGAATTGGAAATCTAATGTCTAATCTTTCTTACATTCTCACTAACTGCCTCAGGCTGTGGTGTGACTCTAAGGCTCTCACTGCATAGTTTCTACACAACCAACTGATGATCTCTCTCTTCAGACAATTGGCAAGGCAAATATATGCTGAATTTTTAGCTTTGGGTGGGAAATATTTCAATTGCTGAGATGCTTCCATTACAGTAGAACTGTGTTCCACAGGATTTTCTTGGCTGTAATCTTAACTGAAGCAGATCGCCGGGACTTTTCTTCCTCATTGATGCTGGGTGGGTTTGAACCGCCAACCTTTCAGCTACCAACAAAGAGCAAACCTTTTGCACCACCCAGGGTCCTTCTTTTGTGACCTAGACAACGGTTAATCTCTTTGGGCTTTATTATTTTGTAAAGTGTAGGGGGCGGAGATTGAAGTCCATTACATTTTCTTTCTTTTCCAGCTATACGTTTACCTGATTCAATAAATATTTAATGTAACAATATCCTGTAGGAAGTTATTTTATAATCTTTTTTTTTGTGACCAGTTTAATGTGTCATAATTGAATTAATGACCTTATTGCAAACTATCAGTACAGTTTCTTCAGTAAAAAATAGACCATCATCCAATAATCCTGAAGAGAACTGAAGCAGCTTGAAAGCAAAACCTACTTAATAAGTTTTAAAAAATTTTCTCTCCTAAATTTTTTTAGAGAAGTTCTTTGAACTTTCAACTAGAAACAGTCAAGGAACAGAAGATTCCAAATGGATGTATCTTCTCAGCTACTGCAAGAATCACGGCAGACAGGACAGATGCCTCCTTGTTAAATTTATTTCTTGGTGAAATATATATGATCATCATATATAAATAATTTTCAATAAAAATGAGAAACTTAGCAAGGTGGAGATTTTCATTTAATTCAATTAATGCAGTGGTCAAGAGCTGTTAACCAAAAGGTCGGCAGTTTGAATCCACCAGGCGCTCCTTGGAAACCCTGTGGGGCAGTTCTACTCTGTCCTGTAGGGTCACTCTGAGTTGGAATCCACTTGATGGCAACGAGTTTTAACACAACATGCAGTTTCACAAATCCTAACCAAACTGGCCTAGTTGGTGAGAAAGTAGACTTTTTCTTCCCCAGACAAAATAAGTCTAACCAAGATTAAAACACCAACAGGACCAACAGCATTCCTCTTCCTGAAGTAATCATAGCAAAACCAGAGAGAAATCACATAACCTGGTTCCTAGGGAGAGATTGACTGAGTTAAGTACGAACGTAATTTAAGCTAAAACCTGCTTTTAAGTTGTAATAATTTTCACGTAGCATGCTTTTACAGGGTTTACATGAAGAAAGAAACAAGCTAAAAGGTAACGTCTGAAGAAAGTAGGTAAAAGACAAGAACCGCAGAGTATTGAAATGTTTGCAAGTATAAGTAGACATGTGTTTAAAAATCTTTTGTTTAACTAAAAGTTTTTAAATAGAGATCAAATATTTAAAAAGAAAATACTTCCCATTAAATTACTGTTCATGTTGATTTATATTTGAAGAGTATACTTAACATTTATCAAAGAAATGGATTTACACACACACAAATTCGTATGTGTCACGTAATCTCCAGTAACAAGAAACTTACTGTTATTTGGAAAACTCACTAAAAGTCCAGCTTATTTTTGTTGTGGATTATATCCCAGTTTTGTTTGATAGAAATTGCCAAACTCTCTTCGTTTCAAGCTAGCAGCTGTCTGTATTTTATTGGTTTCAATAGCTCTCATCCCCAATCTGGATAAATATTGGTATATAGCAAAGAGAAAAAAATTATCAGTCAAGCCAAGTATGGTTTGAGTAAGATGTCCTAGACAAATATCTCTCCAGATGATATCTGGTAACCACCATCAACATCTCTTGAGAGCTTGTTAAAAATGTACATTTTCTTTGGGATTGTATTAAATATTGCCATTAAAATATAGAAAATTGGGGTCTCTATAATGTTGTGCCATCCATTAGCATGGAATATCTCTTTATTTATTCATATCTGCTTTTACTTCCTTTAAAATCCTAAGGATCTTACGTATATATTAAAACAAAAACAAACCCGTTGCCGTCGAGTCGGATTTGACTCCTAGCGACCCTAAAGGAGAGTAGAACTGCCCCCATAGGGTTTTCGAGGAGCGGCTGGTGGATTCGACCTTTTTGGTTAGCAGGCGAGTGCTTAACCACTCTGCAATCAGGGCTCCATGTATGTATTAAGCTACCATAATTTCTAATTATTCTTCTTGTTGCTATTGTAAATATTTTCTTTCTTTTTATAATTTCTTTTTTTTTTTTTTAAACTAGGCTCTGGAGAAATGCAATCGATTTTAAAAGTTAACCTTGTAGTCGTTAACTTTTCCAGAATCTTTTTATTAATTTTGTGTACAGATTCTATCCTTTCCCTTCCAAATCTCACACCTCTCATTCCACTCTCTGCTTGTATAGAATAGGCTTGGACCTGTTATCGCAAAACGCAGGTCTGAGCCGCCTGCCACAAAAGTCAATACCGAGACAGGGAGAGGTGAGCAGCAAGAGTGTTTTATTGTATATCAATATACAGGACACAGAGGGGAATGAGCTCCTCCGAAATCTGCCTCCCCCTCTGGAGGCCAATCGGAGGATTTTATGGGGACAGGGTCAGGAACCGAAGAATCTGTGGAATGTTAATTCGCCTTTGAGGTGGGCACAATGACCTCGTTCCAGACATGTTGACCTCGTGCAGGTATTCTTGAAGATCCTTTGTTCAGTTGTCTCGCCTTCAGATTTTGTCACCCGTGTTTCTACCTCCCAAAGAAGAACTTAGGTTAATTTTTAAACTTTTATAAAATCATGGGAAAACAGGAGAGAAGAGAGAAGGAAAATAAATCAGAACCATAGGAGCGTGCAGAAGTGAACTATGCAAGCTTTGCATTAACAATACCACAATACCCAGGACGCTAGGCCTACACAGCTGACGATAAATGTGAAATTTCCACGCAGTCCCTTTCGGACTTCCAGGATAGTGTAAGGAGAAAAAAATAGCAAGTATTTTTGGCTTAAAGGAAATGACTAAATTTTCTCCATTAAATACGATGTTTTCTGTAGGTTTTAGGTATATAATCTTTATCAACTTTGATAAGTAGAATTCTAAAATAACCCCAAGATTCCCACCCCAGTGATGTCTACACCGCGTATAATTCCTTTTGTTTGAGTGTAGGTGAGATTTGTGAATATGATAGGATTTCATTTGAACAATTAGTTTCCAGAATTATGGGATATTTTAGTTATGTTTTTTAATGCTGATTTTTAATGTTCTTCCATTACGATCAGAGAATAACTTGTTTCTTGTTAATTCTTTGAAATTTTTTGGAGCATCTTCTGAGGTCTAGTATGTAATCAACTGATGTTTAATGTGGTTTTGATGTATGTCAACTAGCTAAAGCCTAAGAATCATATAATTCAAATACAAATATTTTATCTGCTTATCCTAGCAAAATCTGAAAAAGTGTTGAAAGCTTTGATATATCCATTTTCCCTGTATTTCTCCTGAGTTGTTGATGTTTATATTTTGAAGGTTGCATTTTCTTGACTTACTATTCTTCTCTGCCTGTTTCATCAGATATCAAAATTCTTACCCCTTTCTTTTGGTTTATATGTGCCTAAGATAACGTTTTACATATGTTTACTTTTTAAACCTTCTAAGTCCCTTTATTTAAATTGTATTTCTTACAGATTACATGTTACTAGATCTTATCTTCTGTATCTGTCATTTAATGGGTTTGATTATATTTATTTTCATAATTGGATCTATTTTTGCTTCTCTGTTTTTTATTCTTTCGTTGAATCTACTCTATTTTTACTTCTTTTCATCTCCTTTCTTTCCTTTCACGGGATTTATCAAATTTTTTTCTTCTAGATTTACAGTTCAAATTTTTACTCTCTTATTTATACTTCTGGTGAATGCCCAAACTTGTTAAGATCTATAGTTACATTTATGATTCCTTATAAATTTCTGAGTAAGTATTTGTAGCACATTTTTGTTTGTTTGTTTTCTGTACCCCACCCCCAAGTATACTCAGTTGTTATGGATGTGTTCATCTTTTTTTCTTTGACGTTTTCTTATAGTTTAAGATGATAATAAACTTTAGTAAGATGATAGTTTATTTCTGTATCTCTGGTAACATCCTACTGTATTTAGTTTTCTTATTAGAGTATTTCCTCCAAGAAACTTTCAAAAGAAGATTGCTATTTGGAAAATCTCTTGAGACTCTATAAGATTGAAAATATCTCTACTGCTGCACCATAGTATTTTTTTTAAATTTTTTTGCTTCCTCCCCATGTCGTCTTCCTCCTTCCTCAAATTTCTGTGACCAACCCTATGTCACCCAACTTTGAACTGTTATTTTATTTAAAAAATAGGCCCCTCCCCCCACCTCAATTCTGTGGCAGAATCCAGGTATCAAGGCCTTGAGGTAACAGGAGTATCAGGGTTTGTGAGGGATATGTTCCAAATACCAAGCATGTTTTTCTTTTGGGCAAAGGTAAGACAGTTTCTGGGGAATCAGTCTCTCCTGGTGTCCAGACAGCTGAGTGGTCTTTCAGGATCAGTAAGTCCACTGGTTTTCCAGAGTCCTGCCTGGAATTTTTGAATAACTTTCGAATGACAGTTTAGCTGGGTATAAAACTTAAAGTTTAAATTAATATTCTTTTAGTAATTCCAACATATCTCACTGTCCTCTTACATCTAATGTTGCTGTTAACTAGCATGATGCCAGTCTCTTCCTGGTTACCTTGGAGAAGATTTGTTCTTTTTCTCTGTAAGATTTTAGAAGGCTTTCCTTATTTCATGTTCTTAAGGTGTAATATAAGGACAATATCAAACAATTATATAATAATCATTATATGTCAGGTACTTTTCTAAATGATGTGTCTGTGAATGTATTTTCATTTCTGTGCAGCAAGTGCTATTATTGCTCCTATTTTACAAATGAGGAAACTCGTCAAAAAGAGAAAAGTAACAAGGTTGCATTGGTAGGTGTTATGGATTGAATTGTATTCCCCAAAAATGTGTGTCAACTGGTTAGGCATGATTCTCAGTATTATGTGGTTGTCCACCATTTTGTGATCTGATGTGATTATCCTATGTGTTGTAAATCCTAACCTCTATGATGTTAATCAGGCAGGATTAGATGTAGTTATGTTAATGAGGCAGGACTCAATCTACAGAATTAGGTTGTATCTTGAGTCAATCTCTTTTGAGACATAAAACAGAGAAGCAAGAAGAGAGGAGGAGGACCTCATACCACCAAGAAAGAAGCCCTGGGAGTGGAGTACATCCTTTGGACCCAGAGTCCCTGCACGGAGAAGCTCCTAGACCAGGGGAAGATTGATGACAAGGACCTTCCCCCAGAGTCAACAAAGAGAGAAAGCTTCCCCTAGAGCTGGCACCCTGAATTCAGACTTCTAGCCTTCTAAACTGTGGGAGAATAAATTTCTCTTTGTTAAAGCCATCCACTTGTGGTATTTCTGTTATAGCAGCACTAGATAACTAAGATGCCAGGATTCACCAAATAGCCTACATGTGAATCCCATGAGCTTTACCACCATTCTCTATTGTCTTTCAGAATAATATAGCTACTTAATAGATTTTTCTTATCTGTCCTCATTGGCCCTCTAACAATCTTTTCAGTGCAACATTTTAATCTTTAATTGTGGGAAATCCCTCACAATTATTTTTTCAAATATATTTTCCTTTTTGCTTCCTTCCTCGGGGAATTTAGGAAATGTGTATGAGGAGGAAATTAGTTTTAATAAGAGGTAAGTGATGTCACCAGTGCCTAAAGCCAGAGGCACAGCTCAACCATGACTGTAGCTAAGACTTGACCAAGACCTACAAAATATTAACTTTAAAATTGAAAAAAAAAAAAAACCTGCAAAGTGATAATCTCCTTTATTTTCTTCTTGTCTATCAGTATGAAAGTGTGAAGGAAGCAGCAAAATGTAGAGGTAGAGGGTGCTTGAAACTGGTTATTATACTTAAACCTGTTTTTGTCTGTTCCTCACCCCAGCTGGTTATTAGCACTGCCCCACATTTACCCTAGTTAACTTGCCTCACATGTCTAAGGGACAAAAATGAGCACCTAAAGAAGTCTAGGGGATGGAGAGTAGCAGAAAGCTTTCTCCAGCCTAATTTCGTGAACTTGGAGACCTCCTCACACCTCCCCAGGTAGCTGCCCCACCCCACCCCAAAGTCTTGTTTAGGACTGCCTTCTGTAATCCTGGACAGTTCTCACCATTCTTAATTAGTTTTTCAGGGTCATATATTTCATCTGTTCAGACTTCTCTGGGTGTGGGGAAAAGAGAGTCATCTGTTTATGCAAGTTTTCTATATTGTCACAAACTAGGAACCATTCCTGATCTTTCTTTCTTTCCTTCTTTTCTTTTTTTTCCTAAATTCAAAAATAGAGTAAATATTTATTAAGCATTTAGAAAGAAAAAAGGTTACATACAAAGGAAATAAGATTTCACCTGTAAGACAGCAGCGAAATATTGACTAGTGTTGAAGTGAGAAAAATAATTGTAATGATAAAAATCTTATTGCTGGCTAAGATAGTCTTCATAAGTATTGCCACTGAAGGACATTCATATAATGCAAGGATTAAGATACCCTAGCATTTATGTACTTTTGAAGAATATCAGAAATTACTGGAAAAAACATATCAAATGAAGCAATAAATAATTATACGATGTAATTAAGAAATGTTGATTAGACAGAGATTTAACGAACATTTTGCCTTAAAACTTCTTTTTCAAATTTCTTCAGATAATTACAAAAAATTGATTACACCATCAACCATAACAAAATCATAATATGCCCAAAATAATAATAATATATGATACATGATCTGATGGGAACAAGTAAAGCTATAAAATTATAACAAAATTTCCAAAAACTTAAACTTCCTGGAAAATGATGTTATGTCCCTTACATAACACCTGGTTCAAAGAAAAAAATATATATATAATATGTAAATATATTTAATATAAATAGGTAAAAATATATAAATAAGGAAGAAAAGAATTAACGCAAATATAAGGCACAAAAAAATCCAGAAAGACAGTAGAATAGATATATTAATCCAATAATAGGTTATTTTAAAAATCTGTAAAGTAGACAATTACCTGACAGGAGTCATTAGTGAATGAGAAGAAATATGTAAAAAAATAATTTTTTTTTTAGAGCCTTAAAAGGAGAATAATAAAGTGATATTGGAATCAAGATATACAGAGTATCTTGTTTAAAGTATAGTTACACATCCAAAATGTCTCCCAGTTAGTATTTTATTCCCTTTCTTTTCCAGGTTGAACGCTGTATTTCATGTTCTGTTTGGTACCCATGAAACCAGAGCCTCTAGTTGAATACCTATGTCTTTGCTTGTCGTTTTTAAATCTTTTGCCCATATTCCTATACAGAGAATGTTGAATCTTTTTTTTTTTTAATTCTGGGAATAAAGCACTCTTAGTCATGATATATTTATTTTTTGAAATATATTTATATTTGATTTGCTGTTGCATTTGGATTTTGCATCTGTGATCCTAATCTTTAGTTTTAAAATCTATGTACTCTAGCTTTTTGTTGTTGTTTTCCTGTTTATTTAAAAGCAGAGTAATCATGGCTCTGGTTTTAAGTACATTCTTTACTTTTTGTGCTCTAGAACATGAACAGTAGCATGGGAATTATTGGCTCTTAAAGGTGTTTGGAAACAAGTCCTTGAATCTGTCTTCAGGGTTTAATTCTTAGATGACTCCTCAAATTCTATACTGATCTGTTCATTTTCTCAAGTACCTCTTGGGACAATTCTCATTCACATCCTGAAATTCATGAGCAGAATTGCAGCCTGTATTTCTTTTTCCTTTTGGTGTCTCTAGCTTTCTTTTCTGTTTGTCCATTCTCTGTCAGTTTTAAACACTGCATGAGGTTTGTCAAGATATCATTTATGCAAAATAAAATGCAAAGATTTTAAGTATGAGTTTTGAAATTTAATGAGTTTTGAAAAATATATACACCTGTGTAATCAACAACCAATCTAAACATTTCCATCACCCCAAATCATTTCTTTGTGACTCTTTCCGGTAATTCCCCACCCCCACCAGCTAAACACTGTTCTGGTTTATATAGATTACATTCACATAGAATGATATGTACCATTTTGTTTCTGGTTTCTTCTATTCACTATAATGCTTTTGCAATTTATCCATGTCGTTACATGTATCAATAAGCCATTACTTTGTATTTGGTTTAGTATCCCACCGCATGAATATAGCACAATTTATTTAGCTGTTCTTTTTATTGATGGACATTTGAGTTTTGCATTAGCAATAAAGCTGTCATGAACATTAACGTACACATTGTTTGGTGGACATATAGGAGTCCCTGTGCGGCACAAATGGTTAAGCTCTCAACTACTAACTGAAAGGTTGGCAATTCAAACTCGTCCAGCAGTACCTCAGAAGAAAGGCCTGGCAATCTGCTTCTGAAAGATCACAGCTTTGAAAACCCTATAGAGTACAATTGGTCACATGGTTTCTTTCCTTTTTCTTTTTTTAGTAAATATGTAGGAAAAGAATTGCTGGATCATAGGGTAGGTCTACGTTTAATTTTATAAGCATGTGCTACCAATTTCTCAAAGTGATTTTACCGTTTTATTTCCAACCAGCAATATATGAGTGTTCCAGTTGCTCACTTCTTTCTAACACTTAGCATCGTCAATCTTTGCAGTTTTAGCCATACTAGTGGTTAAAAAGTGTTATCTTATTTTGGATTTAACTGGCATTTCCCTAATGTCTAATGATAGCAAGCACCAACTAACACATATACTGGATATATTTATTTCTTTGTTTTTGAAGTGTCTGTTCAATAACCGTATTTTTAAAATGAGTTGTTCGCTATCTTCAACACTCATTTAAGAAAAAAGCTCAGTGTCTACAGTTATAAGTTATTTTAATGCAAATTAGTTTGAATTCTAATAAATCATTCATCATATTGACTGATGTGATAAGAACCATATCATCACTTGATAGATGACATAAAGATATTTCTTAAAATTCAAAAATTTATTTCTACCCAGAATTAAAAAAAAAAAACTACCAGAAATAAAGGAATAGAAGATTAAGAATATTAGCTTCAATAAATGGCCCACGTCATACTTAAATGTCAAATTCTAAAAGGCATACTTTATAAATAATACTACATCATGCAGTGCTGATGGGAGGGTAAATAAGCTTTAGAGACAATTTAGGTTTTTGTTTTTTTTCCAAAAGCCTTTAAAATTTTACTTCTAAAAATTTGCTTCCCCCGAAAGTCACAGATATTCATGCAGTCTGTAAATGAATTTTAAAGACAACATTATTTATAATAGTTAATATATTGAAACAACCTAAATGTTCAACATAGGGAAGAAGTTAAAGCAGTCATGCTATATTCAAAGCAAAGAGATACTATGTAAGCTTTAAAAATCATGTTTTAATGACATGAAGTGATGTGGAAATGCAATGTATAATGAGAAGGACCATTCTAGAAATGTGGGAGAATAAAGAAAATGCCAAAGAAAAAGGAAAAATCATATCCTATAATTTTAAAACCAGAGATGGAGACTGCTAAGAAAGCATTTTTTAACAACCACAAAGAAAGATTGATTTGTGATGGATATGTATTGCAGGGCAATGGGTTTCTCTTTATATATGACATTTCTGGCTCTAGGTTTGTAGTTCTGCTAAGATGATTTGCTAGGCCACAATCTTGAAAAGCTTTTGTTAGTCTACTATGCAAATAAGGTGTGTAAAACCCATACAAGGATTGGTCAATTACTATGCAAACTAGGTGGCTGTGACCTACCAAGGAGACTGGTCAATTTTCCCATCCTGCTAGGCTTAAACGAGCCAATCCCACAGAGGTTGAGCGGGACCTCACTACCATCAAGAAGAAGAGCCAGGAGCAGAGCAAGTCCTTTGAACCCAGGTCTCTGTGCTGAGCCTCCTAAACTCAGGAGTTAGAGGCAGATGTAACACTGAAGACAGCAAGAGACCATGAGAGACTGCAAGAGATGGTGTGGCAAGAGCAGCTGTGGGAACCAGGAGACCTGCATGAGATGGTCGTGCTGGGGCTTGTCAACTCAGGGAGCACGAGAGCTGAGTGCCTTTGGGAATGAGGCTTGCTGGCAGAGTGGGATGCCTCTTGACATGTGTGGGTGAATCTAAAGAGCTGTGACACTTTGCTCCAGCAGGACAGAGACCTGTGGCAGTGGCCTGGCTCTAGTGTGATCGGCAACAGAGAATGGAAGAAGGGCCTGCCTGTAGGCAAGGCTGAGAAAAAGCTGAGAGCTGGCTTGGTTGGAAGCTGTCCTGTTACTTCTAAGTTGATCTTGATCCTGAATTGCAGCCTGTTACTTCCCTAATAAACCACATAATCATGGATATGGTCTGTGAGTTCTGTGTGGTCACTGCAACAAATGATCAAACCCAGCAGAGAAGCAGAGAGTGCTGTAGGAGAGATGGTTGATATCAGAAATGGTAAAGAAGTTGGAGAGTGGAAGTATATCTGACTGCCACTTCATAGGAATTGGCTTTGTGCTGATAATGGTGATTCTCATTCCCCCTCCTGAAGTTAGAGGACTTCAGATGCCACCATACTACATGGATGATATATTTGTTTTATATGCCAGTGTTTAATACACATATATGTGATGTATATCATACATATGATATTCAAATTTATCAGACATGAAGTGTATAGGTTTTAGGTTCAGATACGTGGGTTGGCATCTTTGCCTACTGCCAACTTGCCAATTACTTTTTCCCTTTGACTCTCAGCTAAGAGCAGTTGCTACTTACCAAGCTTCTTGTTAAGGACTGAAAGATACAATGCATAAAAATCAAAACGTCTGGCAAGAAGAGGTAGCTTAATAAGTATTACTGAAAACAGTGTTACCTTTCGTCATTATGATAGACATTATTTTACAATTATTATTTTAGTTATTATTTTGTTATTATTGCTATTGCTACTCTAACATTATATTACTATTTGCTATTTAATAGCATATTCAAGATTTTGTATAAAACCCAATCAGGAATCATGCTTTATATAGTATCCTTATTACAGTATTCTACCTATCAAAATTATTTATAAATATGATATTTAATAGTTGTGTAATGTTTCAAACACTGTGCCATTATTTATTTGGCCATTCCCTGTATAATAGGGATGATTTCATTAGATCAGTATCCCAGAAATGGAATTAGTGCCGGGTGCCAGTTTGTCTCGTAGCTTCAAACCTCCTCTTCTATACCCTGCTTTGTGTGCCTGGGAAAGGGACTCCGCAGGCCACATTTCTGTTTTCCTAACTGACTCTTGGCTGTTGCCTTCAGTGGGTCGACGCTGACTCCTGGTGACCTCATGTATGTCAGACTAGAACTGCATCATAGAGCTTTCAACGGCTGATTTTTCTGAAGTAGATTGCCAGGCCTTTCTTCTGAGGTAGTTCTGGGTGTATCAAACCTCCAACCTTTTGGTTAACAGCCCAGCACGTTAATGTTTGCATCACTCAGAAACTCTGAGTCTTGGTTAGGCTTTACCAGTAGGGGCGTTAGAGGGATTCTGGAAGGCTGTGTGGGAGGCAAATACTTGCTCTGTCCTTGCTTTCTGATCCCACTTTGCTTCCTTTCCCTGTGAGTGTTTCCCCCATTGGGCTTCTTCACCAGACAATGGTACTCATTCCAAAAGTAGCAGGTCATTACAGTTTGCAGTTTTTCCTACACTCCCAGAACAGGCTTTGCTGTGCCTCCCCTCCTTGCAACTCCCACATCAGCTCCACAGAGGTCCAGTCCCAGCTCCACTGGCCTCTCCTAAGTTTCTGAAGCATCACTTCCAACTCAGCAGCATCTCCTCGGAGACCCAAATACCAGCTGGGCAGAGCAATTCCTCCAAGCTTCTACATTTTCATGATCTGAACTTCTTCCTTCTGTTCCCCAGCTGAGAGATGAAGGTGTTCACTGCAATTGTACCTCCATAAATACCTTACCACTCTATTTTTCAGTGTCCAACACCTTGTCAAAATTATTTTCATTAAATATTATCTATGAAAATAACTGGCATAGATTCTTTCTCTTGATTAGATCCTAACTTACAGAGTGGATAAAAACGTGTAAATTCTGTAAGTCTCTTGATACATATTTTGAAATTGCCTCAGAGACAGTTTACAACCATTTCCATATTCACAAGAAGTAATTTTCCTTCCTTCTGCACTCTTCACCAACTTGGGCATAATCTTAAAAAGAGAATATTGACCAATATGTTGTGTCCTATTGTGTATGCATTTATATGTTAGATTGAAGAATACATCCTAAAATTAGTGATAATTTATTTGTTTTCTTACTAGATAATATTTTCATGTCCTTTAACTCTTTATTTTACACAGTTGGAGAAGGAAGTTACAATAATGAAAACTAGAGTGAACTCTATGGGTTGAAACTGGAGATCTGTGTGAATTCATGAGCTTAACATATAAAGATGGATACAAAAATTAATATAGATGTAAATGTGTATGTATGTGCACCCATAAACCCAAGAACGTGTGTACACATATACATATCTTGTAGCTCTGTCCACTGAGAGGATCTGAGATCAGTGACACCTCAGGAGCAATGAGCACAGCTAGTGCCTAGATATTGGCTTCTAAATAACATTCTCTTCCAAAATGAATCAGAGCTCTTTGGAGAAATGACAAATTCCAGGACTAGGACAGGGAGAGCACAAGATGATGCCATTTTGAGATAAGCCCATCTCACTTTGTCAGAAAGAAAGAAAGTCCTTAAAGATTGATGGAGTAGTGTTAAAGAGGCACAAAATTCAGCTTGAAGGGTCTCCCAGTGACATACTCTGGGATAATTTGAACATTAAAATAAATGATGATAGGATGATTATTATAATCCATTGAATAAAACAGGAAGCCAGAAGTCCATATTAACATACATAAACAAAGAATTTGAAAATTTGAAGAGTAATAGAATATTTGTATGGTATCAAATTACCTCCCACAAAATAGGTATTAAATACAAAAAGTATATATCATTTTACAGTGGAGCAACCTGACAGACACCATCTTTATCTCTGATCAAAATTAACATCACCAACAATAGCAAAAAAGTAAAATTGTGTGCCACCCAATACAATACAATTCCATAATACAAACACAGCATCTTTTCTGTGATATTTCAAAAAAACAGATCCAAATCAAGATTCATTCATCAAAATAGCTAGCCTGTAATCTTCAAAATTGTCAAAGTCATAAAAGTCAAAGGACTGAGGAATAGTTCCCGACTGAAGTTGACTACAAAGACATGACAATTAATGCAGCGTATGATTCTGGATTTGATCCGTTTGTTATAAAGGACATTATTTGGACATCTGTGCAACCTGGTTAGAATCTGAGGATCAGATGGACAGATGGATGTAATGTATCACAAATTTTGATGATTGTGGTTATGCAGGAGAATATCCTTACTTTTAAGAAATGCACATTAGTCAAGAGTAATGGGTCCTCAGGTTATCTACTTACTATCAAATGGTTCAGAAAATATATTACCTGTAAGGTACTTGCAACTTTTTGGTAAATTTGAAATTGTTTCAAAGTCAACAATTTTTTTAAGAAGAGACAAAGAATAAGAGAAAATAGTGATACCAAGTACAAATCATTCATTCAAGGCATGTTTCAAAAACAAAAAGAAATATATATTATACATATATATGTATACATACATGTACATACATATACATATATACATACATATATATACATATGTATG
>NW_004444050.1:7714674-7716989 GCF_000243295.1 Trichechus manatus latirostris | reverse complement strand
AGAATCGATTCAGCGGCAACAGGTTTTTAATATATATATATAAGATATATATAACACATATATATGTGTATATATGTACATATACATATTATACATATGTATATCAATAGCGAGAGGGGAGCGTGAAGTCAGGAGAAGATTTTTTTAAGGTAAGTATGTCTAATGTACTTTTAAGCATTTGGAATTGATGCAATAGAAAGTAAAAATTTATTATTGAGACGAAAAACGGCTGCAGTAGCGAAGCCCTTACAGGTGAGAGGGGATGGGTTTCAGGCATGAGAACAGGGGTTTCCATTAGTTAGGAGCATAAATCATCAATCAGTTGAATGAAAGGGAAGACGGAATCTCTTAAGTGTAGAGGCAGCTAAGTTGGCAGATTTGACGGTGGGAGAACAGAGAGACTTCGCTTCTATTTTCTCAGTGATATATCAGCTTGGCTGGCAAGAGAGGACAAAAAAAGTTAATTTTGATATGGACTGTGGAATGTAACCTGGATAAGAAGAGAAATAGGGAAATAATTAGGATGGTGGGCAATGAAAAGGTGATTGTGTCAAAAGGAGGTTTTGGTGGGGTGAAAGTATTGGAGAGAACATGCTGGAGAACAGAAGCATGAAAGTTAAGAGTAGATATTCAGAGACTGAGATGTTTAAAAATAAGATACCCTATTCAACCGTGTTTCATAAAAAATGACGGATGTAATTTATTTCAATTGTTTTAGAATGAAGATCTGTTGGTGTCAGAGATGATATGGATAGATAAGAATGAAAATATTTTTTGAAATAGTGTTAGACACAGAATTGTAATGATGGTGGTCCTTAAAGACACTCAAGCAAACACCAGAATGCAGGAGAATCAATTCTCTTTTGCTTTTCTTAACATTCATGCTTTAGTTAAATATATAGTGAGGGGCTTTAGAAATTATAAGGTGAATAGATTTGAAAGAACAGAAAATATATTTCAAATCTTATACAGTATGATAGAAACATATTCAGCCATTTTACTGTCCTTAATTACTTGCATCTCTTAGGAATGAATTTAGCCTACTGAGAAAAGTCTATGTCATTGCCTAATGGTTCTAAAGAAATAACAAAATGGAGAAACGAACTTGTTTTGATAATGTTACATTTTGAGCCATTTAAAAAAATATATATTTGTTCTCAAAACCCAGATAAAATGGAATATTTTATCACTGCAGAAAAGCGTGACAATCTTTATAACAATGTGAGATGTCAAAATTAATTTATAATCTATGATTAATAACGATAAGAGAGATGTTTGATGGAATAACCTGGAGCCATTTTCTGCCACTGTTTTACCTTCATTAGAGAACACAGGTCGCTGACTGGGTGTTTTTCTGGTCTGTGAAGTAAGTAGAAAGTGAAGTATGGGGGATTATTTTTGAGAACAGCTGAAACTATATGTAAGCGGCTGAAGACGTATTTCATCTATTGTTTCAAAATAATTAAGTCAGAGTACATTGGTGATGAGCTATGCACATTTTAAATGAGTTTTAGAGTGCTTGTTTACTCCAAGAAAAACCAAACCTGTTGCAATGGAGTCGATTCTGACTCTTAGCGACCCTATAGGACAGCGTAGAGCTGCTCCATAGGGTTTCCAAGGAGGGGCTGGTGGATTCCAACTGCTGATCTTTTCGTTAGCAGCCGTAGTGCACTGTAGCTCTTAAATCTTTGATAGTTCTCAATTCCTCTCTTCCTTTCCTTTGATCATGATTTCTTAAATGCACCTCACTATACTTTTTGTATAGGGCTTAAATAGATTTTCTACAATTTCCTTTTATTCTATTATGCTTTAATTGTAAGCACAAAATCCAATAGGTATAAAAGCTACTTTCATGGATCATTATTTTTCTCTAAATTAAATTTACAACTTTTAACCAAAGTTAATGGAATTACGGGCTAGAACCGGCTGTTAGAAAGACTAATAAAGTCCCGTAAATTTGTATCGTGTTTTCCATGTTTAACCAAAAACCAGACCCGTTGTCTTGAGTTGATTCCTACTCATAGCAACCCTACAGAACAGAATAGAACTGACCCATAGTGTTTTTCCAAGAAGCAGCTGGTAGATTTGACCGGCTGACCTTTTGGTTAGCAGCCGAGCTCTTAACCACCGGGACCCCAGGGCTCCTTTCCATGTTTAAAAGCTATTAAAACCATTTTTTGGAGATAAGAATTGAGAATAGGACTCCGGCAAGATGGCGGTCTAGGCAGAAGCACCACGCCGTCCCTCCACAACAAAGATCCGAAAAACTAAGCCAAACAGAGAATCAACAATCCTGAAACCCTAGAACATCAAAT
>NW_004444050.1:7620745-7706699 GCF_000243295.1 Trichechus manatus latirostris | reverse complement strand
TGTCATAAAACAGCGTGTGTGTTACTGTTACATGAGAAACTATCTGTTCTGTAAGCCTTCACCTGAAGTACAATAAAATATTAAAAAAAAAAAGAATTGAGAATAAAAACCTGGCAATTCACGACTATGTTCTCTAAAATACATAGATTTAACTTAAATAATTAAAGCATAGCCCAGTCCAAGCAAGAAACCCTAGCCTTCTAAAATGCAAATGATTTAGCTTTCTAAAAATTCTATGGATGTGTACTTTACATACAGTAAAGTATATAAATATTGGAGCCCTGGTGGCACAGTGGTTAAGAGCTCACCTGCTAAGCAACATGTAGGCAGTTCAAATCCACCAGCTGTTTCTCGGAAACCATATGGGGCAGTTCTACTCTGTCCTACAGGATTGCTATGAGTTGGAATTGGCTCGATGGCTATGGGCTTTTTATATAAATATTAATTACAATTTGATAAATTTGACAAATACATGTACATTTAATCAACACCTTGATCAACATGTAGTACATTTCCTTCACTCCAACAGTTTCCTCATGTCCTGTCCAGTCAGAGACACCATTACTGACACCATTACTGACACCATTACTGACTGCTAGCATCATAGATTAGTTTTGCCTATATCTGAACTTCATTTAAACAGAATCATCCTTTAAGTTCAGTATTGTTCAATATTTATGTTCAGTTTTGTTCAATATTGGAACAGTGTGCTTCATCCATATTGTTTTCTCTAATGGTGGTTTGCTTTTGTGGTTCTTGTGTAGCATTTCATTATATAAATGTACTACATTAATTGATCCCCAGTTCTTCATTGACGGACATTTGGGTTGTGTCCTACTTGGGGGCTGTTAAGAATAAAGATGCTGGGAACACTCTAATGCAATTGTTTTGATGGGCATATTCATTCTTTTATATTGCATATATACCAAGGAGTGAAGACTGCTGAGTCATAGGATAGCTTTAATATTATGTTTTGTGTGGTTTTCTGTTAGCTTTAGTGATCCTGAAAACAGTTTCCCACTTGGCTGTACCAGTTGGTGCCTCACCGATAGTCTACAGGAGTTCTCACTGCTGCACATCAAGCCAGCACTTGGTTTAGTCCAAGTTTAATTTAATCATCCTGGTGAATGCGAAGTAGTACCTCATTGTGATTTTAAGTTGTGCTTCCCGGATAACAGGGCCAGGACTAAACCTGTTGCCATCGAGAAGATTCCAACTCACAGTGGCCCTATAGGACAGAGTAGAACTGGCCCATAGTTTTCAAGGCTGTGATCTTTATGGAAACAGACTGCCACATCTTTCTCCCACGGAGGGGCTAGTGGGTTCCAACTGCCAACCTTTCAGTTAGCAGCCAAGTGCTTAACCACTATGCCACCAGGGCTCCTGGGCCAGGACTAGGGTAAGTCAAACGAAACACCACTTCGGGCAAAAAAATTTAGGAGAAGGGCACCAAAAGCTCAGTAATCAAGATAAAGAATATTTTAGTACAATATTTTACAAAATAAAATTAATACGGACAATCCATATTGAACAAAATATCAAAATTTTAAATAAAGATATGCCATGCTAAGCCAAATTGGAGCCTAAGACAAAAGGAAAAATCAGCAATATTGATACGGTATTTTTGCCCAGACATTGTTTTAGGGAAAGGGGGAATCTGCTAGAACTTTTCTTGTTAATTTGTAGGAGTGTTTAATATATTCTAGATATGAGTCCTCTACCTGATATATGTATCACTGATATCTTCTCCCAGTATGTGATTTGCTTTTTCACTTATTTAATGACTTCTTTTGATAAACAGATGTCCTTAATTTTAATGAAGTCTAATTACACTTTTATCTTACGCTTAGCCCTTTTTTGTGCCTAGTTAATTTACTTTAGTGTATGAAGTGAGGAATAATAAAGGTTCATTTCTTCCATATGAATATCCAATTGATTCAGGACCATTTTTTATAAAGATCATCCCTTTCTCCCTCTGAACTGCAATGTTAGTTTATTGACAATTAGGAGGCCATATATACCAGGGTGTGTGTCTAGATTCTGAATTCTGTTACAATAATCTGTTTGTCTACACTTGAGCTAGGGCATGCATGCTTTAATTGCTGTAGTTCTCTTTGTTTACGAATGTGTTGGCAGTTCTAGAGCCTTTGAATTTCCATAACAATTCTAGAATTAGCTTACCAATTATCACACACATTCACATATTTAAAAACAAATAGAAAAACATCTTCTATTATTTTGACTGAGATTGCATTGCATCTATACCTAACTTTGGAGAAAACTGAAATCTTAACATTGTGTCTTCTAATTCATGAATATGAGATGTATCTCAATTCACTTAGGTCTTTTTTAAAATTTCTCTCAGCAATGGTTTGTGTTTTTCCATTTAGAATTCTCATACATCTTTCACTAGATTTATTCTAGGTATTTGGTGTTTTTGATGTTATTGTAAATGGTGTTTTACAATTTACATTTCCAACTGTTTGTTGCTAGTATGTAAAATCAATTTATTTACAATTAATTTTTAGATATTTCCCAGCAACTTTGCAAAATTTATTTAATAATTCTAGTAATTTGCAGATTCTTTCAGATTTATGATATAGACAATCATGTCATCCATCTGCAAAATTTATTCTTTTCCTTTCCAATCGTTAAAACTTTTATTTATTTTCTTCATAATATTGCACTGGCTAGGACATCAATACAATGTTTCATTAGTTTCTTGAGACAAAAGCTTAGATAATTGGTATTCAACATTTATTTCTTTTCTCATATATGCATTTAAAGCTATAAATTTCCTCTTAAGCATTGCTTCAGCTTAATCCCAAAAATTTTGATATGCTTTATTTTTTTAATCTTTCATTTAAAATATTTCCAGTTTTTATTGTGATTACTTTTTAAATCATTGGTTATTGAAAAGTCTGTTGTTCAATTTCCACCCATCTGGGAATTTTATAATTATCCTTCTGTTGTTGATGGCCAGTTAGCCCTGGTGGCACAGCGGTTAAAAGTTAAGCTGGTAACCAAAACATCGGCAGTTTGAATCTACCAGCCACTCCTTGGAAACCACATCCAAAAGAAAAAAACCAAACCCATTGCTGTTGAGTCGATTCTGACTCACAGCGACCCTACATGACAGAGTAGAACTGCTCCATAGAGTTTGCAAGGTGCGCCTTGTGGATTCGAACTGCCCACCTTTTGGTTAGCGACTGTAGCACTTAACCACTTTGGAAACCATATGGGGCAGTTCTAGTCTCTCCTGTACGCCCGCTATGTATCAACTCAATGGCAACAGGTTTGGTTTAATCATAGATTATAATCTATATAATTTCATTTCTTTGGAATTTGTTAGAACTTTCTTTATGGAAAGGCATATAATTTATTTTGGAAAATGATCCATGTGCATTTAAAAAGAATGCAAATACTACAGTTTTAGGAAGCGGTATTCTAGTTGTCTCAGTTAGGTCGAATCAAATATTCTTCATTTTCTACTGATTTTGAGATTGCTTGTTCTGTTACCAAGAGGAGTTTTTTAAAATCACTAATTATAATTATGGATTTATCTATTTCTCCTTTTTATGTCTTTTTTTTTTTATATTTGACGTTATTAAATGCATACTTTATTAAATTTTTATTTCTTCTAAATAACTTGATGCTTTTGTCATTCTAAAATTCCCTGTTTATTTCCAGGAATACTTCTCACTTTAAAGTCTGATTTTTCTGATATTGATATAGCCAAACCATCATTTCTTTGGTTAGTATTTTCTTGATTTATCTTTTTTCCATCCTTTCAATTTTATTTTTCTGTTACCTTATATTTAAAATGTATTTCTTATAAATATCAATAGTTGTATCATAATTATTTTTTAACATCTATTCTAACAATCTTTGTCTTCCAACTGGAATTCTTCATCCTTTTAAAATTAACATAATCATTGATATAGTTAGTTTTGAGTCTGCCTTTCTTCTATTCACTTTCTAATGTTCCACTTGTTTGTGTTTCCTTATTCCTCCTTTCTCAACTTCTTTTGAATTAATTATTCTATTTTATCAACTTTTTAGTTATATATTCTTATTTTAGTGATACTTTATGGTTTATAATATTAGTAAGCTAGTTTATGTCTGGCTCACGAGTATGTTCTTGGTTTTATTATTTTCTGGATTTTTCTCATTATCATTTTTATCATTAACGTGTAAATTAAGCATATACAAAATAGTTGGGTCTTAAATATAACTATCAATTCTATTTTTTTCCCCTCCCTTGGGAAGAGAGGCTTTGTGATCTCCTTCCGAAAGTCAGCCAATGAAAACTCTACGGCTCACAGCAGGACTTGGCAACAGCTAACAACAACAACAATTTTTTCTACTTTCTGAGTGAAAAATTTCTACCTTTAAAATTCCATCACTCTACCTATTTTCACAAAGTTTTGTTCTGTAAAATTTTGAATTTGAATATTTAATGTATTCATTTTTCTAATGTTCTTGACTAATAAGAAATCAATTAAATCCAAAAATTTTCTTCTCAATATAACTTTAGGAAATTCCATGTGTTTTGGCATTTAATGTTCTTATTATCATTAATATATATTATTATTTTACATTATATATCATATGTTATATATTATTATTTTACATTTAAACAAATACATTACATCAGGATTATTTGCCTTTGAATGATTCGATTTTTGATCATGACTTTTAGTGTAGCCCCAAATTGAATTTTACGGTGCTATCTATTCCTCCCACAGAAACAATAAGAAAATTTAAAAAAAAAAAAGAAAACTTCAACTACTTTATTTCACACAAAAACAACCAATTTTGTTTGGACTTACTTACAGTCCAAAATTAGCCAACGAAAACCTTTTGGATCACAACAGAACACTGACTCATTTGCTTTGGACACATCATCAGGAGAGATTAATGCTGGAAGAGGACATGCTGTTTGGTGAAGCAGAGAATCAGCAAGGGAAAGGGAGCCCCTCCATGAGGGTGGATTGGCACAATAACCTTGACCACAGACTCGAACATGATGGCAATTATGAGGATGACTCAGAACCGAGCAATGTTTTGTCCTGTTGTACGGAAGGTCGCCACCAGTCAGAATTGACTTAACAGCAACTCTCTACCTGTCATCTATCTACTTCCAACCCAGTGAAAGTCACCCAATTAAAAAAAAAAATCCAAAATTTGAAGGAAGAGCCAAAATGAATTCTATTAAGATCAATTTCATCATACAAATTCATCAGTGGTACAGTATTACCATTAAAAACATTTAATTTTTATTAATCCAAAGAATAATATTTTTAAAATTTCCAACAAAAAGATACCTAAAATAGTTTATGTATTATGAGTACATTGGTTTTATAAAACACTGTGAATCCATTCTGGAATTTCCTTTAGCCTTAGCTGCCCATCCATTTTTCACATCCATTCATTCAACAAATGATACTGAGAGTCTACAGTGGCCATTAAGCTAGGGTCTGTTAATTTAGAGGTAAATAAGACAAATATGGTCCATGCCTTCTGGGATCATATAGTCCAATATGAAATAAAAACGTTAAACAAATTAGATAAATAATTATTTGCCTACCATTGTGACACACTCAGAAAATACATAGAGCACAGAGTGTTTTTAACAAGAGATCTGAACTGGGGTCTTGGACTACCGAATCGTTTATGTAAGTCAGCCCCCGCAATGCACTGTAAAGAAGGCAAATACACAATTGTGAGACAACTATGTCTAAATAAACTTCTCTGAATACAAACTAGATCAACAGAAAATTAGCCAAAAAAAAAAAAAACTTTGGAGCCATCTATGGAGAAAACTATGAAAGCAACACAAAAATTCTGGCTCATAAAAGAATACAGAGCCTGAGAGATAAACAATACGAAATATGCAAACTTTAGATAGTTCTGTACTCTCAAATCAAAGTACAAATTAAAGATGTGTGTAACATATAAAAACCTAGATTATAAAACAATTATCTAATATGTAAAAGGAAGCAAGCTGTGATAAAGAGTAACCAAGTAAAACCATCACAGAATTAAAAATTGTACTAGGAATTGAGAACAGCCTACTAGGCATTTTGGAAAACTGAATTAACGACAGTAAGTGGAAATTTTAAGAAGCTATTAGAAAATGCAGTGAAAAGCTCAGAATAGAATATAATGAAAGAGAGATAATAGCTAAGGGAGACAGAGAATAGTGATAAACTGTATCAAAGGAATGAACAAATGGATCCAACTTCATAAAACTATAAGTGAAAAAAAAAAACACTTGTTTTGGTTGCAGAAAGTCACTATATAGAATAAAATTGTTCATCAAATTCAAGACAAGTAAACAGTTTTTTTAAAAAAATTGGTCATTATATTGGTTTTTGTCTGTGATTCCCAAAATCTATACAATAGATATATAATTTTAAAGTAAAATACTTTTATGTATTTGGAATTTTTTTTTTTATTTTAGAATAGTTTTAGATTTACAGGAAAATTGTGAAGATAGTATAGGAAATTTCTGCATACCCTATGCCCAGTTTACCCTATTAATATTTTACATTAATATGGTACATTTGTTATACTTAAGGAATCAATATTGATACATTATTATTAACTAAAGTCCGTACTGTATTCATATTTCTTTAGTTTTCACTTAATGTCCTTCTTCTATTCCAGGATCCCATCCAGGATACCACAATACAGTTGGTCATCGTGTCTTCTTAAGTTCCTTTTGACTGTGACAGTTTCTCAGGCTTTCCTTATTGTTGATGGTCTTGCCAGATTTTTTGTTGTTGTTGTTGTTTTATTTATTTAATTTTTGCACCAAAACAAAATATTAAGTTAATTTAAAATATTAACATGGGATTATTACATTCTGTCCAAAACTATTAAATACCTTCCAAAAGTTTCTTAATTCAGTCTGACAAATTCTTGGACCTCTGAGCATTTCCTGTTCAGAAATGTGACCTCTACAAAAGCTCCCAGGAGATTTCAGGAAAATATATATATATAATCTTCTAATTTAAAAGTTGATTGATTTGCAAATGATGCAGCCAGCTTTGCTTCTCTAAAAGCTTCTGATGGGTCAGATGCACATGACAGACTCCTGCTACACCTTCATAGGATGCTCCATATTCCGAAGCAAGAGCACTTCCTCTATCACGTCTCCGGCACCTGTTCCTATAATACGTACTTCCAATATTCTGTCCATTGATTTCTGCCCAAGAATCTTCACCATGTCATCTGTGCTAGCTTTTGTCTTAGCTCTGCTGTTAACAACAAATGGGAGTTTCCCAACTTTGTTCTCAGTACCCTCTTCTTTCAACTTCTTTCTGATTTGCCAACCCAAGCAACTTCAGGTTGTATGTAAATCACCGATGGCACACAATTGTAGTCAGTGCCTTCATCCTCTGCTTTGAAAGCCCACATTGGACCAACAACCACATAACCGATGTCATAGATATTTGGAACTTTAGTTTGGAATCTAGTATTCACTGGAATTCTACCCTGAGATCTAATTCAATTCCAAGCTCCTGTAGTCCCAAATTCTGAGTAAAGGGTCATTAGCCAATGCAAACCAAGAGTACATCACAAACGATAAATTCGTCTTTACCACCAGAAACAGCTTCAATAAAAACATCAGTTTTTCCATCTGACTTCTTGGTAGCACCAGTAACCTTTGTATTCAATTTAAATTTAAATCCCTGTTTTCAAAGGATATGTTGAAAGTTTTAGGTCTTGCCAATTCTGAGTAGAGTTGGTCAGTTATTTTGTAGAATGTCCCTCAACTGATCTGATGTTTTTCTCATGATTCAGCTGAGGTTATGTATTTTGGAGAGGACAATCACAGAGTTAAATTGTCATTCCATCACATTTCAAGAAAACGTGTAAGTACAGATTCACAGGTATTTATTTTATACTTTGGTCAATAATTCAGCCCTGCTTTACTTCATTGTTTTTGGCTCGAGTTGTTCCAGCTTTGATCCTTGGAAACCCTTTCTGTTGACTCCTGTGATGTGTCCCCATCGCTGTTTGTTTGTTTGTTGTTGCTGTTGTTGTTTTCAGCACTTCCTTACATTCTGGCATTAAAAGATGCTACAGGCTCATCTTTATATTTCCTACCCTAGTCCTAGAATTAGTCATTTTTCTAAAGAAATCTGGCTATTTTTACCAGAGAACAGCATAAGAAACCAAGATCTGTGAAATAGATATGCTCATTGTTACTGGGATGTGTTGCTTCTAGAACTTCTAAGCTAACAAAGCAAGGAAACATACGTATATGCTAACCCATTGTCTAGTTATCTCGTGCTGCTATAACAGAAACACCAAACGTGGGCAGCTTTTACAAACAGAAAATTCTTTCCTCACAGTTTAGGAGGCTAGAAGTCCAAATTCAGGGTGCCGGCTCTGGGGGATCAGGGTGTCAGCTCTAGGGGAAGGTTTTCTCTCTCTGCCAACTCTGGAGGAAGGTCCTTGTCTTTTTGAGAGTCTGCTCCTGGGCGCTCTTCATGAGGCTTGGCATCTCTCTTCACCCATCTCTCCTCTGCTCTCTTGTTTAATCTCTTTTATATCTCAAAAGAGATTAACTCAAGATACACCCTACACTAACCCTGCCTCATTAACATGATAAAGACAACCTATTCTCAAATGGAATTAAAACCACAGACATAGAGGTTAGGATTTACACACGTTTTTGGGAGACATAATTCAATCCCTAAGACCCATGTATATACACGTATCTATAAATACTTCTATCTGTAACCAACTGTAACTATATGAAGTTCATTTCAAGTTTATTTGGATGTCTACAACTCTAATCCATTACCATGTGGATCATTCTAGCCTTCTTCATTGGTGTCTGTAACATCTTACTTGAACAGTGAGAAACTGGCTCCCACCATCTGCTGTTCATTTACTTAACGATTTAATTCCAGTTTGCGTATATACTGGTTTCAAAATTGTTAACCTGTAGTTGTTAAGAGCTTGGCTGCTAACCAAAAGGTCGGCAGTTTGAGTCCACTACCCACTTCTTGGAAAGGCTATGAGACAGTTCTACTCCGTCATATTGGATCGCTATGAGTCGGAATCGATTCAACTGAAACCAAAGCCACACCATTGCCGTCATGTCAATTCTGACTCACAGAGACCCTATAGGACAGAGTAGAACTGTCCCATAGAGTTTCCAAGGTAACAGGTTTGGTTTTTTTGGTACTCCCATGGGAAACAATGTTAACAACTAGAGAACAGTGTTTACATACATTTCTCTTTCGCTTTAGTCCTACAGATTCCACTCATTTCCAAAATTACCAGAGTCAACACATTTTTCCCTACCCCATTCAGTAATGTTGTTTCATATATTTGTAATACAACTATTTTATCACATTCTGCATTCCATCTTGGAATACTCAAACTCCTAACTGATTGTTTGCATACATTAAGTTTCAATCTTTGTGCTGCAAAGTTCTATGGGTTTTCAAAAACACATACTGTTATGTATCCACTGTTACAGTACCATACTAAACAGTTTCACCACCCTAAAAAATTCCCTGTACTTTACCTATTCCACCCTCCAACCCTCTACTCTCTCTGAACCCCTGTCAACCACTGATTTTTTTTACAGAATGGAATCACACAGTATGTAGCCTTTTTAGATTGATTTATTTCTTTTATGAATAGGCATTTGTGATTCATTTATGCTATTGCATAGGTTGATAGTTCATTCCTTTTTTTTTTTTAATTGCTGAAAAGTGTTCCATTATGTGAATCTATGGATGTTTGTTTATGTATTCACTTATGGAAGGACATCTCGGTTGCTTCCAGCTATTATGAATAAACATTCTGGTAACACATTTGCATGCTAATTTTTGTGTGGGCATAAGTTTTCAAATCAGTTGGGTAAATACCTAAGGGCATGATTGCTAGGTCATATGATAAGACAATGTTTAGCTCTGTAAAAAAGCTGCCAAATTGTTTTCCAAAGTGGCTGTACCATATTCATTTCTACCAGCAATGAATGAGAATGTTGCTTTGCATCCTTCACCAGCAATTTGTATTGTCAGAATTGCGGATTTTAACTATTCTAATAGACTTGTGGTAGTATCTCATTGTTGTTGTAGTCTGTGTTTCCCTAATGACAAATGATGTTGGGCATATATTCATATGCTTATTTGTCATCTGTATATCTTATTTGATGAGGTGTTTGCTCAGACCCTTTGACTGTATTTTGAGTTGTTTATTATCTTATTTTTGAGTTTTAAGAGTTCTTTGTATATTTTGGATAGAAGTCCTTGATCAGACACATGCTTTACAAATGCTTTGTTCCAGTCTGTAGCTTGTCTAGTCATTCTTTTAACAGTGTCTTTCACAGAGCAGTAATTTTTAATTTTAATAAAGTCTAAATTACCTATTTTTTTCTTTCATAGATTGTGCTGTTGGTATGGCATCTAAAAACTCATCACAAAACTCAAGCTCACATAGATTTTCTCTTACATTTTCTTTTAGAAGTTTTATACTTTTGTATTTTACAATTATGTCCATGATCCTTTTTGAGTTAATTTTTTTGAAAGGTGTTAAGTGTATGTCTAGGTTCATTATTTTACATATGGATGTCCAATTGTCCCAGCCTGATTTACTGAAAAAACTACCCTTTCTTTATTGAATTTTCATGTATTTTTAATCATTGATATGGATACATATTCTAAAATAACTCCAAGTTATAATAACAGATTTCTGTCAGTTTCTTAGTTAAACAAGTAATTATTTGTCTCACTAATGATCTAGGCATTGAGAAAAAAAATAATCTAGCTTCTAGATATTCATTTTTTATTGTGTTTTCAGTACCCATTCTAGCAACAATTTTTTAAACAGTCAGACATTGAGCTAGATACTAGATAAAAAATGTTGAGCAAAATAACTCAAATTTTGCACACAGCTAAAATCTGTCAGGCAAGACAGCAATTAAACAAGCAATTATCAAAAAGTATGGCAAATTTTATTAGAGAAGTGTGGGGTGATTTGTAACTATGGAAGAGGTGTATTCTAGTATAGAAAGATCATGAAGGGTTTCCTAAAGGAATATGTAAATATTATCTTTATGCTGATTTAGAGTCATCCAAGTAAAAACTAGAAATAGGAGAATGTGTGTAGGAGCGATGTTGTCCAGAGAGACAACAGTAAAGTGAAAAAGCATAGTTCTTTACAAAATACTAAAAAGAAACATAAAATTCAGATGTGCCATGGCAAGAGATAAGGCTAAGGTGGTAGGCAGGGATCTGGTCATAAAAGACACCATAAGCTATTGAGACAACTATTCTCATGACAATGGTGAAATAATTACAAAATCAGATGTGCATTTTTGGAAGATCCTTATCACTGCAGCATTAAAAAGACATGGAGTAGAGCAAGAGTGAAAGCAGATAATGGGGTTCAAAATTGTGTGGTAATCCAGGTAAGATATTCTAGTGATCTGGTGTTAAATATAAGAGCTGGAATTAAAGAAATAATAGCAGGTAAAATCAACAGAGCTAGTTGACTCATTGGATGCAGGGAAAGAGAAAAGAAGAAACCAAGACAGAAACCAAATTGACTCTGAATTGCAGAATGAGTTAGAGTATGTTGGCATTGTTGTGTTAACAAACAGTAAAATAAGCACAGATCTGGGGAGAAGATCACAAGATAAGTTCTGAACTTAGTGTGCCTGGGAGAGAGTAAAGTGGACATTTTCAAAATCAGATAGTCCTAGGTATCAGGAGAGAAGTTTTTGGTTAAAGATATAAGTCTGAGAGTTTTCGACAAAGTAATTGAAATTGAAGTGAATGAGATTGTTAAGGATTGTCAAAGAACAAAAAGGAGGCAGCATAGGATCGTTCTCTGAGCACTAGCATTTAAAGAAGGGCAGAAAAAGAGGGCCTTGCAAAAGGAATAATGAGGATAGCCAATAATAATAAAATAAGAGAAAAAGATCAAGAGAACATCACATTAAGAAATCAAGGAAAGAGACTGGCTGAGAAGCATCAGGTGGCCATCAGGGTTAAATGACGTTGAGAGGTCAAATTAGATGAGGCCTGAAAAATGTCCATTGGTTATATCTTGCAAGGAAGTTTTCAGTGATCTTAGTAAAATAAATTTCAGTGAATTTTTGTTGGCAAAATCCAAATTATACAGAATTATATATTGAGTGAGAGTAGACATAGTACAGATGATTTTTTCTTTTTTTTTTTTTGTCTATAAAGAGACAGCATGCTGCAAAAGATGACTCGGTTGCATTGGAGTTGGTCACACTTCCATAGCTTTCCATGGACAAAATGTATTACAAGTGGGAGAAAGAGCTGGTTTAGAGCATTTTGAATCTGGCCTACCAAGACAGTCAGGAGGAATAACGTGTCTCCAATAGTCTGTATGGGGTGAACTATAGAAAATGAGACAAACTGAAAACCAGACCTAGAGAAATGTGAATTATCCTTAAGAGACACCTGTCACAAGTCCTTTGCCCATCTTTATGTTTGTGCTTTGTTTTTTTCCTTTCTTCTATTCTGTTTCTGGGTGGCACAATCTGCCCCGAATAAGGAGGGCTGAAGAAGAATTGATGCCTTTGAACTGTGGTGTTGGCAAAGAATATCAAATATACCATGGACTGCAGAAGAACAAACAAATCTGTCTTGGAAGAAGTACAGCCAGAATTCTCCTTAGAAGCAACGATGGCAAGACTTGGTCTCACCTACTTTGGACATGTTATCAGGAAGGACCAGTCCCTGAAGAAGGACATCATACTTGGTAAAATAGAGGGTCAGTGAAAGAAAGGAAGACCCTCAACGAGACGGATTGACACGGTGGCTGCAACAATGTGCTCAAGCATAACAATTGTGAGGATGGCGCAGGACCAAGCAGTGTTTTCTTTTGTTCTACACAGGGTCGCTATGAGTCAGAACTGGCTCGATGGCACCTAACAGAACAAATAACCTAAAGGTTAGCGGTTCAAACCCACCCAGTAGCTGCAGAAGAAAGGCCTGATTATCTGTTTCTGTAAAGATTAAAGCCAAGAAAACACTATGGAGTAGCTCTACTCTGTAGCACATGGGGTCACCATAAGTTGGAATTGACTTGAAGGCAACAGATTTGTTTGTTTTTTTATCCTGCTTCAGTAATGTACGTGTGGCCATCTTGTACCATAGGACAAGGACCACACCCTGCCTCTCAGATGCTTAAACAAAGAACAGAATGCCAGATGAGCCATAAGCCGTTGACCACCAGATATTATTTACATGGCTGATGAATGAACTTCATTCATCAGTATTGTTAGTTTGGGTTTTTTATCACTCTGAGCAGAATATAATTCTAACTAATAAACATGTCCTCCCTAAATAATTGACTTCACCCCTGCAGGTAAGTTTGCATATTTGGTGACAGAAAGTTGGATGAGCTTTTCCTCTGACAGCTTCTATTTAATATTTGGAATAGGAATAAAAGGTATTTGTGCATCATTAAAGATGAGCTCTTGAGATTAAAGGTTTGAGCAAGCTGGAAAACATTTGAAATAATAACTATGGGAAATGTGGAGTGAACCACCCTGGAAAATAGTAAAGTTATTATCATTACTATGAAAATAATAGAGTTACAGGCATCAGTGAGAGCCCATTTGAGCCTGATGAGAATGAATGTTTAATGGTGTCAGTTTTACAACATTGTTATTTATTGAATTTCTTATTATATAACTTTTGAGTTGAATTTATTGAATTTCTTGTTATTTAACTTTTTTATTAGATAAAACTGCAGGAAACATAACTGCCTAGATCCATACATTGTCACAGAAATAATACCCATGAAACCAGTTCCCAGGTCAAGAAATATGATGTGACCAGTTCTTTTGAGTCTCCTCCCATACAAATCCCTCCCTCTCTTCCCAATCTTAACTTTTAGCACCATAGTGTAGTTTTACCTGTTCTTGACATTTTATCCAATGGTACTATAATCTAGTAGTAGTAGTAGCATCTGAAGTCTAACTTTAGGAGGAGAAATGAGAATCAAAATCAGGATTAGCCCAAAGCTAATTCCTATGAGATGGAAGTCAAATAGACCTCCACTCTCCAACCTTTTTACCAATTCTTACACCAGCCATCCCTCCCACGGCACTCTCTACTCTTCTGCTGTGTTTGATAATTTGTTGCAATGGCCACACAGAACTCACAGACCATACTCACAGTTATAGGGTTTAGTAGCGAAGTAACAGATTACAGCTCAAGATCGGAACCAATTTAGAAGTTACAGAAACAACTTCGGAGACAGGATACAGTTCACCAGTTAGAACAGCTTCCAATCAAGATAGCTGTCATCTTTTTCTTGGCCATACCCATAAAGACACCTTGCTTGGGTCTGGCCTCTGCCCTGCTTGGGCAAGTGTTACAACTCTTTAGCTCCACCAATAAGTACCTTGGGACACCCTACTCCTCCAGGAAGCTCCCTGCATGAAGGCACTTAGCTCTCTCACTCTGTAGGCCAGTGAGCACACTGCAGCCGCCTCACTCTATAGGCCAGGAAGCCTACTGCAGCCATCTTGAGCTGGTCTCTTGATTCTCACGGCTCATACCGTCTTGTGCAGTCTCGTGCCATCTTGCTCTGTCTATCTCCAGTATTACAGCTGTCTCTGTCTCCTGGGTCTTGGAGGTTCTCAGTGCAGGGACCCTGGGTTCAAAAGACGTGCTTTGCTCCTCACTCTTCTTCTTGATGGTAGTGAGGTCCCCTTCAACCTCTGTGAGATTGGTCCTTATAAACTTAGCAGTATGGCAAAACTGACCAATCTCCTTGGTAGGCCACAGTCACTGAGTTTGCATAGTAACTGACCAATCCCAGCCGGAGTTTTACACACCTTATTTGCATAGTAGACTAACTAATCTCTTTGAGAAACTGTGGCCTAGCAAATCATCTTAGCAGAACTACAAACCCAGGGCCAGAAAGGCCATATTGTATTTTTACACAAATAACATGCACCTTTTATGTTTTTTGCCAACTGCTCCCTCCCCCGTGAGGTATTTTCAGAAGTGCCGCTATGCCAATTCTTTTTTAACAAGTTACTGTCAAAAAATTAGCATAGTGTGCCTACAAAAAGTACCTCTCAGAGGGTGTGGGAAGCAGTTAGCAAACAAAAGTAGAAGACGTGTTGTTTGCATAAAAATACAGTATATAAAGAGAAACCCATTGCCCTGCAGGTACAATACGGTATGTCTTCTTCTGTGTCTGGCCTCTTATACGCAATGTGATATTTATCAATTTTATTGTCTATAGCTGTAGTTTGTTAATTTTCTTTGATGTTTGATATTCCATTATATGAATACATTATGATTAATTCGTCTTGTGTACTGTAGATGAACATTTGGGTTATTTCCAGTTTTGAGCTATTAAAAGCCATGCTGCTATGAATGGTCTTGCACAAACCTCTTAATGCACATATGCATATGTTCCTATTGCATATATACATAGGAGTTGAATTATAGTTTAAGGTGTAATTACATCTTAGACTTAATAGAATATCTAACTATGTTCCAAAGTGAAAGTACAAATTTGTACTCCCTCCAAATTGCATCAGGATTTCCTCTGGTTCACATCCAGGCCAACACATGGAAATATTAACCTTTTAATTGTGGCAAGTCCAATGGGGATGTACTGGTATCTCATTGTGCTTTTAATTTGTACGTAAGTGACTACTAAAGAGGTTGATCATTTCTTCGTTTATTTATTGGCCTTTTAGATATCTTATTTTGTCAAGTGTATTAAGACTTTACCAATTTTTAAAAATTCTGTCTTTTCTTATTGATTTGTGGAAATTAAATATTCTAGATATGAGCACTATGTTGGAGATATGTATATATATCCCAACTCTCTATTTCACTGTATGTCTTTCATTCTTATTCAATTAATGGTGTCTTGTGATAAACAGACATTTTTAATTTTAATGAAGTCCAAATTATCAATCTTTTCCTTTATGACTGATGCCTTTTGTACACTGTTTGAGCAATCTATCTATATACCAAAATGAAGAGAATTTTCACCTATATTATCCCATAGAAACTTTACACTTCGATATTCTTATTTAGATCAGAACCTACCTGGATTTTTCCCCCTACAGTGTAAGTTATGAATAATATTTCACTTTATTTCTGTGAAAATATTAATTTGACCAAGCACCATTAAAAAAAAAAAACTTTCTTTGCCCATTCTGTAATCTCACATTTGTCTTATATAAGAGTTCATATAGGCACAGAGACATTTCTAAATTCTCTATTTTAATTTCATTGATCTATTTGTCTAGCCTCATGTTAATACTATAATGACTTAACTAGCAATTCTTTATACTTAGTTTTGGTATTCAGTAGAGAAAGTCTTTTTTCTTTTACAATAGTATCTTTGCTATTCTTGACCCTTTGTATTTCCAAAAGATATTTAGAATCAGCTTGTCAATTACTACAAATAATTTAGTGCTCAGCTATGGTTAAACCCTTCAGTTATTAACAAAAGATTGAAGGTTTGAGTACACCCAGAGGCACCCCAGAAGAAATCCCTGGCAATCTACCTCCAAAAAAAACTGGTCACTGAAAACCTCACAGAGCACAACTCCACTCTGACACACATGGGGCTGCCATGGGTCAGAATCCACCTGAGAGCAACTGCTTTGGATTTTTTTCGTTAGTAATTTAGGGCAGACCTGGCAAGTTTGCCTTAAGTGAAAAATCACTGGTCACTGACTAGCCTTACCAGGCTCAGAACTCTTAGAGCAATTTTAATTGGCCAGAGCATTTTGTTTTTAATAGAAATCTTGCCAGAGTCGTGTTGTACTCAGAGAAATATGTCCAATTTACTTGGAGAGACAAGGGGCTGCTGAGAGGAGCTGTTCTTGGCCCAGGAGAGAGAGCCTGAGAGAGTGAGCAGACAGCTAAAGTGGTACGGAGAATTCCCAGCATGAAACCATTTTCTTCCTAGAGAGCAGTGAGAGAGTGAGACAGAGACCGGTTCTATCTTACCATACACCAGGCTATAGATCTTTCTCAAACCATGCCACCAGCGAGAAGCTAAATTTGGAGTAAAGGTAAGAGGGACCACCGGAACTTTGGGTAAAAACTGCAGTAAAATTAATGTTAAAAATAGTCTGTTCTTCAGTGATGAATCTGTGAAGCATCTCATAACATGAATGAAACTGGAGGACATTATGCTGAGTGAAATAAGTCAATCACAAAAGGACGAATATTGTATGAGACCTCTACTGTAAAAACTCATGAAAAAGTTTACGCACAAAAAGAAACAATCTTTGTTGGTTACTAGGGATGGGAGAGGTGGGGGGGAAATACTAAAGAGACAATAGATAAGTGGTAAATTTGTTGAAAGGTAAGACAGTACACAATACTGAGGAAGTCAGCACAGCTTGTACAAGGAAAGGTCATGGAAGCGCCATAGACACATCAAAACTGCCTGAGGGACTGAATTGCTGGGCGGAGAGCAGTGGGGACCATGGTCTCAGGGAACATCTAGCTCAATTGGCTTAACGCAGTTTATAAGGAAAATGTTCTACATTCTACCTTGATGAGTAGCATCTGGGGTCTTAAAAGCCTGCGAGCAGCCATCTAAGATACTCCACGGTTCTCACCCCTTCAGGAACAAGAGAGAATGAATAAAACAAGAAAAAAGATTAGTCCAAAGGACTAATAGACCACAACTACCACGGCCTCCACCAGACTGAGTCCAATACAACTAGATGGTGCCTGGCTACCACCACTGAATACTCTGACCGGGATCACAACAGAGGGTCTTGGACAGAGCTAGAGAAAAATGTAGAACAGAATTCTAACTTACAAAAAAAGACCAACTTAAACTGGCCTGACAGAGACTGGAGAAATCCTGAGAGTTTGGCCCCAGGACACCCTTTTAGCTCAGTAATAAAGTCACTCCAGAGGTTCACTGTTCAGCCAAAGATTAGACAGCCCCATAAAACAAAATGAGGCTAATGGGACACGACAGTCCAGGGACAAGGACTAAAAGGCAGGAGGGGACAGGAAAGCTGGTAAAAGAGAACCCAAAGTCGAGAAGGGGGCAGTGTTGACATGTCGTGGGGTTGTTAACCATTGTCATAAAACAATACGTGTACTAACTGTTTAGTGAGAAACTATTCTGTAAACCTTAATCTAAAGTACAATTTAAAAAAAATAGTATGTTCTCAGCTTAGTTACAGAGCTGTATATACCTTATTGTGGACTTCAGATTAACAGGACCAAAAACTAGATTTTTCGTTTATCAAGAGACCCTAAATTAGAGTAAATAAAACAACCAGTTGCTGGCAAGTTGACTCTGACTCGAGACCCCATGTGCATCAGAGCTCCTCAGGGTCGACAACTGCCAATCTTTTGAAAGCAGAACTCCACATACCCCTGGGTAAACTCTAACCTCCAACCTTTCAATCAGCAGATAAGTATGTTAAACATTTGCACCACCTAGGGACTCTAGAATTAAATTAGGTAACTTCTACGTATAGAAATCTTATTGTGAGACATATTGTGTTATAGGCATTTTTTTAAAAATAGAGTCTGATCCTTAATTCCAATCTATTAACTCGCAGGGGAAATGGGTTACCTGGGATCTATTTTCTCAAGGCACCATCTTCTCAAACCACCAGGTAACAAAATGATAGATGTTTGGCAGCTAGTTAAGCACAGGTATTTTTTTTAGTGGATTGTTTGTCTTTTGTTGTTGAGCTGTTGGAGTTTTCTATGTATTTTAGAAATTAGATCCTTGTCAGATATGTCATTACCAAAAATTTTTTCCCAGTGTGTAGGTTCTCTTTTTACTCTTTTGGTATAGTCTTTTGATGAGAATAAGTCCAGTTATCTAGTTTACCTTCTGTTGTTCATGCACTTTTAGTTGTGTTTGATAGTGTATTTATGCCAAAAATTAGGACCCCTAGCTTTGTCCCTATGTTATCTTCCAGGAACTTTATAATTTTAGTCTTAACATTTAGGTCTTTGATTCACTTTGAGTTACTTTTTGTGTATGGTATGAGGTGTAGATCCTGTTTCATTTTTCTGCAAATGGATATTCAGTTTTGCCAGCACCATTTGTTAAAGAGACTGCATCTTCCCCATTGAATTGACTTCGACCTTTTGTTGAATAGGAGCAATGATAAGGGACATCCTTGTCTGGTTCCCATTCTCAAGGGGAATACTTTCAGTTTCTCTCCATTGAGATTAATGTTGGCTGTTGGTTTTGTATATATGCCCTTAATTATGTTGACAAATTTCCCTTCTATTCCTATTTTGCTCAGAATTTATCAGGAATGGGTGTTGGATTTTATCGAATGCCTTTTCTGCATCAAATGAGATGATCATGTGATTCTTTTCATTTTTTTTTTTTTAATTTATGTGATGAGTTACGTTGATTGATTTTCTAATATTGAACAATCCTTGCATCCCTGGTATGAATTCCACTTGATTATGATTTATTATATTTTTGATAAGCTGTTGGCTAGAATTTTGTCGAGAATTTTTGCATCTATGTTCATGAGAGATATTGATCTGTAATTTTTTTTGTAGTGATGTCTTTGCCTGGCTTTGGTATCAGGATTATGCTGGCTTCATGGAATGAATTAGGGAGCATTCCTTCCTTTTCTATGTTCTGGAATAGTTTGAGTAGAATTGGTGTCAACTCTTCTCTGAATGTTTGGTAGAATTCTCCAGTAAAGCCATCTGGGCCAGAGCTTTTATGCTGTTATAGGTCTGTTCAAATTTTCTGCCTCTATTTGTGTTAGTTTAGGTAGATATTGTGTTTCTAGAAATTTGTCTATTTCTTCTAGGTTTTCAAACTTGTTGGAGTACAATTTTTCATAATATTCTACTATGATCCTTTTTATCTCAGTTGGTTCTGTTGTAATGTCAGCCATCTCATTTCTTATTTTGGTTTTTTGCATCTTCTCATTTTTTTTCCTTTGTCAGTTTGGTCAGTGGTTTGTCAATTTAATGATCCTCTCATAGAACCAGCTTCTAGTCTTGTTGATTCTTTCTATTGTTTTTCTGTTTTCTACTTTATTTATTTCTGCTCTGATGTTTATTATTTCCTTTTTCTGGTAACTGTGGAGTTATTTTGCTGCTCCATTTTTATTTGTTTGAGTTGTAGGGATAAGCTATTGATTTTGGACCTTTCTTTTTTTTTAATATATGCATTTATTGCTATAAATTCTCCTCTGATAAGTGCTTTTTTTCTGTATCCCAAATGTTTGGTACATTATATTTTCATTCTCATTTGATTCTAAGAATTTTTTAATTTCATCTTTAAATTCTTCTATTACCCAATAGCTTTTAAGTAAAATGTTATTCAGTTTCCATGTATTTAATTTTTTTCTTTCTTTCTGTTATTGATTTCTAGTTTTATAGCGTTATGGTCAGAGAAGACGTTTTGTATTATTTCGATGATTTTGATTTTATTGATGCTCACTTCGTAACCTAATATATGGTCTATTCTGGAGAATGATCCATGTGCGTTGGAGAAGAATGTGTACTGTGATGCTGTTAGGTGGTATGTTCTGTATATGTCTATGAGGCCGAGTTGGTTGATTGTGTTATTTAAATCTTCTGTATCTTTGCTGAGTTTCTTTCTAGTTGTTCTGTCCATCATCAAAAGTGGTGTGTTAAAAACTCCTACTATTATTGTAGAACTGTTTCGCTTTTGTTCTGTTAGAGTTTTGTTTTATGTATTTTGGAGCTCTCTCTGGGTGTATAAATTTTTATTATAGTTATGTCCTCTTGGTGAATTGATCCTTTAATCAGTATATAATGCCCTTCCTTATCTCTAATAATGGATTTTGACTTCAAGTCTATTTTATCAGAGATTCTTATTGCCGCTCTTGCTCTCTTTTGGTTACTGTTTGTGTGAGATATATTTTTCCATTCTTAAATTATATTTTTTAAATAATTTTAATAGTCTAACATTTGCTGCTAGGATATGGAAATACAAATGATATGATATATTGACCTTATGTTCAGCCATTTTTCAAAATTTACTTAATTCTGACAATTTATCTGTACATTATTTTGTATTTTCTACATATATAATCATATTAACTGCACATATTAGCAGTTTCATTTAAACTTTTTTTATCCTTATATAATTTATTTATTTTTCTTCAATTAATGTGCTAGCAAGTACCCCCAATGATAGTGAATGGTGGTGAGTATTTTGTTCACCTTTGTAAGTTCCAATTTCAAAGGTATGCATTGACATTCCATTATTAAATATGATATTTGATATGCTTATTTAATAGATGTCCTTTATCAGATTAAGAATGTTATCTATTGCTTGTATGCTAAGTGGTTTAAAAAAAATCATAAGTAGATATTTAGTTTTATCACATTTTTATTAATTTATCAAAATCGTTTACTAAATGAAATGCAAGATTTAATATGCTAGCCTGAAAAGTTGAAAGTGACTCTAAAAGCTTGCGTGGTTGGATGACTGAAACGTGAATTTAAAGAAAGCCTACATGCAATGAGGTCAAAATGCCAAACTTTCTTAGCATGATGTGCAGGAAGATATCCAAAGGTTTAGGGAGATAGGAATGTTATATGTATTTATTATATGAAACACATTAACCTCCACAGGGAGGGCTCGGAAGACACCTCATTTACTAAAGCATTTGAGAAATGTCTTAGTGAGGCATCACCAGCTTCCACCACTCCAGCTCTATGGTGTCAATATTCTGTAGGGCATCATTGTAATGGGATCTTTTTTCAATAGTAATGATTACTGGGTGGCAACACTTAACCACAAATAGGCAATAATAAGCCATAGTGACAGTGTGGTAATGACAGGGTTTTGACCTACAGGGATCTCTAGTTGTAGTCAATTGATCATAATGGCCATAGAAGTTAAACAGATAACTACTCTTCTAAAATATTATTTAATCTATACTACTGGAAAAACTTTAGATCTGAAGAACAGAAACATAAGTTAGGTCACTACCAAAAAAAAAAAAAAATCCTCTCACCAAGTTCCCAGATATAAATTAGGTCACAAACTCAAAACCTCATGTTTAAAGGAGTGTCTGGGCCCCTTTTGGGAAGTCCACTGACACAGCCATGCCCAGCGGCCTGAAATGCTACCATAGTTCACCAGAGTAGGGGCTTGTTGTTATAGATGTTCACAAACGGAATGCTGAATATGGTGGATCTATGGAAGCCTTTTGACCATTTGCTTGGTTTCTGAATGAATATGGGGATAGATATACTCATAAATTTGCAGAATCCCCATATTGGCTTCTTAGAATAAGGGGTGAGTCTAAGAGTGGTTGAAGTGACAGCACACAGAATCTAAGTTTGAATGGTAAAGAAGTGAAGACAGCAGTGAGATGATATATTCAGAATTGTTAGAGGAAAGGCTGGGATGGAGTTTGTGAAATACTTAACCAACTAATATGTTGGGAGTAGTGGAGTAAAAGATCCAAAAGAATAAAAGGTTTTGCTAAGAGGTGAGTTGGCTAGATTTATTATTTCAAAGGTGCAAATGTTCAAGAAATGTCAAAGTTCATTACAGGACAAGGATGTTTGTGGTTGAAATAGGATGAAGACTATAAAACACAGATCTAAAAAGTCAAACTTTCGAAAGCATCAAACAACTGCAGGTTGAAGTAGCTAAGAAATGTGGGAAGGCTGTAGGTTAGAGATGAAGGAATAAAGTGCCAAATCCTCAATAAATTAAGGAGCCTGTAAATGAGAAGCAAGGTATGTTCTAAGTTAAATGACATGAGCTTCAGAGGGGCATAGTGAAATTCACGGTGGAGGAATCAGATCTGGAAGTTCTGATCTTTAGCTATTTGAAGTGTAAGAGCAAACGTGGTCTCCATAGGAAAAGAAGTTTCCTAGATTATGGAGAGAGCCAGGTTTCTATTAAGGACTAAATGTGAGGAAAAAAAGAAAAAAAAACAATTGAGTGAGAGGATGAAGCTGTAGGGATGTTTGTTAATCTTAGGAGAAGGAACCCTACATATATAATTCTATTAACTGCATCTATTGGACAGCTTTATTTTAACCTTTTTTATCCTTACATAATTCATTTATTTTTCTTGATTCAGAGTCTGGAGAATCAATAGAGAATGTCCAGAATAGCAAGGGAATGAGGGCTCCAAAGAAGAGAGAAGGCTGACAAACATCTTGCCTGGGGAACAAGTGTATCCAGCAAGCATGGCCCAGTAAAGTCGCTGGATGAAATACTGCAAGAGAATGAGTGCCAGCTGCAGTTGTCCCTTTAATCCTACATTTACTTCTCTTTTCCCTGCCCCATGCTATCACTGAACTTCATTGGTACAGCACCCCTCCCTCAAGTCTACTTCAATCTGGAATAGAGAACACACTTTTCACAACTAGGAATCAAGCTCTCAAAATGCAGGATAAAGACCAGGAACTTCTGAAGACTTCTTAATCTTTTTCTTTTCTCCTTACGTTGCAAAGCAATTTTCCAAAGTATAGTTCCCTGTATCTGTGCTTCTTAAATCTACAGCCTTTTGCTCCTTCTTAGCAATTACCAAGACTAATTGATGATTCAGCCCAGCCATCAAGGGCTACTCCCACAGGGCCTGTGGGTCTCTCCACAGAGATGTAAGCTGACTCCTACTCTCTGAATTTAGAACACTCTGACTTAGGATCAAAATTTTCTTTCACCCAACCTCAAATAACCTCTCAAGTAAATACTGCCCATTTAAAGGAGTCTTAAATAGTCCTAAGCCTTGGACTTTGCAACATACTTACTCATGATTCTAAACTTGATATTGGATATGAGAATTTTGTATTCCTCTTTAACTAGGGTTAGAGGGTAGTCATGAAATTTATAATCCGTAGAGGGTCAGTCTTTGAAGCTAAAAGGTGTGCTACTAATAATTATGAAGGAACACCTGACATGAACTAGGCCCATCTGGTACGGTCACCATATTTTTAACCAACCTACGACTTCTGTGATGCCCCTTAAGTGGTCTGGGGTTCAAAGAGTTCAGGGAGTACGCCAAGTTCTTAAGACAACTAAGATCCCTGCTCTAAGTTGAGCTCTTCCTAATACGGCCAGGATAGTTTCAATTGCTTTTATTACTATGTAGAATCACTTAATAGCCATTGATTAACATACCTGGTTGGCTTAGACTACTTGGAGAAGCCTCTTCCCCAATCTAACTCCACGCTAGAAAAAGGTTGAATCAAATACAGAACTCTGGAATCTTGCCTCAGCATTCTTCTCTTTCACATCTCATGAATACAGTCTCAAGGCCCTGGTGTATTTATTTTATTTAGTCGTCTGATTTTGACCTAACTCCATTTCTCCTCACACTTATCAGTTCTTTATTCCTCTAACACCAACAGATTATAATTCATCAGAGTTAACCTCTAGAGATGCTCAGAATACTCTTACACATTCTTCCCGAAAGATCACTATAAAGTTGAATGTGGAAGTCAAAAATGTAATGGATTAAGGATAAATGGCAATATAAATAATAATTAGATTTTATTGACCACTTACTGTATACCCAACATTGTATAAGGGATTTACATGCATTGTCTCAGTTTATTCTCACAAAAAAAGTATGAGACATGAACTGTTATTTCCAGGAAACTGGGTAAGGCCTACCGCACTTAAATCATTTGCTTAAGGATATAGAGATAGTAAAATATTGAAGGGAAACTTGAATCCAGGTCTGTAGGACTCAAAAACCACTTTTAACTATACTTAAAAATGTAAAGGTATTTAAATGTTTATAAATGGTTTTCTGTTTCTTGAAAGATATTCAGCAACATTGTTATAAGTTAGTATTTATTTTCATTCAAATTGTAAATATACGCATGGAACCAGGGACAAGCTTGAAAATTATAGACTCCACTAAAAATTGCTTCTTTTCTTGTATTTTCATTTTATTTCCCCAAATAATTATCTGTTGCACAAAAATAGATGTAGAAGGTAGTTATTCGTGTCTAATCAAACTCGCAGGATTTTTTTTTAAACAAAAAATCACATATTGAAATTAATGTAATATTACAAATCCTGAGCTTGAAGTGCAGCCTAATTCTGAAGCAGGAAGAAAGTAGATTAAGATACATCTTCAATCTTTCCTACTTTGGGCTTCTAACTTTTTTGTTTTTAAATTAGGGCATGGACTTGTTAACATTTTTGCTAATGAAGAAATTAAGTCAAGTCTTAGACCATATGCAGCCACAACGTATATATGACTGTGGGTCCATTTTAATTTCTCATAAGAGAAAAAAAAAAAAAAGAATGTAAGGGTCCATGAGTTTGGTAGAGGGCACCTAAGCAGACTGTGATATTAAGTTTCTACAGAAAATGTGAAGCTTCCTGTTGCTGTTTTCAGAGGTCGCCTCTAGGTCAAACATTACAGTTTTAAAATGACATAACATGACCTCATGAATAATTTGTGTTCTAACTTGGTGAACTTCAATTACAAAGTTACATAGAGTTCCACAGAATAAAAGCCAGATCTAAGTAATTTACGTTTCAATCACGTACAAAAGGAAAATATAAAGGAAGAAATGCCATCTGGAAGACTAAAATGAGCAGCAGCCATATAATGGGCAGTTAGCATTCATATAGGCCACCAGGCTATTTAAAATGTTTGATCACTTCGAATGACAACCAGTTATTCTCTCTCTATGAATTGTTTACTTTGTAAAACCCAAGATGTGATATGGCAAGAGTTGTGTTGAAGGGATTAAAAGAATATCTCAGGACCCAGTGTTTACCAGTGTCTGGGAAAGAGTTTAGGCACCTTTAATTTTGTTTTAAATGGCTACTATTTCTGTATAATTTGTAAAACCAATGGCAGGAATGACAATTTTTGTTTGCTTACCTTAAAATATTTTACCCTCTACACTTCATTTTAAGTCATTTAGATCTTAGGATCTTGAAGAAACAATGTATTGATTTACTTTTGTGCCACAACTGACTGGCTCAGACCAGAGGCCCCGGGTCTCTCAACTCTAGAAAAAGCAGTTTGGATTAATTGCTCACTAAGCTCCATTCCAGGGGCAGTGGTAGTTCAGTGGTAGAATTCACACCTTCCATGAGAACCATCTGGATTCAATTCTGGGCCAATATACCTGATGTGCAGCCACCACTGTCTGTCAGTGGAGGCTTGCACGTTGCTACGATGCTGAAAGCTAGGCCACCAGTATTTCAAATATCAGCAGGGTCACCCATGGTAGACAGGTTTCAGTGGAACTTCCAGGCTAAAACAGACTAAGTAGAAAGGCCCAGCAATCTACTTCTGAAATCAAACTGTGAAAACCCTATGTGTCACACCGGTCTGATCTCCAACTGACCATGAGGATGGTGCAGGACTGGGCAGCATTTTGTTCCAGTATGCATGGGGCCACCATAAGAATGGCAGATAACAACAACAAGCTCCATTCCAGTTCTGAAGTCCACTCATTTTGTGAAGACATGTTCTGTACATGTATGGAAAGAGATAATATTCACATTGTTTCTTCTGTTGTCACGTGCCCTTGACTCTATCCTCATATCTTTGAAATTGCAACATGTAGAGGAGCCCAGTACACCCAGCACTGCCAAAGCATTGGTCTGCAGAATTCAGTAGAAAACACATTTTAAAAGCCCATCTTCGGCTAATAGAAGCTAGTAAGTTTCTCCTGGACTTTTACTGTCTTCACTTGAATTAGAGTTTTTTCTGTGAATTGTTCACTGTCTCCATATTTAAAGACTGTCTAGTATCCTACTACTTAATTTCCCCAAGTAAGAAAAAAATTACTAACCCAGGCATGAGATTGTGGGTGAAAATTTTCCTCAGTCCCTGGAAATATTCTCTCCTATGCACAGATTGGAAGCCCTAGTGGTGCAGTGGTTAAGAGCTATGGCTTCTAACCAAAAGGTTGGCAGTTTGAATCTACCAGGCACTCCTTGGAAACCCTGTGGGGCAATGCACAGATTAGAGCATCACCAAAGAGTGTGTTCACGAACACAGTAGCATGCAAGTCTAAATGTGTGCACAGAAAAGCATATGTGGCTCATCTAACCCAGTGAGATGCCTGTGAGGAGGTAAAGACATGAAACTTCCCTCTTAGCATCCATAAGGATCATCTTTCAGTCCTTCATATGGTTGTCTTTTACAGGCTATTGATGATGAAAGAACCTAATTTGCATCTTCCAATTATTCTGAACATTTAAAAGCTTACGTTTGGCACGTAGGCCTCAAGGAAAGATTCCAGAAGTGTGATATGGAAACCCATCCTACCACTGGTGTGTGAGGGTCAAAATCCCACCAAGTTCAGATATTAAAATGCCCCCAAAGCCCTCTAAAGGAAAAGGATGATGCAGTCTCTAATCACAGATCTTGAAGTTTCCCCTCTCCAGTTTAGCTTTTGGGTAGATCAATAACTCTGAAAGCTTGTGTAAAAGCCTATATAAGAAAACAGTGTATTTGAAAGAGAAAACTAAATGAATATGCGCTAGAAGACTAAAATGCAGTCTAAATAAAAGACCAAGGAAGTCAATGGAATAAACTCAAACAGACTGCACTATGCCTAAGAAAGTTAGGTGCATATTCAGTTAGGCATTCCTATTACAAATTTTAGGGGCAACATAGCTGTGGGGATGTTGTCAGCTGCCATGTAATCGATTCCAACTCATGGAAACTCCATGTGTTCAGAGTAGAACTGTTCCATAGGGTTTTCAAGGCTGTGACCTTTTGAAAGCAGATCACCCAGCCTGTCTTTTGAGGTGCCTCTAGGTGGGTTTTCAACCTCTTACTTTTTGGCTAGTAGTCAAACATTTAACCTTTTGCAACATCCACATATTTAAATTAAAAAAAAAAAAAAAAGCAAAGTAATGACCAAAAGCTTATTCAGAGGGCAAGGAGACAATTGAAGGATGAAATAGTAGGATTTTATTTTTGGAGCACTAGTTGATAAATAGGTATGTCTTTTTTAAGAAGAGATTTGTAGTCATTTTTATAAGTCATCAGCAATCGTTTTGGGGAGGAGAAATGGGCAGGGGACATTGCTCCTGTATCCACACACAGACAGGTTGTCTTTCTGGATAAGTTACCTCCAATCTTGCAGAAGAATATATGTTTTAAAGGGACCTTAAAAATAATAGAACTTAATATCAGAACTGTGTCCTTAGATATGCTGGATATATTTACTTTTTAATTTAATTTTCTTAGCATTTAAAACTTTTTATTTTGAATATTTTAAAGATTTTTTGTATGTAGTGTTGTTAGTTGCCCTTGAGTTGATTCCTCCTCGTGGAGGCCCCATTCAGAAGATGATCACCAGGCCTGTCTTCCTTGGAACCTCTGGGTGGATTTGAACCACCAACATTTTGGCTAGTAGTCAAGAGCCAAACCATTTGCTCCACCCAGGGACTCCCTCAGACTTTTAATATAGAGACATTTTGTCTTCAATAAAGCAAATAGATACTCTGTCAAAGATAATGCAAATGTTTTTACCAGCACTATTTACAGTCCTTGAAAAGATATAACTAACATTTAAGACAAAAATTTTGATCTACACTGGCAAAACTGAACATAAAGTATCTACCAGAGATTTTTCATAAGAAAAAAAATGCTTTTCCAAATTTGTCATCTCTTTCTCCCTTCCTACTCTCCTTCCTTTCTTTTCGGCAGCTTAAATGCTTATAACTTTCTATTTAAAGTAGTTTCATAGTTTCTCTGTCCCATAAAAGCTTTTCTCACACTTTATTTTTCACACTTTTAATCTTACATTTATTGTGCTTTTACAGCTAGTGATCACGTTCCTCCAAAAAGCAGTTGAAGTGCTTTGCTAAATTAATTCAGAACTTTCCTTGCTTAAAATGGATGCCCTTTTCTTTATGTTGAAAACCGTTCTAACCGCAGATAACCTTGAATTCAGTTTATTTTCACGGTATATTAATCTCACTTTTTTTTGCTAATTGTTGAAATAAAGCTAAAACCTTGGGCTAAACATTGAGAATATCTCGCTAGGCATAAAATGTTAACCTCTGAGGATCTAATACTTGCAAAGTTTTGTTGTTGGGGGTAGGTGTATTAACCTGGATTATATTTCTATGCTCTGAACACATTCTTCATGAGAGAAACTTCTTTCCTTGAAATGACAAACTTCAAACCTCTTTGCTGAATATAAGGAGGATATAGAGCTTAGCTGTTCTGAATATGAACAGATGTAAAATATTCCCCATGGCTTTCTCCAAATCTCATATCCTACCTCTACCTACAGTGAAAAATATATATGGCTTTGGAAAATAGATAATACTGTTAAGAAATCTATCACATCTTAGTTTTCTAATCTTTTAAGTAACTGCTATATTCAGCAGTAGAAAGATAGGTGGTTTAAAAACCCAACAGCTATATTAAAGTTAATGTTATTATTATTATTGGCCAGCTAAAGCATTAGCCAACTACAATTTCTTTATCTGTAACAGGAAAATACATATACTGCATTGGTTTCCTGACAGCATTGTTAAGACTGACTCATATTTTCAAACAATACTCATGATCTGTGGTACAATTACATGGAAATAATAATGGCAATAAAATATTTGGTACCCTGCTTAGACGGTAAATTATCTTAATTTTATTAAAAATATTTAAATTCACTGACTAGTATTTGGACTCCATAAGGACAAATAGAGTCTTTAACATGATATATACTATTGTTCAGATTCTTAATAAGAAATATACATCTCAAAACTTCTACAGGGCAGATAACTAAATTTCTTCCAAATTCTAAGACTTATTTGTTATTTTGTTTCTAAAACAGTATCCCTTATTCATATGATCCCAGAGAACATTATATAATTATTAATTATGCAAATAAAAAGTGAATAAAACAAAAGCAAACCATATAATCAAGACCTTGATGGTATTTAAAACTTCTGCCAGACTCCCAAAATACATGTGGGACGGAGACAGGGAAGATAAAGGGATGCATGAATTTTTTTAAAAAAAGGGGGGGAAACAGTATGGTGGACTTTTTTTCTGGAAAATTCTCTCAATACGTGACTTTTTGTACTTTTTCTCTTTTCCATTTGTCAGCTACTGTGACGTGGTGCCTGCATGCACTGCTTCTCTTCCCCTGGAGGCTGTGCGGCAATAAATTCGTGTGAAATCATTGCATGTGATCGTTCTAGTTTCAGCAGTTAATAACTAGTTAAGCGACATTTCCCTCAAATGGCTGTTTCCATCGCCCCAAAGAGTCTCTTTCATCCCATCCCGTTCCTCCTCTCCTCTTCAGCAATGCCCCAACTTCCTTCTCAAATCTGTAGCTCCTAGCCCCCAGCAAACAATGCGATCCTACAACTGTATTGTCCTCTTAAGTACCAAGGAATCCGATCCGCCGCGGCCAAGAACGATTCAGTCCACGGGGCTGGGGCAGGGAGGGTGAAAAATTGGAAAATAAATAAGTAAATAAATGCTCCCGCGCTCCAGAAGGAAAACCTAGTCGGAGCCTTCAAGCCCCCTGGCTTCTGGGTGCTGCCGGGCCCAAGGTCTCCGCAGGTGGGGAGCTGTCCAGCGCGCAGAGAGTTAAAGGCATCATCGCAGCCATTAGAGGGAAAAGTTGCGGCGCTGGGAGCCCTGTGAAGTCCTCTAGCCCGCCCCCCTTGCCCACTCCCCACTTCCCGAGCTGGCTCGGTGTTTAGGGAGGGCAGTGATCACGCAAGCCGGAGCAGCGGGCTGACGTTGGACGAGCTGCCAGGTAGCTGAAAGCAGGCAGCGAAGCAGCGGAAATACTTCCAGCTTGTCAAGCCTGGGTCTGGAGTGGAAGCCTCCCAGAATCCGAGCCAGCTGGTTTTAACCTTCGCGAATTGCAATCCCCTCTCCCCAAAGCCAGTCCTCGCAGAGCGAGCAGCAGGATGTTTGCAGTGTCGCGCCCAGAGCTCTGAGACAGAGCCTTCTGATACATCTACACGCCTTTCTTTTAGGGCTTTTTGGCTGCTGGCTACACTGATGTGACCCCCCCTCCCTTTTGGAATGATGGGGATCTTTTTGGTATATGTTGGATTTGTTTTCTTTTCCGTTTTATATGTACAACAAGCGCTTTCTTCCCAAGGTAAGTCGGTGCTCATTGGCAAATATACATTTGCTTGATGTGTGTGTGTGTGTGTGTGTGTGTGTGTGTGTGTGTGTTCACTACATTCAAAGAATGGCCAGGCAGATGTAGTGAGATTCCTAGCAAGTAACGTTCGGTTTAGGTTGTATGAAGAATGTTCTCTTTGACGTTTTTCTTTAAAGTTTATTAAATTTTAGGCAAGCTAGGTATGAGACAAACCTAGTTGGTGGCTGACATTGGAGTGGGTTCCCAGGTAAGCTCAAATGGGGCACGGGGTTCTGTGTTTTGTGTGTGTGTGTGTGTGTGTGTGTGTGTGTGTGTGTGCGCTCGCGCGCGCGCGCGCCAGTGCCTTCTGTGTGCATGCACAGGGTACCCACTCATGCATAATCATCGCAAACAGAGAGCTGGGGATAGGGGGTCTCCATTACCAGTCCTCCTTCTACATGTAGTCAGAACGGATTTAGAGTTTCCCTTTTCTGGGTCCGTGTGACTTTGTTAGCATGTGTGTTTGTCAAAGGACAGACTCCTCTGAGGACCCATAAAAAAGCACGACTTGCATTACCAGCAGCAGCAGCCCTGCTGAATCCAGTTGTTCAGGACTTCGCAGGCTGCAGTGATCATTTCAGTACCATGAACAGATCCCATCGCCGCTGCCAAAAGACTGCAGCACCTCTGCAAGCAGAAATGCCATACTCGCTGCCAGCCTGAACAGAAAAGTCCTTTTCAGATTAGAATGTCTCCTTAACGTCATCTCCCATCCCCTTTAAAGCATAAATACAATTCTGTTGCTATAGAGATCATTTTGGGATTTCACAAAACTATGAAAAGAGACACTAATGGTGTCTCTCTTTAAAAAGTGGGGAGTGCATCCACCCTAAATCAGCCCTGCAGTCCCCTCTATTCTCCTCTTCCTAAGTGTGCATTGTAGCTGTGCACTCCCCTCAGCCACAAGCCATTCTAAGATTACTTTTAGGGAACTGTCAGCTCTTCGTAAAGTGTCCCTTAGACAAGGTAAGAACAACCATTCAAAACAATCCATGTTAAAGAAATGTCTTTAGGAGGAAGGAAATATTTTATTTTCATAAGTTTCACCACGCCTCCATGAAATCTTGCAGACTAGAAGTGGCAACATTGCTAATAAAAAACTGAGGGAAAAAAATCTTCTAAATAATCTATAATCTGTACTAGGCTTGGATGTGAGATTGTTGCAATTTAAAATACTTGGTTTGATGGGAACAAATATGAAGGTTAATTCGGAGAGAGAAATATACACAGTTTAGAAAGTGTGCAAGTTGTTTCACTGCTATAGGCTTCAAATCACAATTGTTAATAACTGTTCTGATGTAGCAGGAATGTGCATTTTGACAGATAATCATGATCCATTCTCTGTTACACGAAACAACCAGTTAGTTGTAGCTTGTTGAGAAACTTAGAGGCTAGAGGTTCTCCCAATATAGCAACTCGACAGATTGTCTAAATTGTACCACACTGAATCCTTCAGTAAGTTTTAGGGAATACTGCAGTCTGACAAAAGGTGTTTGGATCTAACTGTGAGCGGTTTGGCTAACAGAGGTGGAGTTACTGGCAAGCTCGTTAACCTTTCCATTGCCTGGACTGGATTAGCAACAATGTGACTTAGGCACTATACCAAAAATAAGACCGGCAAAAGAAAAGGGGTTGGGGAGCCAGGCAAAGTCGCGGATGCCATAGAGGGGTTTTTAAGTCCAAAAAAAAAAAAAAAAAAAAATTTCAGGAGCTCTCAAAGAAAGAGACGTTGGCAAGAATGATGTAGATATTCCAAAAGGATGCGTTTCTTTTGCAGCAAAATTCACCGAGTTTCCACGGAACGTGACGGCCATCGAGGGGCAGAATGTGGAGATGTCCTGCGCTTTCCAGAGCGGCTCGGCCTCAGTGTACCTTGAGATCCAGTGGTGGTTCCTGCGGGGGCCCGAGGACCTGGAGTCCGGGGCTGAGGTGGCCGGCGCGCAGGTAGTGGAGTCGCATCGCCCGCAATACCTCTTGCCACTGCCCTACTCACTCCCCTAGTCCTCCGGCTGTCCAGCCCAGGTCGGGGTCCAAGACGGTGCCCGGGCGCCCCCTGGACTAGCCTGGTTTTCTCTGGCTGAGCGACGTCCAGGCATAGCAGGGAGTGAGACGGAATTTGTCCCGGTGACACTAGGGAAAGCCAAGGAGAAAGTCTAAAACTGGGAAGACCCTCCCCCTCTTGGTATTGATCATTATTAAGATGTTGAGGAGGACACGACCATATTGATACATCCCAGGAGACTCACTGCCACCTTTCTGAAATGGCAGAGTGGGCGAGGGGGGACATCGTGTCGGGGTCTCCATCCCCTCCCCCCATCGACCACGTCCTCACGTCTATCTGCAGTTAACAGAGAAAAGATTGGTGGGAGTGGAGGGAAGGGGAGGAAAGGAGAGGGGAGGGGAGGGGAGGGGAGGGGAGAGAGAGGAGATGAGGAAGGAGGAGGGAGGAGAGAAAAGGGAGGGAAGAAGGGGGGCCAGAAGGGAAGAGACAAGAAAGGAGCGTGGGGAGAAGGGAAGGAGGGTGGGAGAGCTGGAGAAAGAGGAGTGGAGAAAAGGGGGAAGGGGGAGGAAGGAGGGGAAGAGATGAAAAGAGGGTATAAGCGGAATGGGAGGACAGAGTTAAGCGAAAGAGGAGGCGGACCTGTCTGGGCGAGAAAAAGAAAACCGGAGAGAGAGACCCCCGGGGAGAATGGCAGCTGGGGGCGGCCCAGGGCTCTTCCTGGAAAATTTCCACCCACACGCACGCACCGGCCCACCCAGCCTTGCTTCTTTCTCCTCCTGGGACCGCCCGCCCTACACTGATTCCAACGCGAGTCAGATCGGAGGTGCACTCGGCCCCCGGCTGGGCTCCCGGGCGCAGGCTCCGCGCGCGCGGGTGGCGGCCGCGGACTCCAATAGCGCGGTGGTGACTGCCACCATCCCGCCCTACGAGGGATCTGCCGCCTACAGAGGCTGCCTTTCGAGGCAGGCAGTGGAGCTTCTAGACGGGGAACTGAACATGGATAGGACAGGTGTCCCTCTTTTCTAAATTACCTCGATTAAAATGTTTCAACAACCACAAAGACATTGGTCTCGAAAGATAGACTCGGCACGACCTGGTACCCGGTGCGCCTGGGTCAGGAACTCGGATGGTCGGGGGAAGGGGCCCGAGGCGTGGCTTGAGCGTTTGTGTCCTTCTCCCACAGGTGGAGCTCTTACCAGAGAGAGATCCAGACAACGACGGGACAAAGATCAGTGTGAGTATTCACAGGGGCAGGCGACAGGGGCGCATGCCTCAGTCAGCTGCCAGGCTGGCCCAAGGTAGAGATTAGTTCAAGAATTTTACATTTTTAAAAATCTTTTAAGTTCTCCCTACTTTGCTGCACCCGAGAAAGCAATTTTGCAAACCGCAGGATGGGAGCCAGTCTTTCTCTTACCTCATTGATTACAGACAAATTGAAACAAATCTAGATTTTAATCATGAAAATATTTAGCCAGTGAGCTAGAGAATCATTCTGCCATCCAAAGAGGTTGTGTGACACTTTTTTCCCTTGATCCTTTGTAGCAGTTATATAACTGTAAGAACAAAGGTCTGCAATACTATCCATTCAAAATTACAGAATTAAAGAATTAAATTCTTTAGTGGGAAGTAAAATATTAACATACACAAATCTTCCTCGGCAAAAAGAATTAAAACATTCAACAGGATGTTAATATTCTAAAGAAAAAAACTCACTTCAGAATGTCATTCATAATCCCAGTAAAAGATATGCAATGTATATGCCAGTATAAATATGAAAAACATAATTGGAGGAGATTAACCTATTGAAAATGCAGAGATGTATTTCTACTGTACAGATCATTGCTTTTATAATTTAGTGTGAATTAAAAAAAAGTGAAAATCTTATTTTTTTTTACTATGCCTCAAATGAAGCCACAGAGAATCACTTTATATTAATAAAACTATTTAACTTGTGAATGAATAATAAACAAGGTCTCATTACTAGAAATGAAATAGTTTTACAATAAGAAAAGAGAAATATGCTAAGCATAAATATATTATTTTTTTAGGAACCTAATAACCCAATGTGTGCACTTAAAACTAAAATTTATTTTGAAGCTCTTACAATACATAAAATGTCATAAAATTGGGGTTACAGCATACCCCAAAGTGTAAAAGTACATTGTACTAATAGAATCAAGTTCAGTGATCTAAATGCATAATCTCAACATGGAAGAAAATATCAAATGCAATATGATATTATAAAACTGAAACTCCAATCTATATTCGTAAATGCAGTGACTTTTTAGAATACTTCCATTTCAGTTATTCTGATGTCACAGAAACTGTTGTTTGTATGCAATGCCAGAAAATCATTAGTGGTAAGATCAATTTAAAGAATAAGTTTTTCTCAAATATTTCATTTTTCATATACGTACATAACTGGAGAGATTGTGGGTTGACTACTCATCTTTCACTCTTTATGTATACTCATATTTCCCAAAGACCAGTAACAAAAAATAACCTCACACATTTTGTCCTAAAGATGCCTAGATACAGACACATAATCACATATGTAACCATACACACGACTGCTAACACTATGATCTAGGCCAAAAGTTCATAAAATCTAGTGAATTGAAAAGAGTTCTAGACACTAATTTAGGTGGAAAGTAGTTCCCATTTTACCCATGATATGACATTGAACGTATCTCCTAAACCAGTAGTTATTAAGTTAAAATTCCCTGGAGAGCGTTTATAAGCTACTGATTCTGGCTCCACCCCCTAGAGATGCAGACTTCAGTTTTGCATTAGCCCAAGTGAAAGCACTTTTAAAAAGCTCCCCAGGTGATTCTATTGTGCAGCTAATGTCGCGAATCACTGACCCAAACTCCCTAAGCCTCATTTTACTCAACTTTAAAATGGGATATGAATAATATAAATACTCTGGCTACCTCAAACTTTATTAGGCGATTCCACTGAGAATGTACTTGAAACCACTAATTTCCATTATTTTTGTAGGAGTAGTTATATGTAATTTTGCATTTATATAAATACGTACTTATGGTTATGGTCCAAACATTGAAAACTGTTTCTTTGTATATAAATCTCTACATGTAAAAAAAGATGGACATTTCCCAAGTTTTCCCATCCATTTATAGCCATTTGAAACTGTGATGGCCAGTAGCAAAATAAATAAATGCCTAACTTCTTCACCTCTTTTCTCTATCTTTCAAAATCTACCAAATTACTAAATTCTGCATGGCTTATAAAATCCACCAATCTGTAAATTATAAATAATATATAATATATACCAAATCTAACTCTTTTGAATATATATATATATCACTATTAATCTGGAATAAAGATTATTAGAAGAAGCAAGAGAGTAAATTTCAATTTTGCAAACCACACTACTGTTTAATTGATGGCATCCTAAGTTACAGTACCATAAAGTCCCTAGGATGGCACACAGACACCTGTTGTGGTCGAGTTGGTTTTGACTCATAGCTACCGTATAGTATGGAATAGAACTGCACCACAGGGTTTCCAAGGAGCGGCTAGTGGATTTGAACTGCCGACCTTGAGGGTATATATTCTTAGCCATAGACTTCAAGTGATATTAATCCTGCCACTCCATTATTATAGGCAAGACTGCACCAAAAATGTTGAGAACAAAAATCTCTAATACTCAAGGCTATTTTCTCAGTGCCTTTAGGAGTCATCCAAATGTGTGGATAAAGGTGCGTCGTCACCTAGACTCCATTGTGACAAACAAAATATTATTGTGATCTCTCAGAGTTGAAGGGCTTAATTTGTAGCCCACAGCGAAGAAAAGAGGTGACACAAACTATAGACTTGCTCTCTTTTAGTTTGTGCTTCATTCAACTGAGCTAACTAGACAGAGATTGGTCCTGTGATTAGAAAATGACAGAGCTGCTACTGGAACTTGGGGAATGGGGACCACATGGCTAATTGAATCTGGGACTGGCTGCTTTAAACTCATGATTCCATGATTCTGTGAATCCAGTTGTTAGTAGAATGGATAAATAAGATGTTCAGATTTTATTGTTGAGAAAATAAAAAGCTCCCTGTTGTGGATGTGAGGCCGTTCAAAACTAAGGCAAACCCATTGTCCCAAGTGTTACAGAGTGGAACTGCTCCATAGGGTTTTCTTGGCTGCAATCTTAACAGAAGCAGAATCATCAGGCCTTTCTTCCATCATACTGCTGGGTGGGTTCAAACCACCAACCTTTAAGTTAGCAGTCAAATGCAAACCATTTGCACCACCTAGAGACCTGGGAGACCATTAAGACCCTTTAGTTTTCAAACATGAGCAAGCTCCACACAAAGAATATGAACAAAACCATTTGATGTAGTGCTTTTTTTTTTTTTTTTTACCTGCAATTTTTCAGACAGTGAAAGTCCAAGGCAATGACATCTCCCACAAGCTTCAGATTTCCAAAGTGAGGAAAAAGGATGAAGGCTTATATGAGTGCAGGGTGACCGATGCCAATTACGGAGAGCTTCAGGAACACAAGGCCCAGGCCTACCTGAAAGTCAATGCCAACAGCCACGCTCGGAGGATGCAGGCCTTCGAAGCCTCTCCCATGTGGCTGCAAGACATGAAGCCCCGCAAGAACGTCTCTTCGGCTGTTCCCAGCATCATCCACAGCTCTGCCAACCAGCAGCGTGCGTACTCCACCTCCAGCCCTCAAGCGGCAGCCAAAATCCCCAAACAAAGTCCACAATCAGGTATGGAAACCCATTTTGAGCCTTTCATTTTACACTCACAAACCCTCTACAGGAAGATCAGTCCAGCAGAGTAGACAGATTTACATATATATGACGGTTCTTAAAATTGGAGACCTAGTGCAGTTGCCATGATGAGCGATGCGACATTGTGAGCCTGAGGCTGGCCTTCACAGAGGATGTGAGCTTGCCACATTAGTCACTGGCAGTGTTCATACCCAGGGGATTGAAGAGCTGGACTCTTCTCTTCTCTTTTTTTTTTTTCCTGTATTTACACATTATAAGAACAATAAATCATGTAATGTTGGTCACATTATAAATGCATGTTCATTTTCTCTACAGATATATGTATTGATAATGACCCAAACTAAGAGACTTTCACTTAATCAAAATGTAAATGCAAGAGACATACCATACCATTCACATTTTCAGTGACCCATAGCTTTCACAGGACTATTCCACAAGGGCTTTTGGTTTTGAAGGAGAAACTTCAGTTGCATGTGATGATGATAATGGGAGAAAGTGAGGGAGAATGAAAGACAGTAAGTGATGCAGCGATAAGGCAACTCCTGTAAATGTGCCGCTGATGCCAATTTAGATGCTGAGTCACACATTTCCTAAGTCAGCTGTGCAAGTTAAAGCTGTTCTGAATAGCATTAATTTCTGCAATCATTTAGCCAATGGAAACTCATTGAAATCTTAACCTTGATATGCGATAAATGTCTTCTTGGAATAAGCAATACCCTACACAACCTTGTGGCCATTCTGTGTTTTTTTTCCAAGCACTTGACATAAAGTAACAGGACATAAGGAGCACAAAAATACTACATTAATCTTTCTTTGAATTTTTGCCTTTAATAGAAAATTATATTGCTATTATTCAAGGTCTCTTCAGACATTACATAAAAATCTGGTCACTTTATGAGGATGATTTCTGAGTGAGATATGTATCTTTAAGTCCTTCCTCATGAACAATGTTTTTAACATAACGTATATCAAACTAGGTTTTCTCCTTAATACTTCATGTGTTTAGGGATGTGATTTGTAAGACACTTGGCTTAGGGGTCCCTCTGAATTTTCACTGCTGTTTAAGTGTAGGTAGGCAACTATCCCCGCTTGCCCTGGTTTTATCAATCTGTGAGTCTGATGACTAGAGGCCTTAGCCTCTCTGAAGCCCAGTTTTCATAGCTTTCTCCTATTGTCCTCTTTACTGTATCTGTTGTTTCCCAGATTAAAGGACAAAACCAGCATATCTAGAGTAAATAAATATGTTAGTGCCTTAATTATAATTTTGGTAACCATTATTTGTCAGACAATTTCTTTGAAGGCATTGTCCCCTCTCCCCCTTCATGCTACACCCCAGACCAAACCAATTCCATTGCCTTCGAGTTGATTCTGTCTCATTGCAACTCTATAGGACAGAGTAGAACTGCCCCATAGGGTTTCCAAGGCTGTGAATCTATAGAAGCAGACTGCCACATCTTTCTCCCGTAGAGCTACTGGTGAGTTCGAACTGCTGACCTTTCGGTTAGCAGCCGAGCCCTTTAACCACTGCACCACCAGGGCCCCTTCATGCTAGATACTACATGCAAAAGCACAGATTAGCCTCTGCAGACAATTTATGACTTAATTAGTGAGAACTCCTATTCAAGGAAAGTGAAATTATTAACCTGCATAGAATCCAAGCTAGGTATCGTAAATCCATTCTGTGAAATAAAATCAGACTAGGCACCTTGTCCAAATGAAGGATTCTAAGCAGAAAGTGAAATGTTCTATGTTTAAATTTTTTTTTCTTTAGTTTTTGGATTAAATAATGTACTCTATTAAGTTAGTATGTTTTTCTTAGTGTTGTTATTGGGGCAAAATGGTAAACTCTAGATATCGTCTAACAATTTCAAGTAAAAATCATTGCTCATTTTTCACCACCTCTCCCACCACCACCACCACCAGCATCACCCTCGGTGTTAGTACAAAATTATTTTTTCTGGCATAAGCGTGAAAGAAGAGAAGGAATGCTGACTCATGGAAGCCTATATTCATTAAGAAAAACTTTTTTACTAAAAATAATCTGCTTATAGAAAAATTAATTCGAAATGTCTCAAAGTATTTAGTTTCTATTTTTTTCTACCATTGAATACTGGAAAACATTTTATATACTTTCAAAATTTTCTAATTAACTTCTAGTTCAGAACCTGGGAGGCCCAGAGTATTCTATTTACCACACTACCTTATTCATGTGTAAGTTTCTGTGCTTGCACAATTATTGTATATAATACAGGGTCTGGGATGGATATTTACATACTATATTCACTGTAATACCCACATCCTAATTTCTAATTTTGCTCTATAATTTTTCATAATATCTTCAAATAAAGCTTATTTCAATGCCTATGCTTCATTCATTCATTCATTTATTCACCACTCCATCCTTTCAAGCAGTTCATATGCCAGGCACATTGACACAAAATGGAAAACACACCTCCTCTCCTGAAGGAGTTTGTATTTTAGGTCTTGAGAAAATACTTGTAAATTTTATTGTTAATGCATTGTTTTCTTCTTATCCCATCAAAGCCAAGACATGGTGAGGACATGAAAATCAAAATCTTGGTTTCACAGGCCAAGAGCTCTACTAGTCTTTTATCTGTGTGGCATCTGATACAAGGAAATATGATTATCTACAGAATATGACACTGTAATAGCAACCTGTGTTACAAAACGCTTGTCTGCTTTGCCTTTCATTTTCCTCAAAGCCTTTGACTTAGCTGACTAAGTTAGTTAGTGAGCATGTTACTATTCCCTGAAGCTTTTTTTTTATTTTATGACATCTCTTTTTAAATTATTTTAATTCTACCTACGTTTGGTAATCAGTAATTACTACCAAAATAATGAAGACAAATGATTTTGCAATCCTGTAAGGGTTTCTTGTCACCTATTCCTTTGAATCCTTTCCAGTTTTATGTACCCAAGACCAACATTATTCATTACTCACATTGAAACTCTTTTTTTTTTTCTTTTTCCGCTCAATTTACCAGAAGCTTAGAAAGGGAGAGAAAATGCCAATGAATATTATGTATGGGAAAAACAACACACAGAGTTAGAAGTTTATGAAATATTCTAGAAAAGCTCTGAGGAGGGAAAATTATCTAGCTGGAGGACTCATGGAGGGCATCCTGGGAGAAGGGACTGGGAAGATAGGGAGATACTGGGCAAGCAAAGATGGGAAGAAAGATCTTTCACAGAGGAGAATGGCCCAAGTATAGCTGGACATGGGAAATCACAGGATCTCTATCAGGATGAAGTGGTTTAGTCCCTTCTTCACAAAGAGAAGAGACCGAGACTTCCTTCAACTCCCCTTCAATACATCCTCAAACAGCTCAATATTCTAAGCCACACTCTATGTGTTTCCTCTCATCTCATTTTCAGAAGCCAAATATCTCCATGTATCACCTCTATCAGTCCTTCTCATGTTCCTCTGTCTTTAGTCTCTCCTTTCCCATCACCACCTCCCACTTACAAGCATGCTCTAACAAACGGGCAAGCACAACTATGCATGCAGCTTCCTGCTCCAGCTCTCCCCATCCTTTGAGAGCCAGATTTATTAGGAGGATATACACCCACTGCTGCCAGCCACCATCTCTGGCCAGGCTTTGTATGCTCATTATCTCTCCTTCCATACACCTCAGCCCGCTGCAGTCCTTCTTTCTGTTAACAATCTTACTGGAAATAATCTCTTGCAAGTCACTGGTATCTCCTACACCCCCATTTCCAGCAACCTCACGTATCTGATTCTCAGTTTCTCTGCAGCATTTGTCCACTGTTCACTCCTCCTTCTTGACACTCTTGTCTCTCTTGTCTTCTCAGGCTCAGTCCCTATTTATTGGTTATTAGCATCCTTCTCTCTCCTTTGTTGGCTTCTCCTCCTAAAATCCTCTCTTAAATGTAGTTCTTTTTCCCATTCTCAACCCCCTGATCTCACACATTTCCATGGTTTTGACTGTTAACTTTTCTGTGAAAAACTTCCCCAGTCACGTTTCTAACTCTGATTTCTTTATGGAGATACAGGCCAGCGTTCACTATTGCCTCCAAAATATCTCAACATATATGTCCCGTAAGTACTGACAGACTAAAGATGGCAGCACACTTGTCTTCACTCTGCCTGTTGACATGTGGAGTCTATTGTTCCTTCCCTTGAACCTAGGTTGGCCTGTGAGTACTCTGACCAAAACAGTATCACTCTGACAGAAGTGATGGTATGCCAATTCCAGGCCTAGCCTTTAAGAGGACTAGCAACTTCTCTTGTGGACCCTTGGTGGCCAGCCACCATATAAAAAGTGTGACTACCTTGAGAGCATCTTACTGAGTGAAGCCCAAACAAGACACTAGACATATGCGTGAAGAAGCCATCTTGGACATCCAGGCTACCTCCAGCTGCTGTCTCATTGCAGCCTGAGAGATCTCAAACAAGCACAGCCCAGCTGAGCCCAACTAACACACAGACCCATAAGAGATAATAACAAATTGTTGTTTTAAAGCATTACGTTTTGGAGTACTTTATTACACAGTAATAGATACCCAAGGAGCCCTGGTGGCACAACAGTTAAGCTCTCACCTGTTAACTGAAAGGTTGGTGCTTCAAACCCACCCAGCAGCTCCAAGGGAGAAAGATATGGCAATATGCTTCCATAAAGATTATAGCCTAGAAAACCGTATGGGGCAGTTCTACTCTATCACATGAGGTTGACTTTCTGGCACCCAGAAACAACAATAGATACCCAGATCAGGCACCCAAAACTCAAACATTCAAAATTGAATCTGTTAGCTTTCTCACCAAAAAGAAATGTTCTTCCTTTTGTGTTCCCAAACTCTTTTAAAAACAGCGTCATGATTGCGGGTCTTGAGGATACCATGAACAAGCTCTTAGCTCCTCATCTGTCAGTTGCCACACTGAATTAGTCATTCAGTCCTACTGATTGTCTCTCCAAAATATCCCGGAAAAACTCTGCATCTGTTTGGTTCCACCTATATATGGCTTCATTCTCAACATTCTCTTCACTTTCCTCATCTATTCCAACCACTCCTAACAGTTTCCCTATCTCCTTTCAATTCTAATGCAAGGAACAGATAAAATCAGAGCAAATACTGAATAACTATTATTTCCAAAACACCACCACTAAATTTTTTAGTCTAGTTTCTAGCCCCTTTGTTTCCTGAGTTCCTAATCCTCACCCTCATCTTCCTGCTGAGTATTTCTGAATCATTCAGATACTTTTCAGATACTTTCTTGCATCTATGACTTTACATATGCTCTTCGTGTGGGTCTTTCTGCATTTGCTGAATTCCTATTCAAATGCATAATTACTTTCTAAAGGTTTCATCTATTGTCTTAATCAGAATGGGCTGTTTCCTCATTGAGGTCTCCACTGTGTTTTGTTGACATTTACGCGAAAGCCCTTATTTTGCTATATTCTGGTAGTTTTTCCCAGGACTTTTCTAGTTTTAAAATTCCTACTTACTAGGAAACACTTCAGTATCAGGTAAACCAAGACAGTTGGTCGCCTTGACTACAACTCTTTGGCTACAAATACTACAACTCACATTTCCTTCTCTCTGAGTCTAGCTAAGTGCTTAGAACACAGAGGAACTCAGTAAGGTTTGCTGGAGGAAAGAAAAGAGGGATAGGATTTTTTGTTTTTATCTTCTTTTCTCATAATTTTGTTTTCATAAATGAATCATTTTGCCACTATTCCAAAACTGATAAAACCTGCTAACCAATGTTTCTCAAAGTATGCAGTGCAGACTACCAATGCCAGACTCCTCAGGATGCTTGTTAACAATTTACAGTCCAGGACTCCACCGAGCACCTACTGAGTCAGAGTCTCTGAGCGCACAACCAGAAACAGACATTTTTATGTTCAGTAAATTATGAGAATTGTTAGTTTTAAAATGTTTTTAGAGGTGAGAAAAATATATAATTTACTATATATTATGTTTGCCTGTATATTTATATGTATGTATGTGTTGTATGTGTGTGTGGCATGCAGCAAAATATGTTTTCTAGAGATTCTGTTCTTTTGCTATTATTTTTCCAGTATTGGGAAGGGCTTTTGCTAAGCTGTCCTCTTCACTCCTGTGATCAGCAGCCGGTATTTGTAAGACAAGTGGCTATGGTTAAGGTTGTACTTATGTTTCCACGTGTGGCGTCTGTAGTCACTCAGCAGGAATGCTGATTCTCTGAGCTCCGAAATACGATTATTGTGTTTTCCCCATGATGTGAACCTGAGCGTTGAGAGGCAGCTGCTGCTACAGCTGTTAGAAGCCAAGAGCTCACCGATGCTTCTCTGCTGCTGGTAAACACGGCAGCTTTCCAAAAGTGGCCAGATTTAGCGGGAATGATCTTAAAACAGAATTTCAAAGCTGATAGGAGGAGGAAAATGAGGGCCTTCTGTGTATCTAGGCTGAGGGTCTTACGGGGAAATTGTTTTCCTGATTTAATGGATGAGTAAATGGTACACTGTATTGAGGTAGAGAGCCAACCTTACATAATTCAGGCCTTCATGTTGATTTTGGTTCAAATGATCCAACTTGGCTGCTTCCACAGGCTAAATGAATTTGATCATTGTAATTCTATCAGTTAAATGGCTACTATGTAAATCAAGTGTCTATGAATAAGATGAAAAATAGATTTGAGGCAATGATTTCGATAATATAGGCCAAGGAATCTTCGAGAGATATGTCTGGACCAGAATTATGCAGATTAAGAAGAGTCTATACTGATTAAATTCTCCTGCAAACCATATTTAACTTTACTCATTGAAAATTAGTAACTAGCTGGGCATAAAAGAAAACCAAGGCCCAGGTGATTAGCTGTAGGCTGGTTGTGCTTTGCAATTCCTGGCTGGCCACGTTAAGATTCACTTGTGACTACCGGGACCTTTATAAATGAGCCAACTTTTCTAGTGTTTTAAACTCCAGTCCTAAACTTTTTGATGGTACTTGGGATTTCAGGAAGCTGTCATAGAAGCAGCTGCCTGGATAGGTGGTCAAATGGTTGAGTCTCACCTACTGAATCAACTATTGAGAGGTTGCTGGAAAGACTTAATCAAGTAACCCATGTCCCAAAAGAGAAGGGAAGGGCAAAAGCTCCTCCTCCTGGAACGCTTCTGCCACATACACCCTCACACTACTGCCTTCATTTCAGTTGTAGAGGGGACAGAAACGAACTGGGAGGATGCTCCTCTGACCTTTTGTTTCTTGCCCTGCTTGTTCATCAGAAGAGGCCGTAGTGCACAGGGATTAAGGAAGAAGACTTGGGTTCACATCTTTTCTCCATAACAGCTGTAGGTCTCAGTTTCTGCATTTGTTAAACAGGAACTAGAGTGCAATCCGGAAAGCGTTTTAAGAATTAAATAAGTTATATACATACAGAGTTTAACACTTAAAAAAAAGTTGCCTGGAGTCAATTCTGACTCATGGCAACCCCATGTATGTCAGAGTAGAACTGTGACCGTAGGGTTTTCAGTGACTGATTTTCAGTGGAAGTAAATCATCAGGACTTTCTTCTGAGGTGCCTCTGGGTGGACTCAAACTCTAACCCTTGAGTTAGCAGCCAAGCATGCTAACTGTTTACACCACTCAGGGACTCCAATAAATGGTAATTATCAGCTGTATTAGTTGCATTGGTATATTATTGCATGTGCTTAAATTTTATTACCGCTATCAGTGGATGATGAGAGTAAATTATCTACACTACCTGGTTCTACTAAGCCAATATTTTCTTATTGAGTGTGTGCAGGTGATGAGGGAAAGAAGGAAGACTAAATCTTTATTCCTGGTGCATGTTTATAATTCCAGAGCTTTCTTTCTTTTTTTTCTTCCCCTCTGTTATAGTGCCATTAATTGATGATAAGTTTTCCTCCATGTACCTATTCCATATTACCAACCAGCTGTCTTCTTCAAGGTTGTAACTAACTCCTTATTGCAAAATACAATAAAATTCCAAAGGATTGCTAAGTTTAGCTGTATGCCCTTAATAAATAACATGTATTTAGGAACCATACTAATACATACAGGCTGCTATATTAATTAAATTTAAGCTTTCAGGAAAGACCCTCTGAATTCTTAAAATTATAAAATGGTTAAAAATACATCTGAAAGCATAAACAAGTAAAAATATTGCTAAGAGCTTTAAAAAGAGGGGAAAATAAAATGGGAACAGCAATGTATAATAAAAATGGCACAGTTGGTGGTAGCAGATTGATTCAAATTTGTATTCAACGTTCACGATCTACTAGCTAATCACTTTGAGTGAATTGGTCACAAAATTTCTGTGAACCTCAGAGTCTTTATTTATAAAACTGAGAAGCCAAAAACCCAAACCCATTGCCGTCAAGTCAATTCCCACTCACAGAGACCCTATAGGACAGAGTAGAACTGCCCCATAGGATTTCCAAGGAGCAGCTGGTAGATTCAAACTGCCGAACTTTTGGTTAGCAGTCTGATCTCTCCCAAGGGTCATTTTTAGCATTAAATGAGTTAATCTATTTTAAACATCTGGCAGAGTAAGGCACCCTGGTGATGCAGTAGTCAAGAGCTTGGCTGCTAACCAAAAGATCTGAAGTTGGAATCCACTAGCTGCTCTTTGGAAACTCTATGGAGCAGCTCTACCCTGTCCTATAGGGTCACTATGAGTTGGCATCGACTTGATGGCAATGGATTTGGTAGGGGTTTGGTAGCAGAGTAAACATGGCACAAGAAGCCAAGGTTGTGCAGTGGTTAAGCACTCGGCTGCTGATGGAAAGCCTGAAGGTTCCAACCTACCAGCCGCTCAGCAGGAGAAAGATGTGGCAGTTGGCTTCAGTAAAGATGACAGCCTTGGAAACCCTATGGGACAGTTCTACTCTGTCCTATAGAGTCGCAACGAGTCGAAGTTCACTCCACAGCAATGTGTTTGGTTTCGGTTTTTTTTACACCAGGCATGTGGAGTTAGCTCAACAATTGTTAGTTCTCTTCCTCTTTACCAGCATAATAACATATATTATTAAACAATCATGATTTAAAAGGATAATAAAGGAACATAAATATGAATAGAGATGAAAGAAAGTAAAAAGGAAGCCTGAAAAGCTCTGAAACTGTATAGAACAATATAATGTCTGACGAGTAAAAAATAGTTCAGGAAGGATTTAATAAATGCCAAAGGGAAGTATTTGATCACAATTTACAACATATATCCAAATCAACTCTAATTAATTAAAGAGTTAAACAGAAAAAGAAAAATCAAAGACTAGCATAAAATCAGAGGCCTAAGGCTTTTGAAGTGTTAAAGTTACAAAATAATTCTCAAATGAAAATAATAACATTTTACTGTAAATAATTTTAAAACCTCTGTTTAATTAAATCAGATATAACTAAAAAGTGAAGTAAATAGGCAAAATACTTGTGTCTACTACTCAGGGGAAGAAGGAAAAAATGCCAATATTTACAGATGCTATGATGATATGGGGCACTGGTGGCACAGTGGTTAAGGGCTCAGCTGCTAACCAAAAGATCAGCAGTTCAAATCCCCCAGCCACTCCTTCGAAACCTGTGGGACAGTTCTACTCTGTCCTGTTGGGTCACTATGAGTTGGAATCCACTTGACAGCAATGTTTTTTTGCTGTTGTCGCTTGGTTTTATGATGATATAATTTGCTTACATTGCTTGGAAATATCAAACACGATCATGTAAAATGGGTAAATGCAAGCTAAAGGTATAAACTTAAATCAATTCTCTATATGACAAAAATTAACAAATAGAAAATATTATTAAAAAGTTGTAATCCGGGGGACCTCATACCATCAAGAAAGCAGCGCTGGGAGCAGAGCGCATCCTTTGGATTGGTGTCCCTGGGCCAAGAAGCTCCTAGTCCGGGGAAACACTGATGAGAAGGCCGACAGAGAGAGAAAGCCTTCCCCTGGAGCTGACACCCTGAATTTGGACTTTCAGCCTACTTTACTGTGAGGAAATAAACTTCTCGTCGTTCAAACCATCCACTTGTGGTATTTCTGTTATGGCAGCACTAGATAACTAAGACAGAATTTGGTACCGAGAGAGTGGGGTGCTGCTATAACAGATACCTAAAATACGGAAGCGGTTTTAAAACTGTGAATGGATAGACATGCGGCAGTGACAGAGGACCAGCAGCAGCAGAGAACCTACAGCAGCAGAGAAGTAGCAGCAGCAGAGAACCAACAGCAGCAGAACCAGGAGACCGGTGAAAGATGGCGCTGGAGCTGACCCACAGAGTGAGAGAGCTGAATGCCTGTGAGCAGGAGGCTTCCTGGCGGAGTGGGGTGCCTCCGGGCACTTACCGGCGGAGCTACTGAGCTTTGGAACACTTGCCCCAGCAGGGCAGATGCGGATGTGAGGCCTGAGGGCCGAGAGGCCATAGGAAGCAGAAGCTGAAGAGACAAGGGACACAAGAAGCCGAGCTGCCTGAGTCTCAAAAGGTAAGCTGCCGTGTTGAGAACCGGCCTATGGAGAAACCACATAGTAAGGAAACAATACCCTTAGTTCAACACTCCACAAGAAACTAATTTCTGCCATGGTTATGTGAGCGAGCTCAGAAACAGACCTTTCTCCAGGTGAACCTTGAGATAGACCAGAGCCTTTGCCAACTTTTTCATTGAAGCCTGTGAGAAACCCTGAAGCAGAGGATCCAGCGGAGCAATGCCTGGATTCCTGACCTATGGAAAGTATGAGATGATACACGTTGTCGTTTTAGTCGCTAAGTTGTGGCGTAAGTCGTTGTGCAGCAATAGTTAACTAATACTCTAAGTGACTAAATGTAAATGAGTCATAGATCAGAATAGATGGAAGTGGTTCATCTGTCCTCTCAAGGTGGTGGTTGAATAAAGGCTTAGCCTTTTGAAACAACTTTTGAGTTTGGGTAGGTGAGAAAAGAGCAGAGGTCTGGGTATGCACAAGGCATGCTGGGAGTTCAGTAAGAATCCTAATCAGCTCAGTGTGGATGCTTATTGAAAAAGAAAAGATGATTTAAAAAAAAAAAATGGAGCATTCCAGATAGGACATTTAAAACTAAAAGAAGTATTTTCATTTAAGAATCTAAATATTATGACACCACAACAGATTCCCCTAAGCAAAATTTCATGATTGAAATCATGACTTTAGAACATATATCTAGCTGTTATATGAGGAAAAACTAGAATAAAGAGTCTAGAAACAGCAGAGATCAACCATACTGCTGCATGAGATTCTTAGACATACCACGGTGTTAACAGAAACAACTTGGTAAATTTGATAGATATATTGAAAGATACTTATTGTTGATGGAGTAAATATAGAGGCTGAAAGATAAATATCAATCAGTGAGGGCTTTAATATTTGTTTTAATATTTGAGAACATGATATTATGGATTGAATTGTGTTCCCCCAAAATACGTGTTGTAAATTCTAACCCCTATACCTGTGGATGTAATCCCATTTGGAATTAGAGTTTTATTTTTTATGTTAATAAGCCTATATCAGCTAAAGTGTGTTTTAAGCCAATCACTTCTGAGTTATAAAAGGGGCAGATTAGGCAAAGACAAGGAAACACAAACACAGATGGGGGAAGGTGGATGCCGTGCCACGTGAAGATCACCAAGGAACCCAGGAACAGAAATTGAAAAAAGACAAAGACCTTCCCCCGGAGCCGAGAGAGAGAGAGAGAGAGAGAGAGAGAGAGAGAGAGAGAGAGATCCTTCCCTGAGAGTCAGAGTCCTGAATTCAGACTCCTAAACTGTGAGAAAAGAAATTTCTTTTTGTTAAAGCCAAAAAAAAAAAAAAAAAGTTGTAATCCACAGTAGTAGCAACAAGAAGAAGGTATAAAATGTCTAGGTTATTTTTTCTTTTTAAGACAATAGCAAATAAGTGGTAAAAATATGAAGACCACTGGAACACTTGATTGAGAGAGTTTAGATTTGAATAAATGCATAGACATACTATGTTTTGTAAGGCCAGTCTCAGTATTGTGAATAGTCAGGTTTTTCAAAAGTATTTATAGATTTGATGCAGTCTCAGGAAAAATCCCTACGCTTTTTTTTTTTTCCCCTAACTTGACACAGACAATCTTGGCAAAGATTTTTTAAATCAACAAGAGTCAACAAGGTTACAGTGATTGAGGCATTCTGCTCTGTTATCAGCTGCACAGTGAACTGGTACTTCCTGCTGAAGGAAAATTTGGAAGGAAATATCAGTCACAGGGCTTTAGATTGTGCAGCCTGTTTGACCCTGAAATTGTACTTCTGGGAGGAAATTCCAAGGAGATCAGCAGTGAGGCAGATTCATGAACAGGGATGTTTATCACGGAGATCTTTGTATAACTGGAAATACTGAAAAGCCCAAGAGTAATCACCTAATGAGTGTGTTACAAAATCATACAATGAATAGTAAGCAGATTCTAGAATCATATTTTCGAAGAATGTTTAAGTAGAAAAGACTCAGTTCAAAATATAATGTGGAAAAAATATAGACTACCAAACTTTATAGTAAAAAATAATGTATAGTATAAGCCCAAAAAAACCAAATCCATTGCCATAAAGTCAATTCTGACTCATAGCGACCCTATAAGGACAGAGTAGAGCTGCCTTTTAGGGTTTCCAAGGAGCACCTGGTAGATTCGAATTGCTGACCTTTTGGTTAGCAGCTGTAGCTATTAACCACTAGGCCACCAGGGTTTCCTGTATATATATGTATACACAAGTGTCAAATCAATCTGAGGTAATTATGTGCGTAGAAAGATGACATGAAGAAAATATATGAAAAATGTACATCAGAGGTCACAATAAGTGGTTATTTTTAATATTTAATTATTTTGTTTTTATTTCTAGCATTTGAACAATGATAATGTATTAACTTTCGTTGTAAGAAAAAAATATGAACATTATTTAAAATTTCCCAAATTTAAAAATAGGCGAATGACAGGCAGACATCTGATGAGAAAGAAAATAAATTAGCAAACGTATAAAATATATTTAATTACTAAAGAAAGACTAAATGAAATAATGCCTTTGTGTGATTATGAAACTCATGATAAAATTAACAACATATACATTTATGTGCATGAATATGCATATGCATAAACATATATACATGCATATTCATCTACACATATGCATATGTATACGTACAAAGTGCTGCTATGAAAGTGGTCTACTCAGAAATTGAATCAAGAACTTTATATCTTATTTCTCCTGGGAGCAGAGCACAGAATCTGACCATTGGATTATTCTTTTTGTTTTTCTAAATCTAATGGGTGTGGTCTTGATAAGTGTTTATTGATTAAATGAATCAATTGCATGTAAAATCCATGAAAAAAATGCCATGCAATTCTTTTTCCTCTCAATTGTATTATTCATACGGCCCCTAACTCATAGGGATGAGTGAGGTCCCAATCATGGGGAGCATCATGGGAAATCAATGCAAGGAAGACTTATAAATAAGAATTATGTTTTACTTAATATAACTGCTTCAAAAAAGTCTGAGAGCATTTTTTCATGCATTCATAGTCCTAAATGTATAAAATAGACTCAATATAAATTAAACTCTCTGCGTTTATATTAAAGCTAATTATGAAAGCTGGGAGTGATGATCAAATTTCCTATTCCATGAAGCTGTGCAGCTCCTGGTAAAATAAAACATAAGAGAGATGAAATTAAATAAAATAATTTTATTATCTGCACAGACATAAACCTTCTAATGAAGGCTAAATAATGCAGCTAATTTTCAAATAAGAATAAATATTTCAAATAATAATAAATAATGCAGGAATCCCTCGGTGGAACAAATGGTTAATCACTAGACTACTAGCCAAAAGACTAGCAGTTCGAATCTACTCAGAGGTGCCTCGGAAGACAGATCTGGCAATCTGCTTCCAAAAAGGTCACAGCCTCGAACACCCTATGGAACAGTTCTACTGTGCACACATGGGGTCGCCATAGATTGGAATCAACTCAATAGCAACTAACAACAATAACAAAAGCAATAAATAATGTAACCAAATTTCAAAATACAAAGGTATGAAGCACTATGCAATGAGGAGCTCTATTAGGAGATCAATTTTATTCTTTTTTCTATTTGGAAGTGATATTTTACAAACACATCCTTAGTAGCATTTTCTTCAGCCGTTTGCAAAATATTTTATTTTTTAGTTTTTATGATTAAACAGATTCTCATGCTACAAAGACAATGTTCTCAGTTCTGCCAGCATTATAAATAATGAAACTGAAAAATGCTACATTTGGGGAGCAAGCAGTAAAACCTCAATCACTAAATATAGACAAGCTCTAGAATTTAAAAACTCAATCTATTTCAAATTCTCAGAAAATACTGAGTTTTGAAGGTATGAATTGTGACTTGATACTTTTGGCATTATTATAACCAGCACTGTGCATGGCCTGTCATTAGAGTTCAATAAAAGTTCAGGGACTGAAAATTATGTTTTGGTCTATGTGTAATGCAAACATTTATGAAGATAATACCATAGCTAAGAATATGGGTTTTTTTTAAATGTAATTTGTCCAATCTTCAAGAAAACAACCTCAGATGACGCATGTATTAATGGACACAGAGGATTGGAAAATAGCACTTGGACCGTCCTTCACTACCTACCCATGACAACAGTAATACGTATTTATTTGTATGGTGTCTAATCCCATTGCTGTCGAGTCGATTCCGACTCACAGAGACTGCAAGAAGCGGCTGGTGGATTCGAACTGCCAACTTCTTGGTTAGCAGCTGAGCTCTTAACTACTGCACCATCAGGGTATTTAATCAGAGCCCTGGTGGCGCCAGGGGTTATAGAGCTACAGCTGCTATGACTGGTAACCAAAAGGTTGTCAGTTTGAATCCATTCCTTGGAAACCCTACGGGGCAGTTCTGCTTTGTCCTCTAGGGTTGCTGTGAGTCAGAATCGACTTGATAGCAACGGGTTTGGTTTGGTGTTTTGGTTGGTATTTAATCAAGAAATTATGTCTAGGAAGTTTGTTGAACAATCACTGGCAACCATTTACTTCTCTCATTTTATTTGCATGTCTTGGTAAATAGGATATGGATTTAAAAATCTTGTTTCAGCTATCTCTGTTAATTACTTAATTCCCAAAGCTAAGAAGATAATTTCTGTTGTGAAATAAAACATTCTAGTTTAGATAATTTTGAAAGAGCGAGATTAAAGTAAAGAGTAAAGCTGTTAGCTTAATCTTGGAAAATACGTGGGTAAAGTCTGAAGACATTTTCCTTATGTTAAAACAAGTGTGTTATCCAAGGCCACATAATTGATGGTTTTGTTTTGTTTTGTTTTACATCCTGTTGGCATTAGACCCTCACATATTTTTTTTCCTCAAAAGCAAACATTGCTGAACAATATTTGCAAAATACTGCGTTTATAAATTATGGCGCTATCTTTAATTTACTCTTCAGTTTATATAGAGCAGTCCCTGGGTGGCATAAACGGTTAATATAAAATAATGTGGGGATTGAAATCACTTATTCACAGCTATTTCGTTCCTTTCTTTTCCTTCTATTTTTTGACTCTGAGTTCCTCAGTCGTCATTTCTTTAAGAATATGAGATATTTTTCCTTACTTGATGGTGAATTTTTCTCTAATGGTGTTGGAGATGGGCATCTATCACAAAATGCAAAAAAGAGTGGGATGGGAAGAGATAGTCTTTATTTTTCCAAATAGTGAGTGATTTCTCAAACCTTCAGCCAAACTGACTTCCCACTTCCTCAACTCAGACAAGTTATTATGATTTGTTTCTCTTGCCACTTGACTCAATAGTCAATAATAGAAGCTGGGGTCCACTTTATATCCGTTTCCTAATTCAGGGGAAGATATCCCAGCATGCTCTGGGTGCACAATCTCTGTAACAAAGCCGGACCACGTCAACACCAATTGTCCTCATATTTTCCTTTACTCCAGTCCCCAACTTCAATGTACTTATTTAAGTCCTTAGTCAAATCTGACATTATTCACCAATGATGTCACTGCAGCAAAACCACATGAGTTTGGAATCCCTATTAGGAAATCTGTGATCATTCAAACAAGGTCTGGATTAGCATCTACCTTTACATTATGGGGAAATCCTGGTGGCTTAGTGGTTAAGTGCTACAGCTGCTAACCAGAAGGTCAGCAGTTCGAATCCACCAGGTGCTCCTTGGTAACCCTATGGGGCAGTTCTACTCTGTTCTATAGGGTCACTATGAGTCGGAATCGACTCAACGGCAACAGGTATGGGGGTTTTACATTATGAATAAAGGATTTGCTAATTAATAATGAAAACACTTACAGGAGACATACTTAAACTCCGTGGGTAAATAGTTTCAAGCTCTTTAGCAGTATTTACTTATATGTCATTCTTATTTATGCATTAAAGAAGCTATTAAATATATGTAGTAGTACAACTTCATTTCTTTGAAAACATTTTGTTTATTTTTTCCACTAGTTTAAATTGTACTCACTTCCATTTTTCCAAAACCACTCCTGTTGCCATCTTCCCAAAGACAGAATTGGGAAAGTATAGCCATCGGGTATGAAGAATCATCACATGGAAAAATTATGATGCAAATTAATTGATAGCATCTTAGTTTCAGAGTCAAACAGAACCGGATTTGAATCTCAGCCCTACTGCTTACTAGCTGAGTAAATGGAAACAAGCTACACAACCCCTCTCAGCTTCAGTTCGCTTATGAGTAAAATGATTATAATAACCGCATTGGATCATGGTAAGGGGTAAAGAAATAACAAGTGTTCGAAAAAATATTAGTTGCTGCTAGCATCATTACATCTGCACCAAGATCAGTTCTTACTTGGATGGGTGAGTTACAATGAAAATGTACTGTTATAAATTTCTCTATGGCCTCAGCAAGGAGCCCTGGTAGTGCGGTGGTTAAAGCACTCAGCGGCTAACCAAAAGGTTGGTGGTTTTAACCCACCAGCGGCTCTAAGAGAGAAAGACGTGGCAGTCTGCTTCTGTAACAATTTACAACCTTATAAACCCTACGGGGGCAGTTCTACTCTGCCCTATAGGGTTGCTATGAGTCGGAATGGACTCCAAGGCAGCAGGTTTGGTTTTGGTTTTTTTGATCTGGCCTCAGCAGGGAGAGGCTGTATTGCTTGCTCTTGGCCATTCTTTATTTACTATAGAGGGCAGAAACCTTGAAAGGCTGCGGTGACTGGCTGTAAGAAAAAAGTCTGAAACATTCTGTGGTGAACGAGATATGACCGTGCGCCTGATCGTTTAAACCCTGTGTACGTGGGCAACTGCACCTTTTCCCTTAGCTACAATAAGAGGCCTCATAACTCGAACAGAGCTGTAAATTTGCTGACTAAAGGAAAGCAGTAAAGGAAATTTAAACAGCTGCTGCCAACATGCTAGGGCACAATAAAATGGGCTATTTATGTAGTAGGTCAAAATGAAGCGCATTTCTTTAAAAAAAAATGGATTTCTGGAAGAAATTGGCACTGGACCCATAAGAATTCTAATGAAAAAGATACTCTTCTCAAAAAATTATAGGATAACATCATCCTATTATTTGACCTTTCCCCTTAAATGGTGATTTAGTATGCACAAACCTGAATAAACATTGCATTACAAGCTAGCTCGAATCTTCTCACACAGCTATTTTCATTTCTTAAGGCTGGCATTTGTAATAAAGAAGCCTGTCAAAGGGGCTGTGCTGCTCTGAGAGATGTGATGGACACTCAGTTCTTTATAACTTAGGCATTTTCACAGACAAAAATTATTTGACTGTTGTTTCTTTTACTATCGGAGTATTTCCCTTTTTAGGTTTGTTCACGTGTTATTGTTAGCTGCTGTCAAGTCGGCCCCCAACTCATGGCAACTCCAGACTGCTGTGGTCCTTAGGGTTTTTGCTGGTTGATTTTTGAAGTAGATTGCCAGGCGTTTCTTCTTAGTCCATCTTAGTGTAGAAGCTCTGCTGAAACCTGTTTAGCATCATAGCAACACACTATCAATCCTCCACTGACAGGAATGTTGGCTGTGCATAAGGTGCACTGGCTGGGAATCGAACCTGAGTCTCCCTCATGGAAGGCAAGAAGTCTCCCACTGAACCACCAATGTCTCCTGTTCCTATGTTAAACATCACTAATGTTCAGTTTTACAAAATAAAGATTCTGGAGTGAGGTAGTAGAGCCAGAGAGGGAAAGAAATTATTTTCTTGCTCCATTTGGGTTCCACTAGATACTCAAACAAGAAGAAGAGAAAAATCTATGGCGAATCATGCCTACAGTTGCAGACAGAAGCCCTGAATAGTCAATGTTACCCATATCTAAATCAACAAAAAATTGTACTCATATAGGAAATTAATCCATCCGAAAATGTTGAAAGCCAAGAGAAGGTGGCTTATTTGAAGAGCTAGTAAAATTTTAGATGGGCCAAGTTGTGTTGATAGTTGTCTTAACTCTCCACTTTGCTCTTTGAGTGAAATACCCATATCCTCTTCTGATGTTCTTTCCTGGTAGCCAAAGAGGTCTGATTGGCATTCTCTCCCTGTCACTAACTAATGGTGTCACTTTGAATAATAAATTTACCTTTCCTTGGTTCCAGGCTACCAAATTTGCGAGCTAAAGTATGGAAAAGAGAAGCTCTTAGAAAGGAGAGGGACATCTCAGAATAATGGTGGAGCTACCGCTTACTCAAATAGTTAAATGAATTCAGAGGAAGCTTTAAGCTCCAAAAGTCTACGTTGTGAACATTTCAAAATATGATTATATCATAAATATTTGGTATAAGGATCAAAATAAACTTTACTTACTATTGTTTAGGAAAACTACGATACTGGTGTTTTCGTATGAAATATTTATAAGTTCAGAGTTGGAACAAAGAGAAGTTTTCTATAAAATACTTTTTTTCTCTAAATGTTATATCCAGTGCATTTTCTCTGAAAAGACCAGTATAAACTCAAACATAGCTTCATATCTTGCTTTAACAGATGAAGGGAAATTGGGGATTTCAGAAAGAAGCAGATCCATATTCTGTGTTGACTTGACTGCATTGCCGTTTCTTCATTTCTGTACTTTACTACCTATTACCCATGTAGGCTGAGTTACTTCATGCTGATGAGTTACAATTTCCTGATCTCTAAAAGGAGGATCATTGTATTTATTATAGCTGGTTGTTGAGAAGTTTAAGTGAAACAATGTATGAAAAATGCCTATTGCCTGGCACATAGTAGATGCCCAATGTACTACAGTCATTGTGCAGACTAGGGTGAGCAAGAAGAAGAATGCCGTATTATTAAATCTGCCCAGTGTCTTTCAGTCTAGTGAGTGTAGACACAGGGGAGAGATAATAATACCGATGGAGGAGCCCATGGGTGGTGCAAACGGTTAACTTACTCAGCTGCTAACCAAAAGTTTGGAGGTTTGAGTTTACCCAGAAGTGCCTCAAAAGAAAGGCCTGGCAATCTACTTCTGAAAAATCAGCCATTGAAAACCCTATGGAACACAGTTCTACTCTCACATACATGGGGTCGCCATGAGTCAGGGGTGACTCGACGGCAGCTGTAAAAAGAAGCTAAGCCCTTCCATTTGGCAGACTGATGATAAGGAGCAAGAAGGAGGGTGAACAGTTGACTATTGCTGCTAACTTTCCTGGCTCGAAGTTGTGCTCAATTTAATTAGGGTGATGACAGTTATATAGGGTACTAACCTATCGGTGGCAATAATTTCCTCTGATGACATACAGGGGATATCCCGAAGATGATAGAACTACATATCGTCTTTGGCCTGGTTGCTGAGGATGCCAAGGTCTCAAGTACTATTTCTGTTTGTTTGATTTTTTTCTCTTGTTTTGTTTTGTTTTAAAGCAGTAGATGGTAATTTGTTATTCTATGAAATAATAATTATAGTGAAGATAATATACTTGATGCGTTTTTTGTTTCTCTTTGGTCAAATGCTCATTTGTCACAGATTCTCTCTTGAGAAAGGCTTGCTTGTCCTTATCTTAGAGGAGATACTGACACTAGCTATTGCATGAAGTAGGAGAAGAAAATGAGAAAACTTCTGCAGTATATAGACTTCTAAGAAGACTTCTTAGACTTTTCCATTTGCAAATGGAGAAAATATCACCCTTACTAATATCTTGTCTTCTTACAAAGACATGGGGAATTACACATGAAAGAGCACTATAAAGATCTTTTAAGTATAAAAACAAATGAAAGGCATCATCATTACACAGAAGTAGAAGGGTGTTGTGAAATGGCATCTGAGTCAGAGAGAAGAAATCTCCAGGTTCTATTTGGCTACTCTTCATCTAGCTAGGCTTGCTACTTTTACATCATTTGCTTCACCTAATTGAGATAAAAGCATCTCCTTTTCTTCTTCACAGGGTATGTTACGTTAGGGGCAAGAGTTTAAAAATGGTCAAGGCATTGTTACATTGAGAGTAATGAAGAAAATTGCTAAAATTTTACCCTTTGTCTGTAATGAGCTTATAGTTTAATCAGATAGATAAGACATGAATACAATTAACTTCAAGTTTACATGTGTCCTAGGAGAAGTAAAACAAGATATTACTGAAGTTCAGAAAAGAGAGAGATTACAATTAACTGGTGAGAATGAACACGACGGACAGCAGTTTACTTAAGGGCGAAAGTTGTTTAAATTCATGATCTTGTTAGGGGTAAATTAGGTTGTACTCCTTGGCCTGGGCATAGAGTAAAAGAAAGCAAATAAAAAATAAAGAAGCAATCTTATTCCAACACAATGTCTGGCCAACTAATATGAAAAATATAATAATACATGAACAGTTATTGTGACCATTTTAGATAACATAGAAGAAATAAGTACCTTATTTGGGATCTCAAAAGCAAGAGGCAGCAGAGGAAATGAGACCTTTTGGGGCTCCTGGCTGCAATTCTGACTCTCGTTTCACACAAGTAAAATGTTTCTACACGTAAAACTGAGACTAGAGCATGATGAGTGGCCGAAGTTCCCCTTTTACAGAAAAGAAAATTTCTATAGAATAGACCATGAAGTATAGCACATTTGAGAAACAATAATAGTGCAGCTGGAACTATTTTAAACCTGGAAATATTGTACCATTATATGGGTTTCCAAGGCTATAAATCTCTAGGGAAGCAGGCTGCCACATCTCTCTCCCTCAGAGCCACTGGTGGCTTCGAACCAGCGACCTTTCGGTTAATAGTCGATCGCTTTAACCACTGCACCACCAGGGCTCCTTTTATAAATAATACACATGGAGTAACGTAAACCTGAATGAAAATGGCTAAAATAATCATTTGTTAAAATAACACAGGACAGATTACAATATATATAGATGCTCAGATTTCACTGTCTGAAGGACTTTGCGGCTACGTCCTCACCTTAATCACATATTCAATACACATCATTCAATATCATTCGATACATATCATTCAATAAAGAAACAAATCACACAAAAAGGGGAAAAATCAGTAATTTGATGAAAAACAGATTTATTTTATAATTTATTGTGTAAGAAAAAACACCTTTTTATCTATGATTGGCTGACAGAAACAAGCTTTATTTCATTAAAAAAAATGCTAGGAAATGCATGTATCTAGAATGGATAACTGATTACAACCTGAAAGTACAATATTTCAATGGTACATTTCATACCTGATGACATTTCACAATTTTAGTACCCTTAATATTACTCTAATTTTCTACATGTACTTTACAGTACATAACTGGGTTTCTTTCCAATCCTAAGACTGACATGAAGTTTGCTTTAACTTGCATATGCTGGACATAGTATGTTGGGAAATGTTGGGTCACACATGAAATATCTTACAGGGGTGATGAGGCCAGGAATTTCCCGTGAAGGGTTGACTCGTTGAGAAAGGGGCAGAATATTACATGGTGTAGTTTCAGCAATTCTGGGCCAATTGCCATATCCATGCGGAAATGGAAACCACTATTTCACAAAATCTTTTTCAAAGAACTAATTATTTTATGTAGTTTTATTCCTTTTAGCATTTTTAAGACTTTTATTCAAATTCAGACATATTTTGTGTCAAATCAAGCACCATTGGCTATTTAGGGAGCTGTATAATCACTTACTTTACCTTTCTTTTTTCGTATGAAGAATACCTTGTTGAAGTATCTCTCTTCAAGGATTACAAGAACACATTTTAATTTGGGGACGCTCTAATGGTAATGGTCCCACATAGATTGCTCTATTTTCCTTGCATGATATCTGTACTTAGAGTTACACAAGCACTGGGCTATCATTTTTGCATTTTTGAATCTTGTCACCCAGTTTGAATGAAGGAACGCCTTCCAGAGACCCACCACCAACCTTCCAGGTCTTCAGTCACGAGGTTACTGTCAGGAGATAGTGTGTTCAATCTATAGCTCATATAACAAAGGCAAATTAATACTAATGAGACTAAAGTAACCTGGCAGAAAAACAGTAAACGTCAGTCTCCTAAATGGCCATTTTAGAACCCCCAGACATTTATTCTGTGATGACTTTTTGAGAGCATGTGTTTTTGCCTCAATTTTTATCATTGCCACGATAGGCCTGCTGAATTCAACATGGATTTAGCTGAAATGTTTAAAACATTGAATTCCCCCACATTTACCCTCTTCAAATCCTTCTAGTCTTTCTTCAATTTCAATAAAAAAAGAAAGAAATGTTTTGAGTCTTACCACATGTCCATCTTTTTTACTCATAAATGTAGTTACAGTGTCATTTATTGCTGTGAGCTTATTGGACAAAACATATGAAGAAAAACTGCAGTTTAATTCTCTCCCTCACTTAGTCCTGGAGCGCTTTCAAAATTTCTAATTCTTGATAGGACTAACTTTTCCTCAGATGTCAAAGATGTAAAATTGAGAAATGTCCAACTCTGAAAGTAAACGCCCAAATGCACCCACCCTAGAACACATCCCCGGTCATTGTAAAGCCTGCTGCGCTCAGTTTTTATCTCCTGCGATTTTATGCTTACGCATTCCTAAAACAGGGGATGTGATGTTAGGCAGTAATGTAGGAAAAATCAAATGGCGATAGGGAATGGTGCTGAAGGAATCACTTGAGGCAAAAGTATTTGAATCTGTTCCTCTCGATGTTTCCAGCCATGGGATGGCATTGTGTGAAAACAGACAAAACAAACAAGACCAACTTCCTGGGACTGAAATACTTTGTATGTGTTGTTATTTGCAGTGCATGCCAAGACATTCATGAGCACCAGAGCCAAGCTGGCGAGCTAATTAAATATATATATGTATGTGTTTAAAACAGCCTAATAAGGAGCATTGGAAATCTTCAAGATGAGCGAATATCTTATAACTTCTTCCGCAGGTGCGAGGATAGCTACAAGCCATGGACTTTCTGTCCTGCTTCTTGTTTGTGGCTTTGTGAAGGGTGCTTTGCTTTAATCTAAAGTGCTGACTTTTTTCCAATATCACTTTCTCTTCTTAAAGCAAAGAGCAAATCGCCTGTAAAATCTACGGAGCGGACAGCAAAGTTGACCCTAAACTCCAAGCACCACTCTGCACCCACTGTACTCTAATTACCTACACAAGGAGCACCTGCTTCCGGAAGCATAAACGAAGAGGCTATCACACGTTTTGTTGATAATATTTTCTTTGGCAAATCACTGATCTTTTTATTTCAAGAGAATTAATGTGAAGCGATAGGACATTTTCTAACAGCAAGATCTTTTTTCCCCCCTTTTCCTTCGGCGATTTACGGCATCATCTCATTGACTGCTCAGGGATTGGCCTGAACGTCATCTGTCTAGTAAATACTTACTGTGGAACCCACTGATTTCCTACTCGCTCAGAGACCCTTTCTCTCCAGCAAGCAAACAGAGATCGAAAGGATACAGAACACAAACTATGAATTAAACAAAACCCCCGTGTTGGGGCAAGAACAAAATTATCAATACTGCAAGTCAACCAAGAGAACATTATTTTAAGTAAGGAATAAGAAAAGATTTTTTTTTTTAATTGTCCTTTCTTTCCTGAATTTTTCTTCTGTTTTTTGGCATGTCTCTTGTTCAATGGTGGCAACTGCTGATTACGGCCAATCCCTGTTAATCCTGGGAGGTTCATAGAAATAATTTCGAGTGATCTGTATTTCAGTGTATTTTAATTCATTTCACAATTCCTGTATATGCAAACCTGACAAATTCTGTAAATTGCTTACAGTACGTGTGATATAACTTCAAAGTAGATATATTATGACCCTCATGCAAGCTGATTTTTATCATTATATATATATATACATATATATACATATAAATATCTGTATGTCAAGCCATCAACCAACTTTTTTGATAAAGCATTTGTTTTTCATTTATAATTCATATATTGTGTGAATTTCGTAATGCGTTGTTTCACTTCCACAGGTTTGACAGCTGCAGATGGTCTCTGTTGCCCTCTGCTTCCTTCTGGAAAATGCACATTGAACATTGTATGGCCTCTTATGAATGAATTAATTTTATTATGTGTATGCAGTGTTGGAATTTGCTATGTTCCTTTCATATATGGTGTTTATTAAATTTTCAGGGTCTTCTGACTCTGAAGAATGCCCACTCTGGTTTTGACACCTATTTCTGAACTATTATTATTACTGTCAAAAAAGGAATGTTATTTCTAGGAATTCTGCCTTGAAGGGGAATGTGGAGGAGGTGATGAGGTCACTATTATTCCCTAAATTTATGGAAAAACACTTCTTGTTATGGCTAAAAATGCTGCTTCCTTTGACTTTTATGAATTTTTGTAACTTTGTCATTCTGTTATTTGCTGCTAATTACATTTTAATGTCTCCTAATTAAAAATTAAAATTTGGTTGCTGGCTGAATATAATATGCAAAGGATGACTGCAAATCACTAAAGAAGATAATGTGTTCACTTGTCACTAGTTAAGTGAATTATAATTTTAAATATTCCATTCTTATTTTTGGCTTTATGATAATTCAGACTATTTTTATTTAGAATCTGGTTTCTACTCTTCAAAAAAAAAAAAAAGATCAGCAGAACTATTAATGTGTTCCATATACACCATGGAATAGTTACAGGTTGAGATAGAAATGACCGAAGTTTTCCTTCCAGAGAGATTCTTCCATTTTTTTTCATTACAAAACTAGAAAATCATCTGTGTGTGACCATCAGCTCCCAGCCTAAGGTTCAGAACAGAAGCTTGAAGGCAATGAATACCTCTGCTTTTCAAAGGTAAATGCATTTGATTTTCTGCAGCTCAACTAAGAGAAATGTGCATATTTTCACAATATTCTTGGCATTATTTTCTGAGACATAATGTTTCATGCAAATGCTTCTATTGCCATTTTCCCTGGTTGGTTAGGTTTATTATTTTAGTTGAATGAGAAAAATAAATAAAGGTTTTGATTGTGCTATTTTATTAACCTAGAAAATTATTTTCTTTCAAAGTTTGATATTTAAAAATATATAAAATAATAAGATAAATACGATTCATTAAGTCCATCTGGACATTAAAGATTGCATAGATTGCATACATTGAAGCATATATTAACATACTGATTCATCTTCAGTCAAATTTGGAAAATCCACCATGTAATTTACTTACTCAAAATTCAAATCATGAGATCAGTCCATTCTAAAGCGAGACAGACTTGTGTCTGTACCAACTCTCTGTGCTCATAATGAAGGACATATGCTAGTTTGGGAAGAAATCTCACTAGCCTCATTGTGTTAGTGTCCAACATTAATGAAGACTTCTTTGTCACTGTGCTACCAAGAGTCTGACACACTGTCCTCTTTGGGAAAGAACATGACACACTATCTATTTACTCTGAACTCAAAAAGTTAATATGGAAACGTAAAGATTGAAAGAGAAACTGTAACATACTAAGGAGGTCTTCCAGTGGTTTTCACATTATATTGCATCCCTCTGGGACTATAACTTTGTATGTAAAAATGAACATGGAAATGAATAAAGATTGAAAAAAAAAAGTTATCTGACTTTCTCAACCTTGCTTTCCAAGGTTATGTACTGTCTTTCAGAAGACTGAATCCTAACAAGTTGAAAAGACATTGACTTACCTGAATTTAAGAGGAATACCTTATTTCTTTATTGAAGACAAGTGAAACAATGCAAACTATAACACTTGAGGATAAAATAACAAAAATTGTCTAAAGCAGTTCTTAATCTGGGGTAGTCAATAAACTTAGTGGCGTTCCTGAACCCGCTGAAATCATATGCATATTTCTGCATGAGTGTATGTGTTTTCTGGAGATGGTCCCTCACATTCATTGATTCTGAAACTGATTTGATTACGATTTGCTGGCCTAAAAGAAGAGTGCTTGGATGCTTCTGAGCACCTTAGAGGACCTGATTATTATAATTTTGAACTGATTTGCCTTAAAGTTCTTGGAAGCAAGACATGTTGGGAGTAATGTATTAGGTCACATGTATTTTTTTGGCAAAGAAAACATATTTTTAAATTTGGAAAAATTCTTCCTTGAAACTTGTCATCTGCAGCAGAGCAATAGATAAGGGGTGCTGTTGAATTTTTAGAATGGATGTTAATACCTTAAAATATAATTTTGCAAAAGATATATAGGTGCTATTCAAATAAGTGGCCCTGGTATTCATCCTGTATAAAATTTATTTAAGTTAAATATTAAATGTAACTTAGTGATAGTTTTTATAAGGAAAAATAAATTACAGAAGGCAAATGTTAATCTCTAAGACGTAAACCTTGATTATTTTCCCATAGAATGAAGACTGCTAAGCTATAAAAAAAATGTGTGTACATATTTGTGAAAGGAGCCTTGTGATGCAGTGGTTAAAGCACCCGGCTACTAACTGAAAGGTCAGCAATTCAATCCCACAAGCCCCTCCTCTTCTGTAAAGATTTACAGCCTTGAAAACCCTAGTAGGCAGTTCTACTCTGACCTACAGGGTTGTTATGAGTCGGAATCAACTCGACAGCAATGGGGTACATATTTTTCAAATATTAAGCCCAAATAATTTTATTTTTAGAATCACTCATTAATTAGGGGATACTCATTCATTCAGGAAATGTTATAGACTACAATTTTAGCAATGCAATAAACAAGGTCCTTACCTGTCTGGAAGGACAGACAATGAAGGTTCAAAAACAAGAAGATGTAAGGTAGTTATAAATTCCAAGAAATTCCAATAGAATGATATAAAAGGGTGTGACTAGGAGTGATCACTGGAGGCTGCTCAGAGGAGGTGATATTTAAGTAAAGGTTGAACGACAAGAAGCCATCAAGGGAAGATCTGGGAGAAGAGTCTTCCAGGTAGAGGGAACAACAGCTTGTGCTAAACTCCCAGAGTGGAATCATCTAGGCCTGTTCAGGGACTAGAAACATGGCCAGGGCAAGAATACAGTGAAGGGGAGAGTGGCGTGACATAAGGTCAGACAAGGGAAAGTCAAATAAGACTAAGCCAAGGACAGAGTAAGAACACGAGTTTATCACAATTCCATGGTGGGCTATTATTCTGCAAGCAGCACCCAAGCTCACGCCCGAGCTCTCTCACCGCTGATTTTGTAGTTGAACTTGTAAGCCACACGCCTTTGGAAACAACATCAAATCATTCTAATGGTCATTATAATTTTGTATAAGCTGCAGACCTATATTAGACATGAGAGAACTTAATTCAGCATTTTAATGCTAAGTTACAGTTGATCATTTTGAGGAGCAAAAGGAAAGATGGCAAGATAATTGGGACTGCTTTAAGCATAGCACAAACTAGTTACAATAATTACAAATAGAATTTGAAATAAAGACATAAGTGTGTAAATTGAAAGGGTAGACAGACTGAGAGAAAGGAGACTCACACCTAGACACTGTAATTAAAAAGGTAGACGGAGTGGAGAAAAATTCTGCAATATACACAGAATAATAATTTAAAAAAAGGTTATAAAAAATTAAAAAAATTAGCTTTTAGAGCTCTCTAATGCATATCCTAGAGACAATGGATTAAAGAATACAGTATTTGCCAGGGAAAAGATTGTGATAAAATAGTTTTATACTTAGTTATGTTTTCATTGCTAAGGAAAAACAGCAAAAACAAAAACAAAATTTTTCTAAGGTAGGCAAGGCTCAGAGAAAAATAGTATGTATGTACTCTTCCTGAAAATAATGCTTGTCTTTATTCCCCAAGTGAAGGATGAATCAAATATAAGAGATTAAAAATAAATAGGCATAATATAAATTTGTCTACCATATATGCTTTGAAATTGTGTTAAATCTTAGAATCATTGACTATTTTATTATATTGTACTGTATGTAAACAGAAACAAAAGGTTCACAAAACAATACTTACCCTTAGTTTTTGCATGCAATGCACTCCAATACTTTCTTTTTTGTTCTATTTCTTTTCGCAAAACATTAAATTGACTTTGCAGCCCACAATTTGAAAAAAAAAATCATAGGTTTATTTCATTCCAACATATTATACAAATAGAAAAATTAATTAAATGGGAATATATACTTTAAAACAATAATTTAATGGCATTCTAAACTCTTATTAAAAACAAGGACATCAGAGATGATCAAAGAAAGAAAAAAATGCATTTGTTGTACTTTACTTTTTTAAAGTGGCCATGACTCATGTTGGAGTGGGGGCGTAATGGGGCTATTGTACATGTCTATGGGCTTTGTGTTTTGTTTTTTGGTTTGTATCCTTCAGTTTATCATCATCTGAAACCCCTTCTATCTCCAACCCCTAGTTACAACCAATGAGGTCCAGAAGACAGTTCCTTCTTCGAAGCTTTGATAAATACAACGGAGAGTAGCATGCCAACACATATGAAGACTCCTTCCTTGGCTGTCTCCATGTACGATAGAAGCGGTGGAAAACACTGAAGTTTAAATGAGATTCTTAATTTCAGCAGAGATGGGTGGTAGCAGAGGTCAAATAGTGGCATTTAATCACTGAAGGAAAAGCCTATGTGGTGACTATAATAAAAAGAAAGACTAGAAAGGTAATCAGAATAGCCTGACCCAGTTTTGAAAGATCAACTATTATGAGATCTCTAGAAAGGAAATAGAAGGGCAGCCTCTTGAGGTCATAGTTGATTTGAATAACCTTAAAAGAAAAATCCTCCTTTCTGGAAAGCAGAGTTTTGAAATACCACAGTAAAGTCACACCCTTCATCCAATTCCAGTTCACAGACTCAGAGCCCCTTCATTGCAGGGTACCCCTAAGGAAGACCCCAAAAGTAACATTTTAAGTGCATACTGGAAATACTATCCCCAGTTTTCCCCAAAGGGAACTAAAGCCATTTGCCAGAGTACTGTGCATCAAAAAAAGAGAAATACCCAGACCTACCTGTTTTATCAGACAATGGCTTGGAGTAAATACTGTTTCCTGGGGTTACAGAATGTCACTAGAATGCCCTGGTCAAAGACTTAAGAGGCAGGTGATGAACAGAATTTTTCCCTGAATCTATTGTTGACCCACTGAGACCCTGTAAACCAGTTAAAAAACCAGTTGACATCAAGTCAATACCAACTCATGGTGACCCTATGTGTGTCAGAGTAGAACTGCACTCCATAGGGTTTCCAGTGGCTGATTTTTTGGAGGTAGATCAGGCCTTTCTTCTGAGCTGCCTCTGGGTGGACTTGACCTCCAACCTTTGGGTTAACAGCCAAGTGTGTTAATCATTTCACCACCTATGGACTCCATTGAGACCATACACCCACCTGTAATTATTCCTCCGGCTCCTAAAAACACAATTGAATTGTATACCTTTAGCAATGGAAGAAACTCTATATTGGTTCCCTATCCCATAAGGTAATGGCTATTAACACAGTATAGGAAAGACGCCGGCACATCTCCTCCATACCAAAATAGTCAATAAAAAGCAATGCCTCATCCCTGGAGGGAAGGCAGAAATAAGGGACACTATCAAAGTCATATGCGTTATTAGGTTCTGAGTGCAATTGTAGCTGCTAATCCAGATACAGGTTACTTACTGTCCTAGTTATCTAGTGCTGCTAAAATAGAAATACCACAAGTGGATGGCTTTAACAAAGAGAAATTTATTTTCTCACAGTCTAGTAGGCTAGAAGTCCAAATTCAGGGAGTCAGCTCCAGGGGAAGCCTTTCTTTCTCTGTCGGCTCTTGAGGAAGGTCCTTGTCATCAATCTTCCCCTGGACTAGGAGCTTCTATACAAAGGAACCCTGGGTCCAAAGGACGTGCTCTGCTCCCGGTGCTGCTTTCTTGGTGGTATGAGGTCCCCCTGTCTCTTTGCTCACTTCTTTCTTTTATATCTCAAAAGAGATTGGCTCTGAACACAATCCAATCTTAGTACAGCTCCTACCACCTGACGTGCATATAATAATTTGGTAATTTATTAATTTATCCTAATTAGAAAAAAAAAATTCCCTCCCTCCCACTTGGCAGGAATGAAAGTACCCCTTTACTACATTGCCTCAAAGTTGCATGGACTGTTCAGGTCTGTGCCACAGTTTAGTTGGCCCCATCAGCCCCTAGGGTATTCTAATGATCTGTTATATTGATGGCATTTTGCTAATGAGATGGAGATCAGGACGAAGCTGTACTCAGAATGTCTTGAATATAGTCATACACTCTAAGGGTAGGAGACAAACTCTATAAAAAAGTATGAGCCCATGGAGTGCTTCAAACATCCCTTTAAATAATCAAGGAAGCAATAATTCCAATCTTTCACAAACTATTCCAGTGAATAGAAAAATGTTCACTCTCCAACACATTTTATGAGGCTAGTATCACCTTGATAGCAAACCTAAAAACAACAGTGACTATAGATTAAAAAAAAAAGTTCTTCCACAGAATAATATCAAAACAAATCCAGCAATATATAATGCATCACCTGACATGAACATGGTTTATTCAGGAATGCAACGTTAGTTTACAATCAGAAAAAACAACAATGAAATTCACAACTGTCTTGGATTGGATTCCCCCAGAAGCAGACACTGAGATAAAGATTTGAGTCTAATTGATGTATTTGGGTGGTACAGGAGCTGCTAGCAGGGGAGGGGAAAGGATGATGTGGAAGAGAAGACAGTCAATGAAGGAGGGTATCCTGTCAAGCCAACTACCACTGCCAGCAACTGGAGTTTAATCCTATGGGGAAACAGCAAATGGTATAAAATATATTTCAGTTATCCTCCATCAAAGGAGAAGCTGGACTATTTAAATATCAATTCCTACCAGTCCTTGATGGAGGTTGCTGCTGGGGTGAGTAGCGGGTAGAGCACAGGAGTTTAATTCTCAGGCATCTCAAGCCTGCCCTATGCAGGGGGAAGAACAGCCTTCTGCAGCTTCCATGACAGCCTTTGAGAAAAGAAATGTAGATGTTGACAGCTGGAAACTGGCTTGAACACACTGAGTGCCAAGGCCCACTGGATATGGGCCGCAATAGTTCCTGCTTCAACAACCATTAACAAAATAAAAGAGAAAAGCATACATATATCTCAGTAAAAGAAAGAAAAACATTGGATGAAATGCAACCCCCCTTCATGGTTAAAAATGTTTAGAAAAGTAGGAATAGAGAGGCCCATCCTTACCCAAGTAAAGGGTATTTTCAAAAAATGGATAGCAAACACCAAACTTAATTGTGACACACTGAGTATTTCCCTTTAAATCAGGAATGAGGAACAATGCCCACTATCCCACATCTATTTACCATACACAAATGTTCACAGCAGCATTTTAATAACCTCACAATTTGAAAGAACACAAGTGACCATTAATAGTAAAATATAAATAAATGGTGTAATCATAAAAGGGAATATTGGACAGCAAAGAAAATGAATAAACTCAGCTACTTACAACATTGTGGATAAATCTTAACACAATGATTGATTAAAAGCAAGACTACATGCAGTAACCTGTAAACCTGTTGCCGTCAAGTCAATTCTGACTCATAACAACCCTACAGGACAGAGTAGAACTGCCCCATAGGGTTTCCAAGGAGCGGCTGGTGGATTTGAACTGCTGACCTTTGGGTTAGCAGCCATAGCTCTTAACACACTGCACCGCCAGGGCTCCATAAGACTGCATTAACACAAAGTAATAGTCAAAATTAAATCAGTGTCTGAAGCATGCTGGAAAATCCCTTCAAAATAGAGAAGTATGTCACACTTTGTACTCCCAAACACTAAGAAAGAGACACATGATTCATGGGTCTGCTTGGATTTTGGTAACACTCATATTACAGTCAGGTATGCTGCTGTTCCAGATTGAATTGTATCCCCCCAAAATACGTGTTAAAATCCTAACCCTTGTACCTATGGATATAATCCTGGTTGGAAACAGGGTTTTTCTTTGATGTTAATGAGGTCATATCAAGGGTGGATCCTAAACTTAATCACTTCTGAGTTATAAAAAGACCAGAATAGACACAAATGCACACGTGGGAGGGGAACAGATGCCATGTGAGGATCATCAAGGATCCAAGGAATTCCCAGAACTACCTACAAGGAAGGAGCTGACATGGCCAAGACCATGATATGGACTTTTAGCCTCCAGAACTGTGAGAAAATAAATTTCTAGTCTTGAAAGCCACCAACTTGTGGTATTTCTGTTGCAACAACACTAGGCAACTAAGGTAGCTGCTGTGATTCATTTATTGAATGACCTGAAAGTTTGTCAGGTTTGAGTGTAAGCCAGGAGAAAAGAAGGCCATTTACCTAGTCCAGGTCATAATGATAGTAGCTCTACCCTTCAGCGCTTAGAATCCTGCAAGTCCAGTGGGGTTCCAAGAATCTGGTTAATTTAAGGATTCTGTATGTCTCCTGCTAAAAACCTTGATAGGAGAAATCACTGGGAATGTCCCTAAGTTTTTGTAGCAAAGCCATGTTCTTCTCTGGTAAGTAACTCTATTACACTGAAAAAACAGCTTACCACTGTTCCCTAGTAGAGACTTAATAACGATGGGACACCAGGCAACCATGCAACGCATCCTGACTTAGTGTTATCCATAAAGTCAGGCATGCTACAATAGTCCTCCATCAAGCAGAAGTAAGAAAGTATCTGGGAAAAGCCTGAAGGCACAAGTAGTCTGCATACAAAGTTTGCACTCTACATTTCCCTATTCCTTTCCATTGTATATCCTCACTCAACCCACATTTGTAACATCACAAGGAATTAGTTTTCCGGGAAGGAAGAAATTCAAACCTGATTTATGGATGACAAAATCAATATTCTCATACCTTTTTTAAAAAACAAACAAAAAAATGAATAAATCATCAAGCAAAAGAAAAATAATTCAGTTTGAAAAAGTAGGCAAACAATCCAATTTTTCAAGAGCAGAAATGTAGATAGTCAACTCACATGAAAAGATTCAACTTCACTAAAAAGAAAGAAAGCAGTAATAACGAGACCACTGCTTTGAACACATATTCTGAATTTGAGGAAAAAGTGATTTTTTTTAATGCTTTATTATCAAAGAAGAAAGAAATTGAACAAATTATATTTTCAACTCATGAGGATAAAAATTACCATTTAAATGAACCACGGGATAAGAAGAAATAATACCCTAAAAAACATAAAATATTTACGAATAAATCTAACTAGGAATGTAAAAGACCTATACAAAGAAAACTATAAAACACTATTGCAAGAAACCAAAATAGACCTACATAAATGGAAAAATATACCATGCTTATGGATAGGAAGACCCAACATTGTGAAAATGTCAATCCTACCCAAAGTGATCTACATGTATAATGCAATCCTGATCCAAATACCAACACATTCTTTAACTAGATAGAAAAACTAATCACCAGCTTTATATGGAAAGGAAAGAGGCCCCGGATAAGCAAAACATTATGGAAGAAAAAAAACAAAGTAAGAGGCCTCACACTACCTGATCTCAGAACCTACTATACAGCTGCAGTTGTGAAAACAGCCTGCTACTGGTACAACAACAGACACACAGAACAATGGAACAGAGTCGAGAATCCAGACCTATGGTCAGCTGATCTTTGACAAAGGACCAAAGTCCACTAAATGGGGAAAAAACAGTCTTTTTAACAAATGGTGCTGGCAAAAGTGGATGTTCATCTATAAAAAAAAAAATGAAACAGGACCCATACCTCACACCATACACAAAAACTAACTCAAAATGGATCAAAGACCTAAATATAAAACCAAAAATGAGAAACTTCATAGAAGAAAAAAATAGGGATAAAACTAGGGGCCCTAATACACGGCATAATTACAATACAAACCATAACTAACAATGCACAAACACCAGAAGATAAACTAGATAACTGGGAGCTCCTAAAAATTAAACACTTATGCTTATCAAAAGACTTCACCAAAAAAGTAAAAAGAGAACCAACAGACTGGGAAAATAATTTGGCTACAACCTATCTGACAAGGGTCTAAGCTCTAAAATCTAGAGAATACTTCAACACCTCAACAACAAAAAGACAAATAACTCAATTAGAAAATGGGCAAAGGATATGAACAGACACTTCACCAAAGAAGATATTCAGGCAGCTAACAGACACATGAGGAAATATTCACAATCATCAACCATTAGAGAAATGTCAATCAAAACTATAATGAGATACCATCTCACCCCAACATTACTGGGACTAATGAAAAAACTAAAATATAATAAATGTTGGAGAGGTTGCAGGGAGATTGGAACTCTTATTCAATGCTGGTGGGAATGTAGAATGGTACAATCACTATGGAAAAAGATATGGCACTGCCTTAAAAAGCTAGAAATACCATATTGTTACCTAAAGCAGGTTCTGCTCAGTGTGGCTTCTCATCAATAAAGACACAACTAGGTAAGGAGGGAGGAACAGCGTTTATTGCAAGTATGCAGGCAAGGAGCAAATCGAGCTCCCCCAACAAAGGGAGGCAGAACTTTTGTACTGTCTCTCACAAGGAAGTACATACAAACATTATGGACTACGTAGGTATTCATGGCACACAGCCCCAGTAAGACAAATTGCATTTTTTTCTTTGACATGTAGGCCAGCAAACTGGGTTTGACCGGCTTAAGCCACACCCAGTGCTTTGAGGACAATGGACAGGAGGTTGCAGGTTTCCCTTGGTCTGAGCAGCTCTCAAATGAGCCACACCCATTGCCATCACCTAGGTTTTTTTTTGCTAATGGACAGGAGGAGTAGGTCTTACTTGACAATGGCCAAGCAGCTTCTGGCTGCACTGGCTATCAATATGATCCAGCAATCCCACTCCTAGGAATATATCCTAGAGAAATAAGAGCCATCACATGAATAGACATAGGCACACCTATGTTCACTGCAGCATTCATAATAGAAAAAGATGGAAACAGCCTAAGGGCTCATCAACAGAAGAATGGATAAACAAATTATGGTACATACACTCTATGGAATATTATGCAACATTGAAAAACAATGATGACTCTGTGAAACATCTCACAACATGGATGACTCTGGAGGGCATTATGCTGAGTAATATAAGTCAATCACAATAAGACAAATATTGCATGAGACCAGTATTATTAAAAAAAACGAGAAAAGGTTTACACACAGAACAAAACAATCTGATGGTTATGAGGGAGGGGAGGTGCTGGGAGTGGAAATCACTAACTGGGTAGTAGACAAGTGGTAATTTCGGTAAAGGCAAAGGCAAAATACAATATAGGGGAAGTCAGCACAACCTGAACAAGGCATAGTCAAAGAAGCTTCCTAGACACATTCAAACACCTTGATGGACTGAGCTACTGGGGCTGAGGGCTGGGGACCCTGGTCTCGGAGGACATCTAGGTCAATTGACATAATTGGTGGTGCCCGGCTACCACCAACAACCGGTCTGACAGGGATGACAATAGAGGGTCCCAGACAGAGGGGGAGAAAAATGTAGAACAAAATTCAAATTCACAAAAAAAGAAAAAGACTAGACTTACTGGTATGACAGAGACTGGAGCAACCCCCAAGACTATGGCCCCCAGACACCCTGCTAACTCAGAACTGAAGCCACTCACGAAGTCTACCTTTAAGCCAAAGATTAGACAGGCCTATAAAACAACAATAACACACATGAGGAATGTGCTTCTTGGTTCAATCAAATAAAGCAAAGACAAGAAGGTAGGAAGGGACAGGAAAACTGGACGAATGGACATGGGGAACCTAGGGTGGAAAAGGAAAGGGGGAAGGTGCTGGTACAATGCAGGGATTGCAACCAATGTCACAAAACAATTTGTGTATAAATTTTTAAATGATAAACTAATTTGCACTGTAAACTTTCACCTAAAGCACAATAAAATTTTTTACCAGAGAATAATAAACTAGATAATAGAAAATCCTTAAAAAGTATATAGAAGAGTATCTTGTTTGAACAAGTAATAACAAAATAGACAAAACTCTAGATGGTATTCTCCAGTAAAAGGGGAAGAAAACAAATAAATGTTTACAATTTATAATGAGAGATGAGACGCTAAAAGTTATACAAGAATGTCATGTACATGCCTATATGCACAAAAGCTTCAGTCGCATGAGAAGCTCAAAAGGCAGTCTCAAATTACAATTCAATGAAACCATTGTTTTGTCACCTGGTAGAGGCATGCTTCCCTTGGAATCAAAGATATCCAAACTAGCAGAGATTGAAGGAGACAGAAAGCACAGATTGTGTGAGTAAGTAATTATACCTGCTACAATGTTGGGTGATGAGCCCCTCAGGTTGGAAGGCACTCAAAATATAATATCAGAAGAGCTGCCTCCTCAAAGTAGAGGCGACCTTAATGACGTGGATGGAGTAAGCTTCCAGGACCTTCATTTGTTGAAGTGGCATGACTCAAACAGAGAAGAAAGATCTGCAAACATCCATTAATAATCCAAATGTGGAAAGTACGAAGTATGAATCTAGGAAAAATGAAAGTCTTCAAAAATGAAATTCAACTCATGAACATCAATATCCTAGGCATTAGTGAACTAAAATGGACTTGTATTGACCATTTTGAATCGAACAATCATATGGTCTATTACGCCAGGAATGACAAATTTAAGAGGAATGGCATCGCATCCATCTTCAAAAAGAACATTTCAAGATCTATCCTGAAGTACAATGCGGTCGGTGATAGGATAATATCCATACGCCTACAAGGACGACCAGTTAATGCGACTATTATTCAAATTTATGCACCAACCACTAAGGCCAAAGATAAGGAAATTGAAGAATTTTTATCAACTTCTGCAGTCTGAAGTTGATAAAACATACAACCAAGATGCATAGATAATTACTGGTAATTGGAACGTGAAAGTTGGAAATGAAGAACATAGGTAGTTAGAAATTAGGGCCTTGGTGACAGAAATGATGCCACAGATGGCATGATAGAATTTTACAGGACCAACGACTTGTTCATTACAAATACCTTTTCTCAACAACATAAACAGCAACTATATATGTGGACCTCACCTGATGGAATATACAGGAATCAAATCAACTACATCTGTGGAAAGAGATGATGGAGAGAAGCTCAATATCATCGGTCAGAACAAGGCCAGGAACCGACTGCATAACAGACCATCAATTGCTCATACACAAGTTCAAACTGAAATTGAAGAAAATTAAAACAAGTCCACGAGAGTCAAAGTACAAACTTGAGTATACCCCACCTGAATTTAGAGACCATCTTAAGAACAGATTTAATGCATTGAACACTAATGACCAAAGACCAGATGAGTTATGGAATAACATCAAGGACAACATACATGAAGAAAGCAGTCAGTCATTAAAAAGACAGGAAAGAAAGAAAAGACCAAGATAAACGTTAGAAGAGACTCTAAAACTTGCTTTTGAATGTAGAGTACCTAAAGCAAATGGAAGAAAAGATGAAGTAAAAGAGCTGAATGGAAGATTTCAAAGGGTGGCTCGAGAAGACAATGAAATGTGCAAAGACCTGGAGTTAGAAAAATAAAAGTAATAACACACTTGGCATTTCTCAAGCTGAAAGAACTGAAGAAAAAATTCAGACCTCGAGTTGCAATAGTGAAAGTTTCTATAGGTAAAAAATTGAACAAAGCAGGAAGCATCAAAAGAAGATGAAAGGAATACACAGAGTCACTGTACCAAAAATAATTGGTCAACATTCAACCATTTCAGAAGGTAGCATAAGATCAAGAACTGATGGTACTAAAGGAAGAATTCCAAGCTGCATTGAAGGCATTGGAGAAAAACAAGGCTCCCGGAATTGACGGAATACCAATTGAGATGTTTCAAAAAACAGATGCAATGCTGAAAGTGCTCACTTGTCTATGCCAAGAAATTCTATAGATTTTAGAGTTATGGTTTAGTGAAGAATATTGAATATACCATGGACTTGCAGAAGAACAAATAAATCTGTCTTGGAAGAAATACAACCAGAATGCTCCTTAGAAGCACAGATGGTAAGACTTCGTCTCACGTACTTTGAACATGTTATCAGGGGGAGCAGTCCCCAGAGAATGACATCTTGCTTCATAAAGTAGACAGTCAGCAAAAAAAGGAAGACCCTGAACAAGATGGATTGACAAAGTAGCTGCAACAATGGGCATAGCAATGATTGTGAAGATGGCATAGGATCAAGCAGTGTTTCATTCTGTTTTACCTAGGGTTGCTATGAGTCGGAACCAATTTGATGGCACCTAACAACAACAACAGAGTGAGGAGTCACTCCCACTTCCACCCATGGTTCTTCGACCAATGGCTTCAGGCTACAGAAAAATCAGCACCACACATCAGATGCTGATTCAAATTATATATTTCCTTTAGGATAAACCTGTTGACAACTCATAACGACCCTATGAGGACAGAGTAGAACTGCCCCATAGGGTTTCCAAGGCTGTAACTTTATGGAAGCTGACTGCCACATCTTCCTCCCATGGAGCAGCTGGTGGTTTTGAACCTCTGACCTTTCAGTAGCCAAGTGCTTTAACCACCATGCCACTAGTCTCCTTTCACCTTTCAGATAGAACCTCTTTATTCCTGTGTGTTTGTACCAGTTAAGACAATAACTAAGTTTCAGCCATTCCATTTGTGTTCTCTGGCCAGCTACTTCTGGGTGATAGGACATGTGGCAACCCTGGGAATTCTATCATGAGTCTTTTGCCATTCTTCCACTGTGGAATTGATTTTTTGATCAGATACAAAGTTGGAATGGTATTACTGACAAAAACATTACCAGACTGAAGAAAATCCATATGCAGAATGCCTGTGTGTTCCAGACAGCCAAATGACCTCCCCTTCCATGATGGAAAAAATCCAATGTAATCAACCTCCTACCATGTGGCTGGTCTTCTTGGGACTGGGGCCATGCTGGGGGCTCAGCATTGGTTTCTGCTATCGACAGATTGAGTGCTCAGCAGTTGCTGTAGCCACAGCAGTCTTGGTGAGGGGAAGTTCAAGTTGTTGAGACCAAACATTATTTATCATTGTTTATTTATTCACAACATTTACATTAATAATTTTACATTTTATTTTTATTAATAACATTAATAATTAAATTATTATTTAAAAACATTATCTACTAACATTATTTATTAAAAAGATCTTATTAAGATAAGATAATACAAGATTGTAACATAGGTTAAAACATAGTGATCACCTCTACAGCCTTATTAATCAGAAACGTAACCAGGATCCCTGCTATTGTTGTTTAATATTTAACATTGATCTGATGATGGAGCCAGTGCAAAAGACAGAAATAAGAAACAAAAACTGGAAAGAAGAACATAACTATCATAATTTAGAAGTAATATAATTTTCTATTGAAAAGCACAAGCAGGTAAACTGATATATTTTAAGGCTAGTAAGTGACTGCAATATAATAAAAGATAAAATATTAATATACAAAAAGAACACTTTCCTCTATGTCAATTAGAAAAACATGGAATAGAAATGCATTCACAGTGAGAACACACCATTAAACAAATTCAATAAGAATGGCAATATCAATGATGATGCAGACCTAAAAAAAAAAAAAAACAACTCAAAAACATTACTGAGGGCACAAAAGATTAATTATTGGAAAACTATACCATGATCCAGAATAAGTCTTTATAAAGATGACAATCCTTTCCAAAGCCATGCATTTCCAAACACATTCTAGCTAGGTGGATTTTTTTTTTGTTTCTTTCTTTCTTTTTGGAATTTTTCCAAATTACTATAAACTGTATCTTGGAAAAGAGATGAGGGAAAATAGCCAAGAAAAATTTTAAAAGACTGATGAATGGAGTGTTAACCTACAAGATAATAAAAGTACAATAATTAAAATAATGTGGTCCTGGCCCAGAAATTGATGAGGAGATAAATGAAGCACAATGAATGCTCCAGAAAGTACTCAAGTGTGTATCATATAAGAAATAGTATATAAAGGTGATATGAACAAGTTCTTGGAAAAGTGAGATTATTCAATCAGTAATTATGATTTGATCAAAGAATTGGTTGCATAGTGAGTGTTCACCACGATCCAAATGTATTCTAGGAATTAAACTGAATTTTTTAAAAAAAGGAGAGAGATGAAAAATGTGGTGAGAAAAACTTTGAAGAATAAAAGGATTGGAAATAAGCAGTTTTATAGGAAAATAATCAATAGAATAGAAATATAAAATATCCATAAGTAAAAAAAATTTTGAAAGACAGCTTGAAAAGAGCAAGAGGCAAAACCTATAACAGATAAATGGATTATATTCTTAATATTTAAAGAGATTATAAACATGAAAAGAAAACATTAACACCTCAGTTGAAAAATTGGACAAAGGCACAAACAGATTTTAGACAAAAGAAAAAATACTTAAAATAGCAAGAAGAAAGGAGATAAAGCAAGTCATAAGGAGAACATTGAATTATAAGAAAACAAATTTTATATAGCTATGCAAATATATTTCAAAATATAAATATGAAAGAGACAGAGGCATCAGATACCTTTTCTATCCACTCAATACCCTGAAGACATATATTTTTCAGGTCATCTCTAGTATTTAACATTGTGGAAAAAAAGTCTAAAGCCAGTCTGAATTTTATCTTTAGTTTGGTCATCTGTTGTTTTCCCTAATAGCTTTTAGAATTTCTTTTTCTTTTTTTTAGCTTTAAAGTAAAAAATTGTTGTGAAGATATTTCTATCTCACCTAAGTTTTCCATTCAATCTCTGTCCCAATATCACTGTTCTCTGCCATTTTTGCTGCTGTAAGATGTAATGAAAGTTTTGAAACATTTTGGCAGGAAACATGGCCTCCTGCTTCTGTTGTGAGTCTGAGCTACAACAGATCCCAAAGTATACAGATGCTACATAATTGTGCAAAACTATAAAACACCTGTCTGACAGTAAATGGTTCATAGACAATCCTTTTTAACCTATTTTTGCTCAAAGTTCCAAAAGTGATTTGCCCAGAATAACTATTTCCTACTACTGTTAACACTTAACAATGAGGTCATCTCATGGAATGACCCAGATTTCCATTTCTGTGCCCTCAACATGAGGTTCTTCTTCTGATATGGTAGATAGATCTACATATGAGGAATCACAATACAAATGATAAAAAGAATGACTCAAGCCAACACAATCTACTGAAGCAGTCAGCAGATCAACACTACCCAACTTCAAGACTTACTTGAAGCTACAATTATCAAGACAGTGGGGTACTGGTGAAAGAAGAGACAAACAGAACAATGGAAGAGAAGAGAGAGGTCACAAACAGGCCTATGCAAATATAGCTAACCAATCTTTAACAAAGGAGCAAAGACAATTCAAAAAAGAAAGAATAGGCTTTTCAACAAATGTTGCTGGAACAGCTGGACATCCACATGCAAAAAAAAAAAAAAAAAAACCCGAATCTAGATACTAACCTTGCACCTTTTCACAAAAATTAATTCAGAATGTACTGCAGACCTAAATGTAAAATGCAAAATTGTAAAACTTCTAGAAGATAACATAGGAGAAAATCTCATGATATTGGGTTTTGTGATAAGTTTTTAGATACGAAACCAAAAACACAATCCATGGGGAAAGAAATAAGTTGAACTTCATTAAAATTAAAAACTTTTGCTCTGTGAGGTGAAAGGCGTTGTTAAGTGAAAGAAAAGATAAGTCATAGACCAGGAGAAAATATTTGCAAAACACGTATCTGATAAAGGACTTGGCTCTAAAATATACATACGACTCTTAAAAGTCAACAGTAAGGAAAAATGTGCAAACGATCTGAATAGAAACCTCATCAAAGAAGATACACAGATGGCAAATAAACATGTGAAAACATGCTCAACATCATATGTCATTGGGGAATTGCAAATTAAAATCGCAATGAAATACCACCACACACTTATTAGAATGGCTAAAATCCAAAACACTGACAACACCAAATGCTAACAAGGATGGGATACAACAGGAATGCTCATTCACTGCTGGTGGAATCTCAAAATCCTACAGCCACTTTGGAAAGCAGTTTGACAGTTTCTTACAAAACGAAACATAGTCTTATCAGAGCATCCTGCAATCAAGCTCCTAGGTATTTACCCAAATGAGTTGAAAACTTATGTCCATGCAAAACCTGCATATCAATGTTTGTTGTTGTTAGGTGCCGTCGAGTCGGTTCCAACTCATTGCGACCCTGTGTACAACAGAACGAAACACTGCCCTGTCCTGAGCCATCCTCACAATCATTGTTATTATGCTTCAGTCCATTGTTGCAGCCACTGTGTCAATTCATCTCATTGAGGATCCTCCTCTTTTTTGCTGACCCTTTATTTTAGCAAGCATGATGTGCTTCTCCCGGGACCGATCCCTCCTGAGAACACATCCAAAGTATGTGAGACAGAGTCTCACCATCCTTGCTTCTAAAGAGTGTTCTGGTTGCACTTCTTCCAAAACAGATTTGTTCAGTCTTTTGACAGTCCATGGTATATTCAATATTCTTCACCAACGCTATAATTCAAAGGCGTCAATTCTTCTTCTATCTTCCTTATTCATCGTCCAGCTTTCACATGCGTATGAGGTGATTGAAAACACCATGGCTTCGGTCAGGCACACCTTAGTCTGCAAGGTGACATCTTTGCTTTTTAACACTTTGAAGAGGTCTTTTGCAGCACAGTTGCCCAATGCAATGCATCATTTGATTTCCTGATCACTGCTTCCATGGGTGTTGACTGTGGATCCATGTAAAATGAAATCCTTGACAACTTCAGTCTTTTCTCCGTTTATCATAATATTACTTATTGGTCCACTTGTGAGGATTTTTGTTTTCTTTATGTTGAGGTGTAATCCATACTGAAGGCTGTGGTCTTTGATTTTCGTCAGTAAGTGCTTCAAGTCCTCTTCACTTTCAGCAATCAAGGTTGTGTCATCTGCATAATGCAGGTTATTAATGAGTCTTCCTCCAATCCTGATGTCCCATTCTTCTTCATATAGTCCAGCTTCTCAGATTATTGTCTTATTAATGTTTGTAACAGCTTTATTCATAATTGTCAAAATCTAGAAGCAATTAAGATGACAGTCAATAGGTGAATGGGTGAAAAAATTGTGATACATCCATACCATGGAATATTACTCAGCAACAAAAAGAAATGAGCTATCAAGCCACAAAAAAGATCTGAAAGAACCTTAGTTGCATATTGCTAAATGAAAGAAACTAGTCTGAAAAAGCTGCCTATTGTATGATTCCAACTATATGACATGCCGAAAAATGCAAAACTATAGAGACAGTAAAAAGATCAGTGGTTGCTGGAGGGAGGAAGGAGAAGAGGGATAAATGGGTGAAGCACAGGTTATTTTTAAGGCAGTGAAATTATTCTGTATGATACTGTAATGGTGGACACATGATATTATACAGTTGTCAAAACCCATAGAACTGTACAACACAAAGAGTGAAACCTAATATAAACTATGGATTTTAGTTAATAATAATGCATCAGTAAATGTTCATCAATTGTAACAAATGAACCACAGGAATGCAAGATGCTAATAATGGAGGAAACTGTGTAGAGGAAAAGGAGGATATATAGGAGCTGTATACTATCCACTCAATTTTCTGTGAACCTAAAAATGCTCTATAAAGTATTAATTTAAAAAAAAGAATGATGCATTTGCATTAAAATATGTCAACATATTTTAGTATGCTTCAAAAAACTTGAGATGCTCTAACCACGGACTGACTCAACTTGATTGAGGTCAAGGATTTTGATAGGGTTGTAACCATCAATCTGCTATCACTCTTATGTCTTTAGAACCACATGCAATGTTACCAGGTAACATGAGGTCAGTATCTTCAAAGAAAAAACAGCCCAAGCAGTAACTATCTTCACACACCAAGATATAAAATCTGCACTAAAACATACTACTAAAAAATCTATGATGATGATAATTATGCAAGGAAAGCTATAATACAAGCAATGAACCCTTAAAGCAAAACATCATATATATATTTCCTATATCATGCATAGTTAGGAATTCCTAAGCTACTAGATTCCATTCGGTATGCGTCTTGGATTCCGAGGTTTGAAAATGTCACTCATAGCTCTATGGGTAGAAGCCAGTGGTATATTTGGCCAGCTTCTATGAGTTGTTCATCTCTGTATCCATGTTAGCAGTGTAGTCTCTTGTCTAGACCAGAAATGCAATGCATGCATATAAATAAAGATAAAGGAAAGAAGAGAGGGAGGAAAGAAAGAAGAAAACAGGAAAGAATAATTCATTGATGGTTTGTGAAAATGCCTGAGTTCATGTCTTCGGCTTGATGGAGCCCTGAGTATTCTAATTCCTTGCATGCATAGCCAGTCTTTTGGCAACCCGGGGAGTTTGGGGAATCATAAATATAGTCAAACTCCTCTGTATTCACCTTATTTTTCAAATTTCTGAGAATATGCAGAAAGTGTTAGAAGCACCATTGGTTGCCTTGAAACTGTGCTCATTTTTCTTCCAGCTCATGCAGGTTTTTCTTAAATAATCTATTTTGCCTGAGTATTTCCTTCAATGACAGTTATGGATAAGGCTGACATGCTTAAAATATTTTAATGTATTAAGGCAGGAATGTCTTTTCTTTTTAATAAGGGCCTCATTTCATTTTTATATTGGCAGCAACAGCACGTTTTCTCATGTTCTTCAGCACTAACACATACTTGTTACCTTTATCATAACAACATAAGGTTGGAATGGACAACATTGTCACATCACTTTAAATGTTTATTGTGATGCATTCTTTCATTTTATTATCTGTGGCTTGAGGTAGTGAATGAAGCTGATTTGTACAAGTTTCTAAAATTAGAGTTATCTATAGAGACATTATATTTGCTTTTAGGTGACAGTGACATAGCTTTCTGTTACATATTAACTTGATCACCGTTCTTCTCTTACTCTTTCAGGAAATGGAAGGGTGGGGAAAAAAACTCTCATAAATTTGAGAAATGTGTATTTGAGGCACTGGGAAAGAAGAAACAAAATTGCAAAGACATGAATATGCTCTTGGCATTGGATAAAAATGAAGATAACTCTAAGAAACCAATCTTAAAGCATTATAGGAAAGAATTAGGTCAAAAATCTCTAGAAAAAAAATAATAATTGTATTGATTGTATGAGAACTATGAGAGATAACATTACTGATTCCACCACTAAATTCTCTACTAAATTAGAATCTGAAATAAAGACTAATGCTGTTGCAGGCGAGTTGATTCTGTCTCACAGTAACCCTATGTGTGAGGGTAGAACAACTCCGTAGGGTTTTCAAGGCTATGACGTTTCATAAGCAGATCTCTCGGCTTGTCTTCCAAGGTGCCTCTGGGTGGGTTCCAACTACCAACTTTTGGTTAGTGGTCAAGTGCTAAAATGTTTGCACCACTCAGGAACTCCTGAAGATTGATGTACTGCCATTCATTGTAGATCCAGTGCTGTTCTCCCAACAATATACAGTAGAGAATGTAAATCTTGAATAGTTTCATGAACTATTCCCACAACGTGTTAACCTATATTGTTTATAATATGTACATATGTACTACATACATCCAATAAATTAAGGGCTAGGCACACAATTTTACAAACATACAAACCATATACTGCAGATGGTTTGGGATGTTAAAAAGTTACTTAGAGGTTCCGGAAAAATGGCGCTCTAGGCAGAAGCACCACGCCGTCCCTCCACAGCAAAGATCCGAAAAACTAAGCCAAACAGAGACTACAACAATCCTGAAACCCTAAAACATCCAATGAAGAGATAAAGAACTCAGCCAAGCACCAAATGGAGTGAGAAAACTGACAGAGAATGGAGAGCAAAGAGAGATTCATGCAGAGGTCCCTTACCAGCTAACGCAGCACAGATCCACCATCTTGGACTCCTATCGTAGACCAGCAAACAGGGGGTACAAGAAAGCAGCCTCATGGAGTGTCCACCAGGAGACAAAACAACAGGTAATTTGTGATATATGCTTTCCCACCCCCCACCCTTCTTCACCCTGACTCGGCCTCCTCTGCTTCCCATGGCCACAATCTCTTGACCGGGAAACACTGGCTGCTTGGATTCCACACACCCAAACGGGCCGGCTCTCTGAGTGCCATTTGTTGGCTGCCGGTGTTGCTTTTTACCGCTTCTCTTGATTTCTTCCTTACCTCTTACCACCTCCCCCTCCTTTCACTCAAATACCTGGTTCCATGTGCCATCTTTACTTCTTCCTGAGGGGCTGCAGAGCTCCGGTAATTTGTGATATATGCTTTCCCACTCCCTACCCTTCTTCACCCACACTCAGCCCCCTCTGCTTCCCGTGGACACAGTCTCTTGTACGAGAAACACCAGCCCGCACTAGCTGGCTCTCTGAGTGCCATTTGTTGGCTGCTAGTGTTGCTTTTTCTTCCACTTCTTCTGATTTCTTCCTTACCTCTCACCACCTCCTCCTCCTTTTTCTCAAATACCTGGCTCTGTGCACCATCTTTGCTTCTTCCTGAGGGGCTGTGGAGCTCTGTTCGAATGTGGAGCTGCTGCCTGGTCTGGACTGCCATGCTGGTGGGATCCCGGGACTTTTATTCATCTGTTTGTTTTGAATTGTTTGTTTCTTTTCTTTTCCTTTTCTTGAGTTGAGAGCCCTTTCTGGCCAGGCAGTCCTGCTTGGCAAGGAGACTTCCCACTCCGTTTGCACAGACGTGCAGAGGGATCCCTGAGGGCATTTCTTTTCTCATTGGGTTTTTTTTTTTTTTCTGGTTTTGGGTGGGGGGCTTTCTTGTTTTGTTTTGTTTTGTTTTAATTTGTTTTGTTTTCTTTTCCCTCTTTTTCCCTTTTTGTCTTTCTTCAATCCTCAATTTCTCGTCTCTCTATATCTTCCTTCTCTTTCTATTCCCAGAATACCTGGCATTGTATACCTCTATGCCTTCTAGCCAGGCTATACTGCAACACCTGAGAGCAATTTCCCCAGACCTCATAGCTGCACCAGTGGGATCCCTGGGAACTTTGCAGTTCTTTAACCTTTCCAATTTTTATTTATTCACTCTTTTCTTTTCTTTTCTTCCTCTTCCTCTTTCTGTTATTCTCCAATTCATAGTCTCTCATCTCTCCATGCCAACGGCAAGCTCTCCTAGCATTCTTTTTTGTTTGTTTGTATGTTTTTGGCCTCTGTTCCTCTCTCGTCTCTCCCATACCCATCTTAGCTCCACACATAACAATCTCCCTGCTGCATCCTGCCCTGAACCGTGCGCTTGACATCATGCCACCAAGCAGCACAGGCACAGCCTACTGGAACCTGCCCTACACTGATTACCGACTCGCTCTGGTGGCTATACTAAGTGCCACAAACAACCCATCCCAGTAACTCTTCTTCGGCTACACCTGCCCTGCCGTACCGTATCTGAGTGACTGACCCTGCCAATTGGAGAAGGAAGCGAAAAGTATTGTGCCCACAGAAGAGCAAACAACAAAGAACACACAGTCCGCCTGCTCAGACATAGTCAAATTAAAAAAAAAAAAGAAAAGAAAAGGATGAAACAAACAAATCTACAATCAATAAACGAGGAAAATAACTACTGAATGCTGTGAAGACAGCAGACAAAATGAGAACATTTACAAAAACAGGACAGGATGGTTCCAGTAGGCATCCAAAATAAAACACCAGATGACTCTCCAGTGGAAGAAAAGGCACTAGAACTACCTGATAG
>NW_004444050.1:7567291-7617616 GCF_000243295.1 Trichechus manatus latirostris | reverse complement strand
ATAGTCAATGTCACTGAACTGTGCATGTAGAAATTTTTGAAATGGTGTATCTTTGGCTATGTGTATTTTCACCAGAAAAAAAGGTTGAGAAGTTAGAGGGTTGACATGTTGTGGGGTTGTTAACCAATGTCATACAATATGTGTACTACTGTTTCATGAGAAACTATTTGTTCTGTAAGCCTTCACCTGAAGTACAGTATAAAAAAAAAAAAGTTACTTAGCTTGTTAAAACCAGTTGAAAACCAGTGAGTGCTCAGCATGACTCTGCTCAAAACCTTTCCGTGTTTCCCACTTGCCCATAGAACATGAATTACGTAAACAGGCAGTCAAAAATCTACAAGATCTGGACTCACCCTAACATCTCAGCCCCACCTCACACTTATACTTCCCAAACACTCGAATGGTCTCCCCAAAACTCTACTCCTCACATAAAAATATACTCCAAGTTGTCATAAGCGATACAATCCAGAAACACACCATTCAAGCCTTGGTTCCACACATTTGATGTTATTTCTTAGTGTCTTTCCAAATAACACCTGCTTAGTCCTACTTTGAAAAAGTGGCAAATACTACAGGAAATGGTTATAACGCCCAGGACAATAATGTTGACATATTCTTCATCGCTTAAAATGTGTCTTACTTCCGTGATCAGTTATATACCCAGAGATAAGTCTCTGGGCTTATCTTGTTGAGAAGTGTTTCAACAAAGGAAATAAATACAAATAATGATAATATAATAAAAGTTATGTTTGCATGTGATTTTCAGAGTTTTTACCCACTAACTATCTGGCAATTTTCTCTTTCTTTGCTTGGTCCAGCCCTTGCCTGTCTTACCGACTCTCTTCTCCTCGCATTCATTCTCTTAAGCTTCTATTTATCCTCATAAATTTTGTTAATGAAACCCAGAAGGTGAATTCTGTACAGCACTTTCAGACCTACCAATAATCTGGACACAGGCCTTTGAGAAAAATAAAGTAACTTTATTGCAACGCGCAGAGCAAGGAGCCAGGAGGAAGTTTCTAGATCCAACTCCCCAAGCTATAGGGAAGCAGAGCTTATATGTGATTTGGGCAGCAAGGTGGAGGCTGCACTGGTGTACTAGCGAGGGAAAATTCTAGAAGGTGACCAGGAAACAGGAGCTGACATGATTCTTGTCGGACCTCTTGCTTTGGAATAGGGCCCAGGTGATGATTTTCTTTCTGATTCATTTCACTTGATGCTGTGTCCTCTGTTGAGGTCAATTAGCGGTCACAGCTGGCCCTTCTACTCATGCCAGATCTGGCTTGAGCTAATTTAAGGATTAATAGAAATTTACCGGCATTAGTAGGGTCAGGTTACAATTTGAATATAAAGTGTTACTGTTATTTTCTGTGTTTCATTTTAGGTGTCTTATTTGAAGACACAGACACCAGGGAGTTTGATAGTATGCCCAAGAGAGTACAGAAGATAGAAAAAGACAGAACTCCAAGACAATTTGTTTCCTAAGCTGGTATCTCTTCCCCTATACCATGCTCCTTTCTACAAAAATGATGCCTTTCACAGGAGAAGTAGCATGGCCGTGATGAGCCACTTAACCTCCCTGATCCCCAATTTCCTCATCTGTCAGTGAGAATTATGAGTCCTGCACTGCCTATCTCATGTGGCAGCTGGGAGAAGCAAATAAGATAATGTATGCAAAGGAATTTCTGAAGTGCTAATAAAAATTAAAAGTGTCACTTTATTATCTTCACATGGAAGACAGCTGAAAAGCACTGGGATTTAAAAAAACTGGACTTAACCTATTACTACCTGTGTTACTATGGCAAATAAAAAAGTTTGTTTGGACCTAATGTTTTTCCCCACTATGAAACAAACATTTTGAACTAGATGATCAGATAGTTCCTATGAGGGACTGAATCAAGGCTTCTATTAAACTTATGTCTGATCCATGCTGTCTCAATTTCGAATTAAAATATCCTTTAAGACATCAAAAGTAGTAGCAGACTTGCAAAAGGCTGAGTGTTTAAGAATTCTTAGAATTTTTTTTTCCTAAAAGTACAATACCTTAGGATTTTGAGTAAGAATATCAGTTGGAACCCAAGGTTGAGAAGGGGAGAGTCTTGACATGTCATGGTGTTGGCAACCAATGTCACAAAACAATGTGTGTATGAATTGTTTAATGAGAAACGAATTTGCTATGCAAAACTTCATCTAAAGTACAATTAAAAAAAAGAAAATCAATTGGGTATAGATCAAAGTGAAATCTCATTAGAAAATTCCAAAATAATGCCTATGAAAACTCATTCCATTTTAAAGGCTAAGATTGATAGTTTATGTCTTGCCAGAACTTGCTGGATTTAGAATCGCTCTTGGTGGTCCACCACACTCAGAAATGGAGAACCCTCCACGTTTCCTACTGTGCTCATAGATTACACCAGCCGAACCTTTGAGGAAGAGAGCAGTCACTCCTCTGCTGAGTTGTTGCTGCTTGTGAGGTGGCCAGAGAGCCATACATCCCAAATCAGAGGACAGGGTCAGGAGATGACAGGAAGTGACTTGATTACCAAGCCATCTGGGAATTGTGGTTTTTCATCTATAGTACCACCATCTCTTAAATGTCAATACACAAGTTATTGAAGATGATTTCATCTCATTCCAACAAAACCACAGTACATTAGCCGCTGGACATTTGCTTAGGACCTTGCTTGCACACCACCTACATACTGGAGATGAGCTTCATGAAGGACCAGGGTGGATGTCAGAATGGCTGAGATCAATCCGTGCACCCTGATAGCAAACAGCAGTTCTTGATAAAGCTCTGTTAGTTCAAATTTTGCAAAAAGAGAAAAACCGTGTATAAATAAATTGAAAAACAAACCAGAAACAATGAAATGTAATAAAGGACAATCGGGTTAATCACAAAAATCAAATAGATATATGTGTTAGCTTTTTTAATGACCGTAGTCATATATAAAGCCTTAAATTATTTAAAATCATTTCTTTTTTTTTTTATTTTGTTGTTATTGTTGAGAATAAACACAGCAAAAATATGCCAGTTCAACTACTCCTGCCTGTATATTTCAGAGACATTGATTACATTCTTCAAGTTGTACAGTCATTCTCACCCTCCTTTTCTCAGTTGTTCAATCACTTCTAATAGTCTGCTCTAGGACGAATTACTCTAAGCATGGGAAAGATAATCTACATTTCAGTTCAATGGTTATCTAAGAAAACCATTATTCAGATGTGTAAAAGAAGGTGTAAGTGTAATATCTTGGAAAATATTTTTTGAAAAATGTCAAAACATGAAATTTTATGAAAACTATGATGAGGAGGAGGAGGGGGATGATGATAGCCAATACTATTTAGTACTCACTATATGGAGCCCTGGTGGTGCAGTGGTTAAGACTTCAGCTGCTAACCAAAAGATTGGCAGTTTGAATCCACCAGCTGCTCCTTGGAAACACTGTGGGGAGGTTCTACTCTCTCCTACAGGGTCGCTATGAGTTGGACTCAATGGTAGCAGGTTTATATGCCGGACACATTTCTAAGGTATTTACATGCATAAACTTATTTTATTGTCATAAACATGTGAAGTGGGCATTATTATTATCCCCTTTCACGGATGAGGAAACTTAGGTTCAAAGAGTTAAATTACTTATCCAAAATCACGGAGAGAGTGTATAACAGAATCAGGATTTGAAACAAGTCACTCTGGTTCCAGAGTCCTCATTTATAAAGACTCTCCTATATTAATAGCAACAACATCTGCATCACCCGGGAGTTTTGTTAGAAATGCTGAATCTTACCAGCACCACCACCATCACCCAATCAAAATCTGCATTTTAACAAGATACCCCCAACCCCAGTAGATTTGAATGCACATTAGTCTGAGAAGCCCAGGTCTGGTGCACAGAAAAAGCCTGGGTGATGCAATCAGCTTGCAATTGGCTGCTAACCAAAATGTTGGCAATACGAACACCCCAGTGGCTCTGCAGAAGCAAAGCCTGGCAATCCATTTCCTTAAAGAGTGCAGCCAAGAAAACACTGTGAAACTGTTCTGCCCTGTAACACATGAAGTCACCATGAGTCAAGGCCTGACTCCATGGCAGCTAAGAACAACAACAAAACACAGAAGTTGCTTGGATTATTATGTGCCTTGCCCTAAAACCTAATGTCAGAGACTCATCTCATGTCCCTCCTGGTGTTCTTTCCTAGGCCTCTGAGCTCAGGAGTCCCAGCTTCCTTTAGTGAAATTTCCCTCAACCAATCTTGGACAGGCCAAGAAAAATCACCTGCAATTGATTCTCCCGTAGTTCAGTGTCAATTCCAATGTTAAAGAAAATATCTGAAAACAAGTTGATATCCAAAATCTTGGTTCCGTTTTATTTCTATTGCAAATTTCTTCTATCAGAACCTAAGTAAAATAACACTTGCTTTTTCTGAAAATGATCGCTAGGCACCATAAGGGCACAGTATGCCTTACTAAATTATGCTGTCAACTGGAAATTAGCAATTGACCTGCGAATCCCTTTTTAATAAGAACATCCCTGCTGGTCTTGATTTATAGGGAGCATTATTTCCTGTTGCAATATGGGTAGTAATAATTTTTCCCCAGAGGCATCTTATGTTTTTAAGAGTTCCTGTAACAAATGAGTAGTAATAATTTTTCTTCACAGGCACCTTATGTTTTTAAGAGTTCCTATAACAAATGAGGTTTTAACAAGGCAGGAGTGATTTTATGTGATTGGAGGCTGTTTGTTATGCACGGGTGATTTGTTTAATTGAACATGATCTAGAAGACTCCAGTATTACAAATACACATCAGCAACCACTGCTTAATTAACATGTATCTGAAAACAGAAATAGAATAAGAAATGATGGAAATGTTGAGGTACTCCCAAACTCATGAATAGAAAAGGCACCCAATTTTAGTTTAAAGCCATCTAACTGTCCCCAAAACATCTTAAATTCCCATAATAATATGAGAGTCTTGCACACTCCTGGTGAACATTTAGCTTGTCTATGGACTGAGTGTCTAAGGACATGTTATTGTTGTTAGTTGTTATCAAGTAGGCTCCAACTCCCGGCAACCTTATGTATAACCGAACAAAACGTTACCCAGCCCTGCGTCATCTTCCTGATCATTGGTATGTTTGAGTTTATTGTTGCAGCTATTTGACAATATTCTGTTGTGATCCATAGGGTTTTCATTGGCTAATTTTCAAAAATAGATCGCCAGGTGTTTCTTCCTAGTCTGTCTTAGTCTGGAGGTTCTGCTGAAACCTGTCCACCATGGGCGACCATGCTGGTATGTGAAATACTGGTGATATAGCTTCTAGCATCATAGCAATAGGCAAATCACCACAGTATGACAGACTGCCAGATGGGTGGTGGATGTGGACATAGACAGGTGTTAAACTCCTTGGCTAATACCTTGTGTACTAGCAGAGCTGTGATTTTCTACTCTTAAGCAATAGATCAGCCTCTTTGGTGTCAATCTGCTTTCCTTGATTTCCTTGTCTACCTGTAAGAGATAGTCTCATTGAAATGGGTGAGTTATGTTTCTGTTAAGCAGATGTCTTGTTAATCTCCTCAAACTTTTGAAAGAGAATATCAGTTTTACCCATAAGTCACTACCTGTTAAGTCATATGGAATGGATTGGTCCTCATTAAGAACACAGAATAGGTACACCCCAACTACTTAGCAGAACACACAACCATGAACTCATTGTTACCCCGTATTTATCAGAAGCTTTGTTGAGCTAATCCATACTTAGGAATTATGCTATCCTCCTCTGAAGATACTTACCATTCATCTCTCAATCAAACGAAGTCAGAGAGCTAGGTACCTGGGCCATGACACACTGGCCACGCAAAGTCTTGCTCTTATTCTAGTTCACTTTAGTGTGACAGCATATACTTATAATGAGTGTCACTATGAAAAGTAAAGATACTGTGAACACATTAGTGGAGTTTATGTAAATGGTGCTGTCAAGGACGATTTTACGTATAGCACATATTGATTAACCCTGAGAGGGAGTCCTCTTTGGTGTTCATAAAAGATAAGTCGTATATCTTCTGAAAACATAGTTTACTCTCAGCTCCTGGACACTGAATTATATAACCATCAGGTTCTCCTTTTTGCTTCATCTGCTGAAAAGCTTATAGCTGACCCAGTGCATTCAGCTTTGCCTCATTCCTGGCACCATTTTATGTCCCCATTGTTGGTTCATTATATTTTTGTCATTTACACTTTTAACGTTTATTATCTACTTGACTTTTATTTTTCTTTGTAAGCTGCCATATTTTTTTTTTTTATGGAAAAAGATGTGGTTCTCTTAAATAAATATTAGGCACACTACTGTGTATTCTTTTGAATAATCCGGTTAGAAAACGCCATCTGCATCCTACAGAGTACTTTAAGTTCTTTTTAAATAAAACAACAAAATTGCATTGATAAGACAAGGAGAAACTATGCAGACCACAAAAATGCTTCTTTACTGTGGTAGACTGGCAAATGAGAGAAGAAGAGCTTTAAAGTGAGAGAAATAATAGATGTTTGTCCACCTCCTCCATTTGTATGAATAAAGATAATTTTCATTTATGAAAAATGACCTGTCTTTAATAATTCCCTAGAGGTACCTGACTTCTAGAAAATTTTTCTTTTCTCCAAGAGATTCTACAGCAGCAGAATCACCCTGGAAAGTGGGATTAATTTAAATCACTCCCAAAAGCCGTGTGAAGTAACTTTTTAAAACAAGAACAAAGAATAAGCTGTGTTAGATGATGCCGCTATATGTAGGGAAATGAGGACTGAGACATAATCATTGGAATTGGCAACAAGGAGACCATAGGTAATCTTGCCAAGGGAAGTGATGGTAGAATGGTGGGAATGAAAGCTTATTGGAGTGGGTTCAACAAAGAATGAGAGAAGGTGAAATGGAGAAAGAAAATTTAAACAACAATAATCATTTTCTCTCACAGCTTCTGAGAGTCAGGGATTCAGACTGGGCACAACAGGGATAGCTTTTCTCTATTTCTCCATGTCTGGGGTCCCTTCAAGAAAACATGGAGCCTGAGGCTGGAATCATCTGAAGACTCATTCGCTTTCCTGATACTGGCTGTTAGCTGTGAGCCTGAGCAGGAGGCTCACACATAACTCTCCATGTTGCCTGGGCTGGGTCATGACATGGTGGCTGGGCTTCAAGGCCAAGCATCCCAAGAGAGACAGAAAACTAAGAAGACATTGTGGTGTCTTTGCCTGGTTTTGGTATCAGGGTTATGTTGGCTTCATAGAATGAATTCAGAAGTGTCTCTTCCTTTTCTATGTTCTGAAATAGTTTGAGTAGTACTGGTGTAAGCTCTTCTCTGAATGTTTTTGGGAGAATTCTCCAAACTAGGCAGACATTGCATTGCCTTTTAATACCTAGTGTGATGGTTAAGATTGTACATCAACTTGGCTGGGCCATAATTCTCAGTGTTTATATGTGATCACTCCCATCATGGGATCTGCTATGAGTAGCCAATAGGCTGAAAGGGAGTTTCCTTGGGTGTGTGGCCTGCCTCAGAACATAAGCAGATGTTCTGACTTTTTGCTCACTCTGGAACCTGCGGCTGCCTCCTGCTTGTCTGACCTCTGGTTTTTGGGACCTGAGCTATCAGCTAATCTGCCAGTCTTGGGATTCGTTGATCTTCATAGCCTGTGAGTGCCAGCCCCTGTAGCTACATGAATCGGGAGAAGCCTCTATCTTAATCCACAGACTTGAGACGTTCCAGCCTCCACAACCCCATGGGTGGTTTCCTTGATATAAATCTCTCTATATATATATTTATACACTTTACTTATTTTGCTTCTCTAGAGAACCCAGCCTAAGACACCTAACATTGGAAGTCCTGTGGCAACACCTCCACTCCATTCTACAGAGTGAAGCAGTTACAAAGGTCAAGGGAAGGGAACATAGATCCTACATCTCAGTGAAGGAAGGTCAATATCATATTGCAAGAAGATCATGTGGGATAGGATATATACTTCTGTGGCCATCTTTGGAAAATACAGTCTGCCACAGACACCTACCTTAACTCCAGGATCACTTACAGGATGGATGTGGAAAGAAAACATCTACCTTTTAAGAGGGCTTCAGGGAAACAGCAAATGCATTACATCAAGAAGCTCAAGTTTCAAAGAGGAGGTTGAGGATGTAGAGTATTTTGCTGACTCTAGGCCATGGAGGAATTTGTGAGGTTGAGGAAAGTGAAGATGTGAACCTGTTAAGAGATGTAGAACAATGCAGAGATGAGAGTTCGGGTGATGAAGTTTGCCCCAGAAGATGTGGTCTTATTTCGGTAAGTCAGGTATAACGAGATGTACTACAGAATGGAATTAATCCCGATGGTGGCGAATGCTGAGAGGGAGAGAGGAAGAGGTCTTGTCAGGGACAATTGCAGCTCACTGGTCATTGATCCAAGCCATCCATAGGAGTTGTTGAGCCTGGCAGAGGGATGGTAACACCAAGAGCACTCATGGCACACCACGATCATACAGTGTTTACCCTATCACCGCAAGAATGTTTTACCTTACTAAAACAATTAGTATGAGGAAAATTATATATTCATCATAACAGATCCTGGAAAAGAATTTTATAATATGATCATTATGATTTAAAAAGAGATCACTTAGCAAATCAGCAATAGAAGTAAACTTTTGAACCCGATAAAGTGTATCTCAAAAAACTCAATACTGGAATATCTGAAGCATTGCTTTTCATGTGAGGAAAAATTCAGGGAAATCTGCTATCACTGCTTAGTCATTAACAAAAAAGTATAAAAATGAATAAGAGGTTTATAAGTAGAAAAGAAGAAATATAATTGCCATTTGCAGATTATAAAGAAAATCAAAGAGACTTCCCAGAAAAATTATTAGAACTCACCAATAACCAATTTTGGTCAATCAAAGATCATTATACAAAATTCTATAGCTTACTTATACAGCAACAAAAAGCAATTATAGGATGTACTCTTAATAAGATACTATTGGGAACAAAAAGAATAAGAAACCTAGGAATATATCTAAAAGAATGCAACGCTGTTCAAGAGAAAATTATAAAATATTTTATTGCAAAACATAAAAAGAAGATCTAAAAAAGAAAGAGATTTATTCTGCATTCATGGATGGCAAAACTGAATATTGTAAAGATGTCAATGTTTCTCAAGTTAATCTATAAATTCAATATAATTATCATATAAATCTCAAGGGGGTTTTTCACAGAATTTGGTCAGATTGAAAAATGAATGAAAACAGATTCACATGAAGGATCATGATTGTGGAATTTCAGAACATCAAGGATAAGGAGCAAATCTTGAAAGCCTCCAGAAAGAAAAACAGGTCACCTTGCAAAGGACTGGAAATCAGCAGGGCATCAGACTTCTCAGCAGCATTGTAGCCAGAAAACAATGTAGAAATGAGTTCAAAATGGCAAAACTTCAACGAAAGCAACAACAAAATACTAGATCTCCTATCCACTTCTTCTCAGAAAGTTACTGGAGAAAATGCTTCCCCAAAAGGAGAAAATACACCAAGAAATTATAAGACGTGAGATTTGTGAGGAGAGAAGGGACCTGAAAGGCAAGTGTGAGATGTGCCAGAAGTTTTGCTGCCAAGCAAAAGCCTGGTATCCATTGTGCCTAAATGAGCAGCACTTGAAGAGATTCCTCCAGACCAGCATCATCAGCAGCACCTAGGAGCTTGGAACTTGTTAGAAATGTAAATTCTCAAGTCTCATCCAGACCTACTGAATCAAAATCTCTGGGAGTGGGCCCAGAAATCTGTGTTTTATCAAGCATCTGTCTCTCTCCCTAGGTCTCTAGGTTGCCAGGTTAGTTCTGGGGTTCTAGGAACTTTTCACCTCCCTCTTAAAGGTGGGAATGGAGCCCTCCATTACTAGCCCAGGGATACTACACTCTCCCTTTTGGTTTTCCTACATTCTGCCTACATCTCTGTATACAGTGTCTTGATTAAACTGTTGTCAAATTGCCCAAATTGAGTGCAACATCTGCTTCTTGCTGGGATGTTAACTGATACAGTAACTGGTACTGGAAATAGCTCTAGGAAACACACCCTCAACATGAGATTCTGGGATTAGTACTCTCCTTGCCATACGGAAAGGGGACATGACTAACAAACTGCATGTGGGGACCACAGTTTTTCAAATTAAAGTGGAATAGAATGAAGGACAAGTAGAAGACAAGTTGTTGGAAAATCAGTTAGCTGTAGCCAATTGGTCTATATTGATAATATGGACAAAAATATTGCAGCATTAGGCAGCTTTTCTGATAGCTCTGCGGTAGTGGTTCTCAACTGGTGGTGAGACAAATGTCCCCAAGGGACATTTGAAAATATCTGGAGACACATTTGGTTGTCATGACTTGAGGCAGGGGTGCTATTGGCATCTTGTGGGTAGAGGCCAGGGATGCTGCTAAATATCCACAAAGCACAAGACGGTACTCCACTACAAAGAATTATCCAGCCCAAAATGTCAACAGTGATTAGGTTGAGAAACTGCTCTAGAGAAAATCGGAAAGCAGTGACTATCCAATTGAGAACATGAGTAGAAACCAGAAAGCCTCATCAACAAGCTTAAAAGAACTCCTCATCTCCTAGAATATGGGGGAGATAGGACTGAGGACCAAGCCTAGGGCTTGATTGTGAGGAGTTGCAGGATCAAAGAAATGCTCAGCCCTTCCAGGTCTCATGCACATCAATAGAAGTGCTCTGCTGAAGAAGGGGTGGGATCTAAGACATGTCACAGGGACATTTGGGCCCAAAGAGACAAGACTGAGAATATTAAACCTCCAAATCTTTCTGAATCTCTTGCAAACTGATGGAGCCATTAATTTCCCCCAAAGAAGGCACCAGTCTTCCCTTACATAAAAAATTACAAAGGACTTCACCTTAGCCAGTAGCCTCACAAGCTGATGCCAATTCTGAGACTGCATCCTTCTACCCAATGCCTACAGGTTCATAATTAGTTAAATTGCAACAGAGTTGGGACAAAAAAGTACCAGGTCTGCTCTGGAAACGTACATGTTGTTGTTGTTGTGTGCTGTGGAGTGGATTCCAACTCATAGTGACCCTATCCGACAGAGTAGAACTATCCCATAAGGTTTCCTAGGTTGTAATTTTTAAGGGATCAAATTGCCAAGTCTTTTCTCCTGCAGAGCAGCTGGTGGGTTCAAAGCACAGACCTCTCAGCAGCAGAGTGCTTTAAGCATTGCACCACCAATAAATAATAACCCAAAAAAATTATAGGATCATGCCAGTCTCTATGGCAAGAGCCCAGGGAATGCGTGAGAGAGTATATTCTAAATGTATCAGAACAAGGATGAAACATAACGTTTCAGCAGGCCATATTCAATAAAATATCTGTACTCACCCAGGATTTGGGATTTAATGTGCAGACTCAAACACCTGGGAGTTGTATAAATAATCTGCTATTGTTGTTGTTCTCAGGTGCCACTGAGTTTATTCCGAGTCATACTGACCCTATGTAAAACAGAACGAAACACTGCTAGTCCTGCACCATCTTCACAATCGTTGCTATGTTTGAGCCCATTGTTGCAGCCACTGTGTCAAAGCATCTCACTGAGGGTCTTCCTCTTTTTTGCTGACCCTCTGTTAACCAAGCATGATGTCCTTCTCCTGATAACATGTTCAAATTGTGTGAGATGAAGTCTCTCCATCTTCACTTCAAAGGAGCGTTCAGGCTGCACTTCTTCCAAGACAAACTTGTTTGTTCTTCTGGCAGTCCATAATATATTCAATAGTCTTCCCCAACACCATAATTCAAACACATCAATTCTTCTTTGGTCTTCCTTATTCATTGTCCAGCTTTCACATGCATATGTGGTGATTGAAAATACTATGGCTTGGGTCAGGCACACCTTAGCCCTCAGAGTGACATCTTTGCTTTTTAACGCTTTCAATGAAGCAGACTTGCCCATTGCAATACGTTGATTGATTTCTTGACTGCTGCTTCCATGGGTGTTGATTGCGGATCTAAGTAAAACGAAATCCTTGACAACTTCAATATTTTCTCCATTTACTGTGATGTTGCTTATTGGTCCACTTGTGAAGTTTTTTTTTTTTTTTTTTTTTTTTTTGAAGTGTAATCCATACTGAAGACTGTAGTCTTTGATCTTCATCAGTAAGTGTTTCAAGTTCTCTTCAATTTCAGCAATCAAGGTTGTATCATCTGTATATCACAGGTTGTTAAAGAATCTTCCTCTAATCCTGATGCCGCATTCTTCTTCATATAGTCCAGCTTCTCAGGTTACATGCTCAGCATACAGACTAAGTATAGTGAAAGGATACAACCCTGACACACCTTTCCTGATTTTAAACCACACACTATCCCCTTGTGCTGTTCGAATGATTGCCTCTTGGTCTATGTACAGGTTCTGCATGAGCACAATTAAGCATTCTGGAATTCTCATTCTTCAAAATGTTATCCCTAATTTGTTATGATCCACACTGTCAAATGTCTCTGCATAGTCAATAAAACACAAGTAAATATCTTTCTGGTATTCTCTGCATTCAGCCAAGATACATCTGACATCAAACATGATATCCCCCATTCCACGTCCTCTTCTGAATCTGGCTTGAATTTCTGGCAGTTACCTGTCAATGTACTGCTGCAACTGTTTTTGAATTATCTTTAGCAAAATTTTACTTGTGTATGATATTAATGGCACTGTTCAATAATTTCCGTGTTCTGTTGGGTCCTCTTTCTTTGGAATGGGCACAAATATGAATCTTTTCCAGTTGGTTGGCCAGGTAGCTGTCTTCCAAATCTCTTAGCATAGAGGAATGAGCATTTCCAGCATTGTATTCATTTGTTGAAACATCTCAATTCCATCTCAAATATTCCATCAATTCCTGGAGCCTTGTTTTTTGTCAATCCCTTCAATGAAGCTTGGAATTCTTCCTTCAGTACCATCAGTTTTTGATCATATACTACCTTCTGAAACGGTTGAACATTGACCAATTATTTTTGGTACAGTGACTCTGTGTATTCTTTTCATCTTCTTTTGATGCTTCCTGCTTTGTTCAATTTTTTGCCTATAGGTTCCTTCACTATTGCAACTCGGGCTTGAATTTTTTCTTCAGTTCTTTCACCTTGAGAAATGCCAAGCATGTTATTCCTTTTATTTTTCTAACTCCAGGTGTTTGCACATTTCATTGTAATAGTTTACTTTGTCTTTTTGAGCCACCCTTTGAAATCTTCTGTTCAGCTCTTTCACTTCATCAATCCTTCCATTAACTTTAGCTACTCTACATTCAAAAGCAAGTTTCAGAGTCTCTTCTGACATTCATTTTGGATTTTTCTTTCTTTTCTGTCTTTTTAATGACCTTTTGCTTTCTTCATGTACGATGTACTTGATGTCATCCCACAACTCATCTGGTCTTTGGTCATTAGTGTTCAATGTGTCAAATCTTTTCTTGAGATGGTTTCTAAATACAGGTGGGATATACTCAAGCTCATACTTTGTCTTATGAACTTGTTTTAATTTTCTTCGGCTTCAACTTGAACTTGCATATGAACAATGGATGGCCTGTTCCACAGTTGGCCACTGGCCTTGTTCTGCCAGATGATATTGAGCTTCTCCATCATCTCTTTCCACAGACGTAGTCAGTCTGATTCTTGTGTATTTCAACAGGCGAGGTCCACTCGTATAGTTGCTATTTATTTTGTTGAAAAAAAGGTATTTGCAATGAATAAGTTGTTGATCTTGCAATATTCTATCATGCTATCGCCCACGTAGTTTCTATCACCAAGGGCATATTTTCCAACTACCAATCCTTTTTGTTTCCAACTTTTGCATTCCAATCACCAGTAATTATCAATGCATCTTGATTTCATGTTTGATCAATTTCAGACTGCATAAATTGGTAAAAATATTCAATTTCTTCATCTTTGATATTAGGGTTGTGGGTAAATTTGAATAATAGTAGTATTAATTGGTCTTTCTTGTAGGCATATGAATATTGCATCAGAATCACTTGGGAATCTTGGTAAAAATACAGAAGTCTACTCTAGGGGGGCATTGGCAGTTCAGTGGTAGAATTCTCTCTTTCAATGACGCAAGAGACATAGGTTCAATTCCTGGCAAATGCACCTCATGCACAGCCACCACACATCTGTCAGATTGTGTATTGTTATGATGCTGAACAGGTTTGTGTGTTGCTATGATGCTGAAGGCTTCCAGACTAAGATGGACTGGGAATAATGGCCTGGCAATCTACCTCTGAAAATTAGACAATGAAAACCCTATGAATCACAACGGTCTGATCTCCAGCTGATCATGGGGATGGCACAGGACTGAGCAGTGTTTTGTTCCACTGCATGAGGAGTCACCATGAGGCAGGGGCCAACTGGATGGCAGTTAACAACAACAATGCATGACTCTAGTATTCTAGAGCAGTGGTTCTCAAACTTCAGTCACATCAGAAACACTTGGGGAGCTTTTAAAATTCACAAAGCCCAGGTCCCACCCTAGACCAATGAAATCTGGGGGGTGAGAATCATGCAACTGCTTTTTAAATCTTCTCAGATGACTCTAATGTGCATATAAGTCTGACAGTCACTAGAGGAAGGAGACTGAAGTTCCAGAGGAGGAGTCTGGGGCCATCTGAGTCTTCCTCTTAGACTTCTCAGAGAAATCTATACGCTTTAACCAGCGTAATTATGCTGTGAGGACAGGAATTCTCCAGGATTTTTAGACACTGACTCTGACCTGACCCAACCCCTGGAGACCTAGAATGTCACTCTGTCCCACTTCCCAGAGTGGCACAGTGGAGGTCACATGGTAGATGGAGCATGGCCTGAGTTCTCCCCACAGTGAGCTAGTGGGACTGTGGGTCCGTCCTGTGGTTCTTCTCCAGTCCCAGGAAATATAGTGAGGATATATAAACTCTGTTACTAAAAGAATTTCTATGTTTATTTTCTAATCAGTGAAGTAAAGGCTATTATGGAAGCTACTGAAAATACTCCCCCTCCCACTAATCTCACCAAAAGAATAAACCAAAATCAAATACATCCTCTCTAGGGAATTTCAGAGATGCATGTACCCACTGAATGCTTGAAAGGTCCTCAAGGCACCTATCACATCCTGTTCACTTTACCTGCTTAGCTAGTGCAAAAGTGAGATGGGTCATGGACATCCTCTCACCAAAGGTGATCTGGTTACCATCATTTTTGCATGTGCAATATACCAAACACGGAGTCAACACTGACCCTCTGATATGACATTACTCACCAGGGTAACCATCCTCCTACCTGGTGGCAAGTTGTTATCTTGGATGCTTTTCATCATGGAGGGAAAAATGACTTGTTCTTGCAGGGACAGACACATATTCTTGGTAGAAATTAGCCTCCCTTGTGCCCACTCCTTATGCAAATGCTACTAGTCATAGACTTACGTAATGCCTTATCCATCATCCTCTTATCCCATACATATTGCTTCTGTTCAAGGAACTCATTTATGGTGAAGGATGTGTGGCAATGCAATTCATTGTTCTTATCACTTACTTTGTATCCCGGAAGCAAAGGTCTTGATATAAGAATAGAATAGACAACTGAAAGGTCAGTTATTACATCATCTTGGAGATGGTATCCTGCTAGGTTGAGTACTTTCCTGTGAAATACAGTATATTTCTTAAAAAGTATCTTAAATTTGGTGTCATCTCACCCACAGGCAGGTTCAAGAACCAAGGCACAGAAGTAGAAGCGGCCCTGCTTACTAATAAAAATCTTGAAAATTGTTTGCTTCCAGTACCCACAGTCTCAAGCTCATTGGGTTTAGAGGTCTTATGTCCAAGGGAGGCGTACTTTTACCAGAGAACATAGTCATGATTCCATGATTTGGAAGCTGAGACTCCTCCTTGGTCATTTTGGACTCTTTACGTTACCAAACCAACAGACAGAGAGGGGATAACTCTGTTGTCAGGTGTGATTGATCCTTATTGGGTTGTGATTCCACAATAAGGGCAAGGAGGAATGCACTAGAACCAGGAGATTCCTTCTACTAGAGAACTGTGCCACCCAATAAAGACCTCTAAAACTTCATGTCTCAGTTAAATGAAAATGTGGATTATCCCACCAGCTAAAGAACACAACTTGGATGAGGTGCTAACAGGAGATAGAGAGAGTGTAGAATATGTAGAGGAAGAAAACATCACTGATTACCAGCTTAGGGTTTATAACATAATTGGGGGCTATTGCATCTCTGTTTTATGTTAATTAACTGTTTAATCCTTCCCTTTCCATTCTCTGCTACCTTATCAAAAAAACCCTGGTTGTAGCTAATGTTTTAGATTTCAGGTAGTCTGTATTGGAACCCTGGAGACACAGTGGTTAAGAACTCAGCTGCTAACCAAAAGATCGGCAGTTCAAATCCACCAGCTACTCCTTGGAAACCCTACGGGGCAGTCCTACTCAGTCCCATAGGGTCACTATGAGTTGGTATCAACTTGAGGGCTACGGGTTTTTTTAGTTTTGGTAGATCTGTATTGATATTTCCTCATGATGATATTTTAGCTGATGGGACTGTCTGTGTCCCCTGTGTTGGGGACATGAATTTCTTACCTAGATGAAGTGCAAAGGTGGAGGCTGAAGGGTTAAAGGAATGGACTGTATGGATATATTTCATTTGCCCCTTTAGATCCACTCTCTATTATCTACCATCTACCCTTCCTCACCTTGTTGTGTGCCCCAGGAAAGGCTGACCAATAAGAATGGAACCTTTGACCTTTGGTTCCCACTTGAGTTCAGACAACAGGGAGCATTAACAAGAAGTCAGGGAGAGAGATCAAGAGAAGGTGGAGACTAAGACCAAGTATATATTCACCTGGCTTCCTCCCTATGCAGTTGCAGAGACTGGTAATCTTCTTTCATCAAAGGTAATAACTTCACGTGGGCCCCTCTGCAGAGCTCTCTACTTCTCCAGATTCTGGTTAATTGCTTCCTCAATTTGCCCTATCAGGCCCAGGAGTACTCAAGGCACTGCACCATTTCCATACCCTGCCCATACATTTGTAACAAATCTCCCTTCTAAACTCTCCCCAAATCCCTCAATTAGAATGTGTCATCGGTTTTTGCCAGGACCCTGCCTGATACAGTTCCCCTTTTAATGAGATTTTTCTTCCTATGTTTTTGCTATATATATATATATATATATATATATATATATATATATGAATTTTTAATTAGAAGAAAAATTTCCAAAAAGAAAAAGAGAACTCATTTTGATTTTTTTTTCCACATTTTTGGATGATGAAATTCTAAATAGCCCTGATTTTGTATTTCAGTCTGCCAAATTGCATTGTAAATAGCTTTGATTTGGAATTGTACGCTCCAGAATCAAGGTTATTTGCAAATTTATTTTGGCAAAATCAGAAACCAGGTTTGAGAGTCCCAATCCTCTTATTTATGGGAAATATCTTAACAAACTGAGCATAATTGTAGAAGGAAAGTGTGGAAACATTTTTCTTGCCTGTATATACCTAATTTGCAAACCACAAACAATATTTAAGCCATTCGTTTGAGCTCATTTGCTCAGTTATTGTGGTTACTTCAATCAGAACTATAGTTTGCTTAGTATGTGACTGCCCAGCTGAGGATGTTAATTCAGCAGACTGTTCTTCGTACGCTGAATTGGAATCTCTGAAGAATCCTTAACAAGCTAGCCAAAGAAATTAACACATTCTACTTCTCTTCAAAAATATTCAAAATCTGAATATAGGCCAAAAAAAATAAAAAATACATCACAAGATGGGAACGATAAAACAAGGATGCAAAACAATGCCATATTTAATAAGAAAAGTACTAAAATTATTCCCATTATCTTTCCAGATAGCAATATACTTCAATACTTTGTTCTTGTGATTATACGTATATAAAACCTATACTATATATATATATATATCACCAACTATATTCCTTCATACTCATAATTTCAGGACTTTTTTCTTAATAAACTGGATGGTAAAATGCAATTCTTTTAGACTAGTCTTTAATGAAGCCCCAAAGATTTAGAACAGAATGATAGGGGTCTCCACGGCCCAAAGTGAGCTAGCTCAATTCAGAGATGTGTTTGGAGAGAGTTGTCAGTGTCGGGACGAGGGCCATTGTTTAGCTTTAAGCCAATTAACCAAAAAAAAAAAAAAAGAAAGAGGCATGTGCTTTTGAAAGCAGAAGCTGAAGGAGGTGGCATTTAAGTGCTACAAGAGAAGCTGTGTCAGAGGAACCCCCCAAAATATCCCATGAGTTAGCAATTATGCATCGTCTCTGATAGCAGATTGCAACAAAAAAACCAAACCCACTGCCGTTGAGTCAATTCTGACTCCTAGTGACCCTATAGGACAGAGTAGAACTGCCCCATAGGGTTTCCAAGAAGCAGCTGGTGGGTTCAAACTGCTGACCTTTTGGATAGCAGCAGAGCTTTTAACCGCTGCACCACCAGGGCTCCAGATTGCAATAGTACCAGTCAAGTAAAACTGTCCCTATCGCTTTGCCTCTTCTCCCTCTCCTCCAACCCTAGAAAGGCCAGGAAATCAATGAGCAATGGAAAAGAATTACAGAAAAACTAGCAGAGAAGGAAGCTGCCCGCCTCCTGTTCCCCACTGCAGGCCTCTCTGTCTGAAGCTGAGGGCGGAGGAACCTGAATGCTGAAGGAGATTTGGAGCTTTGGTTATGACAGAGGAAGGATGTTTTAGTTACTGAGAAGGGATTACTCTTGGGACGAAAGCCACACAACCATGTTTTTTTCTATGACAGTAATCCATAAATATTGGGATCTGTCCAATATTTCATCTAAGGGGCAGGGAAAAATGATTCCATAGCTGACGGTTGAAAGGCAATGGAAAAAGAATAAATTTTTTCTCGTTTTGTGCACTTTCAAGCTTACCTGGTTCATTAGAATGGTTACGTCAGCTTGCCTTGAGGGTGCGCCAGAATGAGGGAGGAGAGGAGGACACTATGCCCCACCAACTGATCCCACTACCACTCACAGACCCACAGGTAAGCACTTGGCTCTCTCCAGCATGGGTTCCTAATTCAGAGGCCAGAGCCCTGATCTCTCCACTCACCCGCCATTGCAACTCATCCATCCATTCAGTAATTGGAACTCTCAGAAAACAACAAAAAGAGTGGGATTGAAATGCTTCTTTGTATCCTAACAGATGTAAGCTCCCAAGAAAACCAATGAAGACAGGAACAAAGAGGGGAAGCACTTCCCAACAGTGCATAGCACTCATGAGGCCCATCAGTCCATGGAGCTGAAGAGTCTACACTAGGCTATCCAAGCCGTACTAAAGGAAGGTTTGCATTAACTGTGGCTACGTCTGAGCTTTGTGCATACAAACCAAGTACTAATGGCAGAAACAGCATTTGATAAAATTCAACATGTGTCCCTGGGGAAAGGGTACAACAACAAAAACAGCAAATGAGAGGAAAAAAAGTAAATTTGTAAAACTGATTCAGGAAAATTATAAAACACCTGTGCCCTTAGGTGGCACAAATGGTTTGTGCTTGATTACTAACCTAAAGTTTGGTGGTTCAAACCCACCTAGCTGCTCCATGGAAGAAAGACCTGGCAAACTGCTTCCATAAAGATTACAACCAAGAAAACTCTATGGAGCACTTCTACTCTGTAACACATGGGGTCACCTTGAGTCGGAATTGACTCAATGGTGCCCAACAACAACAACAAAAAAAAAAAACAATAAAACTTCTACAGCAAACATGATATTTAATAGGAAAATAACAAAAGCAATATATGTATATATTTTTTTAATGAAGAACAAGACCAGAATGTCTGCTATCACATTTCCATGAAGTATTGCCTGACAGAGTCTAGCTGGTGCCATAATAAAAAAATATGTATAAGGAAAAGAAAAGAAGGAACAAAACTGTCATTATTCTTAGATTATATGACTGTCTACATAAAAACTCCCAAAGACCTACAGATACAAATTATTGGAATTTAATGAGTTTAAAATTGCAAGAGTCATTAATTTTAATTATTTAGTATAATATCCATAGTCACATGGGTGAACTTACCCTATCAGCTGGGGGGACTTTCACTACCAGATATCAGGAATTATGCTAAAAGTGAAGACATTAAAACAGTGCCGAGTGGAGCCCTGGTGGCACAGTGATTAAGCGTTTGCCTGCTAACCAAAAGGTCAGCAGTTCAAATCCATCAGCTCCTCCTTGGAAACCCTATGGGGCAGTTATCTTCTGTCCTGCAGGGTCTCTACGACTCGGAATTGACTCGATGGTAGTGAGTTTAATACACAAATAGGCATAGATATACACATCTTTGTACTACTGGAAAGCATGTTTTTCGTATGGTAATATATAGGTAAAACTATCTTTCAAGAATAAGGGAAGTAGAGACATTTTTAGGAATACAAAATTTTAAAGAGTTTACTACAAAGAATTTATTTCATTTTTAAAATATGTACTTCTGGCAAATGGAAAATCTAGTGCCTATACAGTAAATGAAAAAGTGAAATCATAGGTATAAGGTTTGGAAAGAAAGAAAGACAAGTTCCATTTGAATTCACTACTTTTTAATTTGAGAAAAAAAAAGAAAGAGGAATGGCTTATAAATTGTATGAACTATCTTTTCAGCATCAGTGAATATCATCCTACTTTTTCCTCCTGTAATTTACTGATGTAATGGATTATTTGACGCATACTCTCATATTCAACCACCCTTTTATTTCTGGATTAAAACCTGCTTGGCCGTAGTCTATCACTTTTTTGATGTATTTCTGGGTTCTTTTGCTAACGTTCTATTTAAAATGATCTGGTCTTTACTCATAATTGAGATTGTCTGTAATTTTATTTTAGATGTTATCATGATTAAGTTTTATTATTAAAATTTTACTGGCTTTGTAAAATGAAGCAGGAAGATTTATATCTTCATCATGGCCTAGAATAGTTTCAATAGTATTGTCAGTCTTTTAAAGATGATATAAAATTCAGCTGTGAAGATACTGGTCCGGGTGAGCTTTTCAATAGAATATCTTTTATTACCTTCTGAACTTCTTCTACTGTAATTGGTCTATTAAAACTTTCCACTTCCTCTTGGATTATTTTGATAGTTTATATTTTTCCAGGAAATCATGCTATATTTTTAATCTTTTCCAAGTTGCTGTCTTTCACTTGTACGTAGTGGTTTCTAAAGATTTTTTTAATACTTCCTTTATGCTACATCATCTTTCCCATTTCTCATCAAGTCTGCGGGTCTGTTTTTTCCCCTTTTTCTCTCCTTGACCACACGTGCAAGTTGATTGTCTATTATTATGAGTATTTTCAAATAAAATTTTTGTAGTAATTTACTCCTCCTATTTTTGTTGTTGTTCTGTTTCATCGATTTTTGCTTTTGTCTGTAATTCCACTTCCTGACTTCTTCTGGCAAATTATGTTGTTTTTTTTCCAATTTCTTTTCATTACTTATTTATTTTTCTTCTTTCTTCCTTGATAAGTAAGACATTTAACAGCACAAAAATTTCCTGTAAGTGTTGCTTTTACTGAGTCCTGTAAGGTTTTATATGAAATAGTCTCCTTTTTATTTAATTCTGAATAGCAATGCTCTTTACAAGTCTCTTGGCCCCAAAAATTATCTCAGAGGACATTGATTTTATAATTTCTATTATTAAAAATTTCAAACTTTTCTGCAGAAAATAAGAGAATGTTAGTGAACAGCTATTTCTCCATTATTTAAATTTAAAACTTGTCGACATTTTACCATATTTGTTATCTCTTTTCTTAAAGCAAAATATAGATACACCTTGATTTCAGCCCAGCAAAACTGATTTAGACTTATGTGCTCCAGCACTGTGAAAAAATAGATTTCTGTTGTTTAAAGCTAAATATTTTAACATGTATAGCTACAAAATAAGGACATTGTTTGACATAACTACAATATCATTATTACACTTAACAAAATTTAAAATAGTTCCCTTTCACTATCATATTTTCCTATTAGTTCCCCCCCCCCAAAATAAAACTTTGTATCATGTTCAAACTAGTATGCAATTAAAAAGCACACTTGGATTTTCTTATATACAACAGTTTCTTTTCCTTTCTTTTTAAATTTTTTTTATGACTCTGCTTTATTTAAGCAAATGGACCAGTCTCAGTATTTGTATGATTTTTTTTTCTTGTAGTATCTGTAATGTTGTTTATTTACTACTTGTATTTCCTATAAATTCAAAGTTAGATCTACAGCTTTGTCAGATTCAGGTTCTGACTCATAGGGCCCTGTGTACAACAGAACAAAACACTGTCCCATCCTACACCACCCTCACAATCGTTGTTATGTTTGACCCCATTGTTGCAGCCACTGTGTCAATCCATCTCATCGAGGGTCTTCCTCTTTTTCACTGACCATCTACTTTATCAAGCATGATGTCCTACTCCAGGGTCTAGTCCCTCCTGATAACATGTCCAAAGTACATGGCATGAAGTCTCACCATCCTCGCTTCCAAGGGGCATTCTGGCTGCACTTCTTCTAAGACAGATTTGTTTGTTCTTCTGGCAGTCAATGGTATATTCAATACTCTTCCACAACACCATAATTCAAAGGCATCGATTCTTCTTTGATCTTCCTTATTTATTGTCCAGCTTTCACATGCATGTGAGATGATTGAAAACATCATGGCTTGGGTCAGGTGCGCCTTAGTCCTCAAAGTGACATCTTTGCTTTTAACACTTTAAAGAGGTCTTTCGCAGGAATACGTCGTTTGATTTCCTGACTGCTGCTTTCAGGGTGTTGATTGTGGATTCAAGTAAAATGAAATCCTTGACAACTTCGATCTTTTCTCTATTTATCACGATTTTGCTTACTGATCCGGTTGTGAAGGTTTTGTGTGTGTGTTGAGGTGTAATCCATGCTGAAGGCTGTAGTCTTGGATCTTCATCAGTAAATACTTCAGGTTCTCTTTGCTTTCAGCAAGCAAGGTTGTGTCATCTGCATATCGCAGGTTGTTAATGAGTCCTCCACCAATCCTGATGCCACATTCTTCTTCATATAGTCCAGCTTCTCAGATTATTTGCACAGCATACAGATTTAATAAGCATGATGAAAGGATACAACCCTGGTGCACATCTTTCTTGATTTTAAACCATGCAGTACCCTTTTGCTGTGTTCAAATGCCTACCTATTGGTCTATGTACAGGTTCCGCATGAGCACAATCAAGTGTTCTGAAATTCTCATTCTTTGCAATGTTATTCATAATTTGTTATGATCCACACAGTCAAATGCCTTAGCATAATCAATGAAACACAGGTAAACATCTTTCTGGTATTCTCTGCTTTCAGCTAAGATCCATCTGACATCATCAATGATATCCCTCGTTCCACGTCCTCTTCTGAATCTGTCTTGAATTTCTGGAAGTTCCCAGTTGATGTATGGCTGCAACAACTTTTGAATGATCTTCAGCAAAATTTTATTTGCATATAATATTAATGATATTGTTTAATAAGAATGTATCAGCGTTAATTTCTTAATTTTTAGAAATATTCCATGATAATGTAACATGTTAACATTAGTGGAACCTGGAGGCAAAATATACAGGAATTCTTTGTACAATCTTTGCAACTAGTCTATAAATCTAAAATTTTTCCAAAATAATTATTCTAAAATCATGAGTTTTTAACAAGTGAGTTTGATGAATATTTGAACAGGTATTCAACTTCAACATATTTGTGGAAATTCAAATGAAAACCACAATAACATACAGGTACACCTTCACCAGTGTGATAGGCTGAATAATGACCCCATAAAAGATACCCACATCCTAATCTTTGGAACCTGCAAATATTACCTATGTGGGAAAAAAGGTGAATATTACCTTGAATGGCAAATGACGTGAGTAAGTTAAGAAGTTTGAGATGAAGAGATTATCCTGGATTATCCCAATGGACCTTTAATTCAGTCACAAGTACCCTTAAAAGAGGGAGGCAGGGGGAGATACTAAGACAGAAGAAGGAAAAGCAGTGTGACCACAGAGGCAGAGATTGGAGTGATGCAGCCACAAGCCAAGGAATGCCAGCAACCACCAGAACGGGAAGAAGCAAGGAGCGGATTCTCCCTTAGAACCTCCAGAGGTAGTGTGGCTCTGCTGCACCTTGATTTCAGCCTAGCAAAACTGATTTCAGATTTACATGCTACAGAACTGTGAAAGAATAAATTTCTGTCTTGTTTAAAGCTACAAAGTTTGTGGCAATTTGTTGCAGCAGCCACAGGAAATGAATATAATAAGATAATCACTCAAATATCAAACGCTACAGAGGATATGGAGCAACAGGAACTCTATTCACTGCTGGTAGAACTGTATACTGAACTATCAATTTGGAAAGTACTTTGACATCTACTTAAGTTGGTGGAAACAGTTAAGCCCTCCACTACTAACCAAAAGGTTGCCTTGAAAGACAGGCCTAGTGATCTGATTGATTCCAAAAGGTCACAGCTTTGAAAGCCCTGTGGATCACAGTCCTACTCTGATACACATGAGGTTGCCATGAATCGATATTGACTCGACAGTGGCTGGTTTGATTTTGTTTTTTCTTCTTTTTTTTAAGTTGAAGATATGCATCCCTATCACCCAGAAATTTGTGCAAGAGGAGACATGTACAAGAATTCACATTATTCATAATGATCCTAAACTTCAAAAAACCTGAATATTAGTTAACTATAGAATATATAAGCAAATTGTGGTATATTCACATGATGACATATCATATAGCAATGAAAATGAAATAATTCAGCTTACACACCAATATGGATGAATCTCATTAACATAATGTTGAGAAAAAAAAGGCAGATCCTCCAAAAAATATGCTGTACTATCCCATTTATGAAAAGGTCGAAAACATGCAAAACTAAGCTATAGTGTTTAGAGACGTATACTAAGGTAGTAAAAGTATAAAGAAAAGCTAAGATGGGATTAGCATAAAAGTCACAATAGTGATTACCTTTAGACTGGAGTGAAAGGGTTTAGATTTGGAAGGAGTACAGAGAGGTTACTGCTGCAGAGTTACCAATAAAGCAGTTTCTTGACCTGAGTGTTGATTATAAGAATGTTTTGTTGTTGTTAGGTGCCATTGAGCCAATTTCAATTCATAGTGACCCCATGTGACAGATTAGAACTGCCCTATAGGGTTTCTTGTTGTTGGTGTTAGGGGCTGTCGAGTCGGTTCCAACTCACAGTGACCCCACACCCACACACAACAGAATGAAACACTGCCCGGTCCTGTGCCATCCTCACAATCATTGTTATGCTTGAGCTCATTGTTGCAGCCACTGTGTCAATCCATCTTGTTGAGAGTCTTCCCTTTTCTCTGACTCTCTACTCTACCAGGTATGATGTCCTTCTCCAGGGACTGATCCCTCCTGATAACATGTCCAAAGCATATGAACTGAAGTCTCACCATCCTTGCTTCTAAGCAGCATTCGGACTGCACTTCTTCCAAGACAGATTTGTTCGTTCTTTTGGCAGTCCATGGTGTATTCAATATTCTTCGCCAACACTGTAATTCAAAGGAATCAATTCTTCTTTGGTCTTCCTTATTTATCCAGCTTTCGCATGCATACGAGGTGACTGAAAACACCATGGCACACTTTAGTCTACAAGGTGACATCTTTGCTTTTTAACACTTTAAAGAGATTTTTTGCAGCAGATTTGCCCAATGCAATGCGTCTTTTGATTTTTGATTTCTTGACTGCTGCTTCCATGGGTGTTGATTGTGGATCCAAGTAAAATGAAATCCTTGACAACTTCAGTCTTTTTTCCATTTATCATGATGTAGCTTATTGATCCAGTTCTTAGGATTTTGGGTTTTATTTGTGTTGAAGTGTAATCCATACTGAAGCTTATGGTCTTTGATCTTCATCAGTAAGTGCTTCAAGTCCTCTTCACTTTCAGCAAGCAAGGTTGTGTCATCTGCATAATGTAGGTTATTAATGAGTCTTCCTCCATTTTTAACACCTCATTCTTCTTCATATAGTCCAGCTTCTTGGATTATTTTCTCAGTATATAGATTGAATAAATATGGTGAAAGGATATAACCCTGACATACACCTTTCCTGACTTTAAACCATGCAGTATCCCCTTGTTCTATTTGGATGACTGCCTCTTGGTCTATGTCCAGGTTCCTCATGAGCACAATTAAGTGTTCTAGGCTTCCCATTCTTTGCAGTGTTATCCATAATTTGTTATGATCCACACAGTCAAATGCCTTTGCATAGTCAATAAAACACAGTTAAACATCTTTCTGGTATTCTCTGCTTTCAGCCAGGGTCCATCTGACATCAGCAATGATATCCCTGGTTCCACATCCTCTTCTGAATCCATGGGGCTTAGTTTTAATAATTTATTAAACTGTAGATTTATGTTTAGTGCTATGTAATATACATGTTAAAGTCTATGGGTGGCACAAACTCTTTGTGATGGACTACTAACCTAATGGTTGGCAGTTCGAACCTACCGAGCGCGACATGGAAGAACGGCCCGATGATCTGCTTCCACAAAGATTACAGCCGTGAAAACCCTAGGGCACACAGTTCTACTCATAATATATGGGGTCACTGGAGCAGGAACTGAATTGATGGCAACAGTTATATGCATGTTATATTTCTCAATATAAAACCAAAAACCAAATCAGTTGCCGTGGAGTCGATTCCGACTCATAGCGACCCTACAGGACAGAGTAGAAGTGCTGCATAGGGTTTCCAAGGAGTGGCTGGTGGATTTGAACTGCTGACCTTTCAGTTGGCAGCCATAGCTCTTAACCACTGTGCCACCAGGGCTCCATTTCTTAATATATAGGTTTTAAAAATACATAAAAAATACCTAAAAATAAGAAAACTATGCATAAAAATTATACATTGCCTGAGTTTGGATTTCCCATCACTGCTGTTTTATTTAGAGCTAATTTTATTTAGAAAAAGTGAAAGAAAGTGACATGTTTGTGCTTCCCATGTGGTGGGACAATTTATTTGTGCTCTTCCCTTCCCGTTACATAATTTCATATTCTTATGACACACTTTAGGGCCTTGGTGGCTCAATGGTTAAGCATTTGGCTGCTAACCAAAAGACTGGCAATTTGAATCCACTATCTGCCCCCTTGGAAGCCCTCTTGCGCAGCTCTACTCTGTCCTATAGGGTTGCTATGTGTCAGAATCAACTCGACAGCAATGTTTTTTTTTTTTTTTTTAATGTCACACTTTGGAAAAAGTTGACAATTGTATTTAATATTAAGCAAAATAAAATAATAATAAACTGTCAAACCACTCTTCAAATTAGAAAATGCAACTTCAAAGAAAGTGTATAAGAAGAAATACATGAATAAAGATAAAAGCAAAAATCAATTATTAAAGGAAACTAATTTTAAAAATGTGTATGTCAAAAATCCTAATCACAGGAAGACTGAAAGCATGCAGATGTTTCAATATTAGGAAAACTAATATAATATTGACATTAGTATCCATGGAGGTCACACGTGATTATCTTCAGACATGGGGTGTGTGGAGGTGGTGAATGTAAATAAAATTCAATCATCATCTCCCCTAGTAGGAAAGCAGATGATAAAACTGTTAACAGAATAATCATGCAAGAGCAGTGTAACCATGTTATGTAGGAACATAGAGTTAACTACCAGAAGAAAAAGCTACAAGTATTGAACATGGTTTCCACTAAAGAGCAGAAATCAACAGTGGGAAAGAATAAATTAGCAGACACCTTTTTTTCTTTTTTCTTTTCCTGTTAAAAGCCTGGTAATTCAGTTAGACTGTTTAAAAATATGTATAAGAATTACAGTGATAAAAACTAAATAAAAAGTATAAAAGACAAATACAGCATAATCCCAATTATGAATTTGTGTATGTAGATCGATGGATGGATGGATAGATAGACAGGTAGATAGGTAGGTAGGTAGTTAGGTAGATAGACACACAGATATATACATATATATACACACATAAATGATCTCTGGTGGTGCAGTGGTTAAAGCTCTTGGCTGCTAAGCCAAAGGTCAGCCGTTGGAACCTATCAGCCACTCTGCCAGAGAAAGATGTGGCAGTCTGCTTCAGTAAAGATTTACAGCTTGGAAACCCTATGGGGCAGCTCTACTCTCTCCTATATGGTAGCTGTGAGTCAGAATCGACTTGACGGCAAGAGGTTTGGTTTTAGTTTTATACATATGTATACATATGCATCAAGAATACTGGCAGATAAATGAAGTACTAATAGTAGTTATAGGTCCCTAGGTGTCACAAACAGTTTGTGCTCAACTGTTAACCTAAAGGTTGTCAAGTTCGAACCTACCCAGTGGTTGTCGTTGTTAGGTGCCATCGAGTCAGTTCCAACTCATAGTGACCCTGTGTACAAAGGAACAAAACACTGCCCGGTGTTGCACCACCCTCACAATCATTGTTATCTTTGAGCCCACTGTTGCAGCCACTGTGTCAATCCATCTTGTTGAGGGTCTTCTTCTTTTTCACTGACCCTCTACTTTACCAAGCCTGTTGTCCTTCTCCGGGGACTGGTCCCTCCTGATAACATGTCCAAAGTAGATGAGACAAAGTCTTGCCATTCTCACTTCTAAGGAACATTCTGGCTGTACTTCTTCCAAGACAGATTTATTCATTCTTCTGGCAGTCCATGGTATATTCAATATTCTTAGACAATACCATAATTCAAAAGCATTAATTCTTCTTCAGTCTTCTTCATTCATTGTCCAGTGGTACCCCAGAAGAAAAGTTCTGGTGATCTGCTTCTGTCAAGATTTCAGCCACAAAACCCCTATGAAGCAGTTGTATTCTATAATACATGGGGTCACCTTGAGTCAGAATAAGCAATCAACTGGAAGGTAACTAACCAAAACAAAAGTAGTTATTACAGAGTAGTGAGTTTATGGGCAAATAGATTTTAATCTTTATACTTTTTGTATTTTCTAAATGTTTTGTACTGAATACATGTTTATATTTAGAACAAATTCTTTAAAAATTAAATCTGCCAAACATATGCAAGCACTGTATTAAAGCTGGGATGCTAAGATGAATAAGATGCTGACAACCACCACCAAGGACAATGTCAAGAATGATGTCACCAGACAATTGAAAAGCGACTCAACCAAAAGCACCTCTAGTTAAAGTCTTTTAATCAACATACTGCCTTTTCTTCTTTGATCCTTGTTACTCTGGGAAGAGGGAGGGTGGGCAGGTAGCAAACTTTGTTGTCATTATTGGAATAATGAGCCAGGTTAAAAAGTTCTTGTTAATAATCAGGTTACACACTATCGGAGCATTCATATTTCTATACCATATCTAAAAAGCTGTGCTGGTTAGATATATTTTGTAATGAAAGTAGACTGCATCTTCTACTGCAGTGCATTATGTATTTGGAAACCAATGTTTGTGGTTTTCTGTGTGTGTTATTTTTGTTTCATTTAAAATGTCCACGTTTCAGTCATTGTATCCTTAAATGTAGGTTTATCAAAACGATAATTTTAATGTGAGATGCTGATCGTCTTTGCTGTTATTCCTTAATAGGTGCAAAGTATCTTTAGATAAGTGTCATAAAAATTAAATAGTTAGAAAGATAAAGGTATGCAATAGAGAATCAGATGGCTAATGGGCTGTGATGCGTCACAAATGGGTTCAGAGTTTTATAACAAGAATCTGTCAGCAGATAGGAAAATGTATCTGGACAAAGACCTATTGCCTGGAGTTAGTACACAATCTAATTTTAAATCATTTCACTTTTTTTTCCCCTGAATGACATGAACAATGTGATTGAGTCACTTTGCTGAAAACAATTGAACAAGACTGACAAATGCATGATGCTTCAGACCATGAAATCCCAACTGGTCCAATCACAGATAAATTTATCATGCCTCTGGAGACATTATTGTAGCTACAAGTCATGTACTCTCCCAGTGTGATAACTACTGAATGGAAATGGGTCACATTTCCAATGTAATCTACTCAAGCATGTTTCTCCAGATTTCTTTTTTTAATTAGAGAGTTCTTCTGTAATGTAATTTCTTTTCTTAACACCCTTGACAAATACTATCACAAAGTATCTTGAAAAGAGATTTTATGCAGTATTTAGAGGTGCTTTTCCCGTGACTGTGAATAGTTATGAGGCAATAAGAAACAAAAGTTGCCCTACCCCACTGGCACACTGGAATGAGCTACAATCCCTGCTAGTAACCTTAGCACATACTGTGTATCAACTATGAACTGAGCTTTTGAAGAAGGTGCTTTGAGAAATGGTGGTTCACATGGAGAATTTACACAAAGAGGAGGCTGAGAACCATTTCAGAGTAGAGTCAGAAATCTGATGTCCCAGTTGAGAAACCAAGTCAAGAAACAGGCTATAACTGGAAATCACAGATGTGGTCATATAATCCACAGAAAAGTGAGTGAGTCCAGGTGAACATCAGCGACTACTTTACTTCTTCCTCGGATAGTTTGTCTCCAGGTGGCTGTGGAGCCTCACAGCCTCCCTGTCTTCCTAACAAAGGCCACTTGGAGCTGAAAATGTGAACTGGACACAAAGTTGGGTAGAGGTCCTGGGTCTTTTCTTCAACACTGTATCCTTCTCAAAGCAACCTGTGTTTGAACGATGGAAAACTGTGCTGGACAGCCTGCTAGATTTGCTCTCGTTTATTCTGAGTGTGCAGTGGGAATGAAGCTGGGGGCGGGAGGGGTTGCACCCTTGTGAGAACAAACACAGAATGACAATAGGCCTCTCAGGATGTGTCTTCCAATGGGACCTATGAGGGTTGAGGAAAAGGGATTTGTCAAGGACTCCAGGTTCCACATACTGACTTCCCTCGGAGGTCAGATAAGAAGGGATAGTTTGAAGAAAGTCATACTTGGAATTTTCTCTCGGTTTGTGATTTTATTGTTGTTGTCATTTTGTTTCATTTGTTTCTCACAATAGTAACCGGTTGTGATGGTTAAGATTGTGTGTCAGCTTGGCTGGGCCATGATTCTCTGTGTTTTAATGTAATCACTCCCATGACTGAATATACTGTGAGTAGCCAATCAGATGAAAGGGAGTCTCCTTGGGGTGTGGCCCACATCTGAATACAAGCAGATGTTCTGGCTTTTTGCTCTCTCTGGATCCTGTGGCTGTTTCCTGTCATCTCATCTCCCGTTCTTGGGACTTGAGCTGTCAGCTTATCCACTGAAACTGGGATTTGTCGATCCGCACAGCCTGTGGGCGGGAGCCCTGCTCTCCAACCTGTCGATCTTGGGCTTGCCAGCTTCTGCAGCTGTGTGACTTGAGAGAGACCTCTACCCTGATCCACGGACTTGGGACGTTCTAGCCTCTACTATCACATGAGCTGTTTCCTTGATATAATCTCCCTCTATATATATATTTATACACTTTATTGGTTTTGCTTCTCTAGAGAACCCAGCCTAAGACACAAGTTAATAGCTCAAAGTGTGAAATATATTTTAAAGGTATTTAAAAGACAGTAATAACCATTCCAAATCTCCAATCTGGACGAGATCTCTTCATGACATGACTGCCCCTGAGAGAGAACAGGCTAACTCTCATGCTCCATTGCTCTGGCACCCTTGGGTCCAGCCTCAACCACCCTGCACACTGGTGCCTTCACCTGGAGCCCCACCATCTGTCTAAAAGCCTACTGTAATACTCCCACTTTGTAAAGAGCCAGAGAGAGATGTGACCCCTACTGAATGGTTTTTATTAAAAATGCGCTCAGAGGAGCGATCTTTTGAGGGGCTGAGCTAGTGTTTGGCTGAAGCCCAGAGCTGCGGAGTCAGGAATGTAGCTGCAACAACATAACAATACAGCTTTTTCCATCTGGTCCTTTCAACCTTATTCTGGCCTAGATGGTATTTTTAAACTCAAGTCAAAATGAGCAAAGAACAATTCTAAACCATAGGTGCTTACTTTGGCAAGTTCTACATACTGGTTATACGTGCAAATGGAGTTGTTTCATCATAACTATAGCTATTAGTTATTGGAATGGTTCGTATGGGTTTTACATGTATTCATCATTTAGTCCACACAATAACCCTATGAAATAGAGATTGTTCTTATCACCACTCCACAGATGAAGAGAGGCATAGAGGAGGAACTTGCCCAAGGTCACAGCTGTTATGAGGTTAAGGTGGAACTTGGCTCTGGACAGTTGCATTTTGGACACCAGGCTCTTAACCACAGTGGTACATTGCTCGCTTTCAGCTAAACTGTTTTGGGCACTCTCATACTTTAGAAATTTAGGAATTTGTGTATGTCTGTTGTTTTGTTATTATGATTGACAATTAGATAATTATCTTTCAACACGAATCTTTGAATCTCTAAACTATTAGCACAGTATATTGCTTTTATAATTCGACAGGCAAAAGATTATATCTCAATTTTTGTTGTGATTGGTATTCTCTTCTAGGGAAATGAAACAGTGTCCACTTTTATTAGCAATTTCTATTTCGTATTTTGTGCCTTGTTATTTGTTCAATTAACTATTAGGATCTTTGTGTGTGTGCGTGTGTGTTTTCTTTCTCTTTTTGCATGAACCCTTAAAATATTATTATACAGGGGTTAACTTTTCACAATATTTGAGGCAAATATTTTTCCAAATGATTGTCTGTCATCAATGTTTGAATGATTACATATGTAGATAATTTTAATATTTTATTGAGTCAAAACAATCTTTCCCTTATTAATTTCCCCCTTTGCTCTTATAGGGAGATAGTCTTTCTAATTCAGAGGATACATAGTCACCAACACCAGGCTACTCAAAGTGTAGTACAACAACCAAGGTCAGGCTGAGAACTGTTGGTTACCAGTCAGTGACAGAAATTGAGACAAATCATTTAGAAATGTTTATAGCAATATGGCAGAGTAATTTTATGTCCATTGAGTCTGATAATAAAAGATTGGGACTTTTGTATTTTTATTGTATTTTTTCCAATAATTCATTTTCCATGCATTTTTAAAAAGCATTGTGCATGACAAGTTGTGGGAGGGTGATTGATCCTTCACTTTCCTTCAGAAAGATTGAAAATTATTAGTCTATATTTTCTTCATATTTGAAGAACGGGAGAAAAGAGGCAGGGTAAGGAAGAGGTTTGTTTTTGGTGTGTTTATTTATATACATAACTTAAATACAAGTGACAGTTATTTTGATATATGTTATGTCATATGTTTAAATTTGTTTTATAAAAAATTTTCAAAGCCACCTAGTGGTTTAAGTCATTTTGTCTTAACTAACTTGCAATTACCCTTTGTCATAGATTATCCTTGTATTTATTAGCATCAAATTTTATGCTCTTCTGACACTTTATTCTGATCATCTGTCATTGTACAAGTGCTACAATCTTTTAATTTATTGATCGCATTTTGTCTCATGGAGATATTATTGTTCAACATGATTTTAATGGTTGCATAGTATTCAATTGTACAGATATAGTATAATGAGTTTCTTTCCTCAATGTGAGTCTATTAGGCTATTTCTAATTTTTAATATTATACAAAATGTAGCTGTGAATATCCTTATTCTAATATTTTGTCGGTATATATAATTATTTTCTTAATGTAAACTAAAATGACCTTCGTTGTTCAAAGAGTAGAAAAGTTATATCTCTATTCTATATCTATAGCTGTATCTATATCATCTACATCTACATGTGCATCTAAATCTATCTATCTAGAGTGATCCAGGAAATGTGTGTCAAATTATACTCCTAGAAGCAAGCATGAAAATACATATTTCTCAGCACTATTAACACTGGGGGAATGCCATGTTAAAAAACATTCTAACACAAATGGTTTGATTCGTATGCCTCATTTCTGGTAAGATAGAAATATTTTCATGTTTTTACTAGACATCGGTATTTTCAAAATTTGTTAATTGACTATCCATATGTTTTGTCTATTCTTCTGTTAAAGAATCGGCCTCTTTTAAACTGATTTGCAGAATGCTTTTCAAGTATACATTGTATATTGTACAGAAAAGAGTTAGCGTAGCAGGCCTGAGATGGTTATCCTTAGAAAGGACTCCTTGCAAGGTAGACCCTTGGCCAATATCCCGGAATTTGGATTTCAGGAGAGTTCCTACCACCCTACAGATAAGGGTGGCTCACTGTCTTCACTGTGCAAACACTGTGGTTTATGCTGAACACTTGCTTTCCTTCTGGGACTCCGGAATTCTGGTACATCCTAGGCAGAAGGTGCTTAGGTGACCTACCTCTAATGGGAACCTTGGGTACTGAGTAGTAAACTTCCCTGGTAGACAATATGTCACATGTGTTGTCACAATTTGAAGTTGGTTGAAATTAAGTGCATCCTCTGGGAGGCCATTGGGACAGGACTCTCGAAATCTTTCACCTGGTTTCCTCTGGGCTTCACCCCAAGCACCTTCCTCTTTGCTGATTTTGCCCTGTATATTTTCTCTGTAATAAAGCTTAACCATAAGTACAACTATATGCTGAGTCCTGTGAGTCTTCCTGGAGAATCACCAAATCTGAGGGTGGTCATGAGGAGCCCCAACATGCATATTGATCTTTAACTTTGAAATTCATGCACATAATTTTTCAAGAAATTTCCTACTGCCTCTTTATTTTTTCATGGTGTTTGTGGATCTAAAGAAACTTGGGTGTGTACAAATAAAAGATTACAGTGTCCAGGTTCACCCTTCCCAAAGCACTTCCTGCTGAAGTTCATTCCTATTCCTGGCTTCATATGCCTGGAATTAACTTTGTATGATTATTTTCATTCTACCTTGCTTGTATGAAAATGCTGCTAATAAATATCCCAAAGATTGGCTGAAAGAAAAATTAATAGAGTTTCTTTCTTATATGGTATACCTGCTATATTGCCTACATTTTTAATTATATATATTTTAGTTTCTGAATCTGGGAAGAAGATGCATCCTTAAAGTCATTCAGGCAAGAAGTATTTGTCCAGATCAGCTCCTAAATGTGAATTCCAACTCAACTCCATATGTCTTTTAAATGGTGTAAATTCCACCCAGATCCTTGAAATATTTTGCTACTTTTACTTTTCAATGTTATAAATTTTCATCTTTTCCTCATTTTTATAGGTAGATTTTTAAATGAGAAATGGGAGAATTGAAGCAAAGGCTGCAAGCAAGACAGAGATTTTTAAATGGCAAATAGTTTAATCTATTTCCTAGCAGTTATTTTTTTTTCATGCAAAATCTTTAACAGGAATCGTAAGTCCTAGACTATAATACTGTTAATTCACATCATACGTCTTAGGGGAGAGATGATATAAAGAAGGACTTTTGGAAGGTAGTGTCCCATTTCCAAAAAAAAAAAAGGTGAATCAGGTAATTTAATATCAACCCTTAAAGACAGGAAAAAAATTATTCAAGTTAATTAGAAGTAAAAGTGATCTTCATGTTATTTTATGTAATCCTGTTTCTGCAGAATAAAATTACATATCTTTATAAAATTAAGTCTCTTGGCATAAGCTGCCAGCTGTGCAAATAATTTTATCATTTTTAGTACATGCTGGAAAGGAACACCATTTGCTGTATGAAATGGACAAGAGATGGCTTCAGAACTGACAATTGATCGTTATGACAGGAAAAGTAGAATCTCTATTCTGGAAAGAGAGTAAAATCAAAGTAAGAAAAAAAGTGTATATAGAAAGCACTCTTGGGTCAGGTTTATTCATAGGCAATGGCAGCAAAAAAGTTACACCCCAGAAAAATAACCCACAAGACATAATGCAATCATATCCCTAAATCTGATTTCGAAACTAAGACAGGAAAGATCTGCAAATCTGTTTATTTCATGACTTTTCTGTTCCTGAGTTCTAAATTTTGGTATCTCTCTTTTGACTGGAGTATTTCCTCTAGATATATGTTAAATAATGATACACAGGCTGTTTTATTTTTTACTCATTTTTATAGTGGCATATGTATTTCTGTTAGCTTTCAAATTTTTTTTTTTAATTTGACTTGTGTTATGGATTGAACTGTGTCTCCCAAAAATGTGTGTCAACTTGGCTAGGCCGTGATTCCCAGTATTGTGTGGTTGTCCTCTATTTTGTGGTCTGATGTAATTATCCTAGGTGTTGTAAATCCTAACTTCTATGATGTTAATGAGACAGGATTAAAGGTAGTTATGTTAATGAGGCAGGACACAATTACAGGATTAGGCCGTATCTTGAGTCACTTTCTTTTCAGATAGAAAAGAGAGAGGGGGACTTGACTACCACCAAGAAAGAAGAGCCAAGACTGGAGCATATCCTTTGGACCCAGGGTCCCTGCCCTGAGAAGCTCCTACACCCAGGGGAAGATTAATGACAAGGACCTTCCCCTAGAGCCAACAGAGAGAGAAAGACTTCTCATGGAGCTGGCACCCTGAATTCAGGCTTACAGCCTCCTAGACTGTGACAGAATAAATTTCTGTTTGTCAAAGCCATCCACTTGTGGTATTTCTGTTATAGCAGCACTAGATAATTAAGACAGCTTATAGTAGAATTCTTGCTTCACAGTTCTGTCTTCCAGCATGATGGAGTATGGGGTACAACAAACCTTCTCCCCAAAAAGCTACTCTAAAGGGAGAGAAAACTGTCAAAAATGTCATTTTTTATTTGCCATGAGACAAGAAGAAAGGAATGGTGCCCTGCTACCATTACTGAACATACTGATCAAAGATTCCACAGAAGAATCCTGATCAAAAAGGGGAAAATGCAGAACAGAATTTCAAATTCTCATGGACTCCAGACTTCCTGGAGCCATGAAGGTTGGATGAACCCCTGAAACTATTGCCCTGAGATAATCTTTAAACCTTAAACCAAAAATATCCTGTGAAGTCTTATTAAAGCTAAACAATAGTTCACCTTAACTAGTAAAAAATGTCTGCCTTGAGCATAATGCTCTTTTAAGAACTATCTATATGGGATTGAACGGATAACAACTTGAAAAATTAGATAGCAACCTTAGGGAGCAGTGAATTAATGTTAACGGGGAGGAACAATTCATGACACATGTAGAAACTGTTGCACTGGTGTGTTTTCTGTGAATAGTCTCAACAACAAAATAAATAAAAATATATTTTTAAAAAATATCATTTTTGACACTCTGGAAATTAACCAAAGGCATATAACAAACTGAGAAGGATCTATTCAAGCAAACTACTGAACTTCAGATAAGAACAGTGGGACTATTTGGCATTCTTGCCTGGGGTTGCTCCTATCCATTTCCAGCTGGCTTTTTCAATAGTAGTTTAGCCAGGGTAGAGCAGAGTATGGAAACCAAAAGAGCTTTACTTCCATGGTTAAAGGAGGCTCACTTGATCTGGAGTATGGTCCGTTAAAGTGATGATCTCCATAGCAAGCAGTCAGAGAGGCCCAGCTGTTCTACTAGACTGAGGATGTGGTTCTGTCTGGGGCAATCAGCAGTCCAGAAGATTAGCTGGGGATTTAATAGGGAGTTTAAGAAGGTTAGACAGTCATTGGGGGTTTGATAAAGGCAGTAAAGACCAGAATGACCCCAAGCTCCTCAAACATTCCTAGCCAATGAAGTCTCAAAATTGATCTGACAGACAAGATGTGAGACAGCCCAGTGGAAAGTAAAGCCTGGGACAGTCTTGAAAATAGCCTGAAGGTTAACTATGCTCCCCATCCACACACAAGTCCAACAGCATAGAGTAGGAGAATTACTGGCCTTAGATATTAGAATACAACCTCTGACAAATTAAGCTATATGTATACACAGGGGCAAACCCTAGAAATCCATGTTTAAAAATAAAATCAAGGAAAATAAACTAAGCAGAGATATGAGGATGTACACTGTGGAGGATACAGCCTTCATAATTCATCCCAGGCCAGTTACTAAAGAAACCTAAAAAAGCAAACAATACCAACGTTCAGGGGGTGATACATATGAATCTGGAGTTATGACAATACATTACCTAAACTCTTTTGTCCAATATTCAACAAAAAACTATGTAACATGCAATAAAAACAAGAAAGTATGCCCAATAGTCATGAGAAAAAGCAGTTAATAAAAAGTTTTCCTGAGTGTCATCAGATGTTGTACCTAGGAAAGTTTTCAAAACAACTATTATAGACATGTTCAAAGAACTAAAGGAAATCTTACTTAGAAAAGAAAAGTATGATGACAACAAATCAATGAAAGAGAGAACTAAATATTGAAAAAGAATGAAATGGAAATTCTGGCATTGGAAAGTACAATAACTAAAGTGAAAAATGTACTAGAGGGATTCAACAACCGATCTGAGGTAGCAGAAAAACGTATCAGTGAACTTGAAGATAGATCAATAGAGACTACCCAAACTGAAAAACAAAAAGAAAAAAGCATAAAAAGATTAGTAGAGCTTCAGACCTGGGGGACATCATGTATGCCAACATACATGTAATGGGTGACTCAGAAAGAGAGGAGAGGGAGAAAGAGGCAGAAAAAATATTTGAAGAAATAAAGGTCAAAATCTTCCCAAATTTGATTAACATATACAATAAGTGCAAAGAATTCCAGGTAGGATAAACACAGAGGTTCACACCAAGACGCATCATAGTCAAACTGTTGAAAACCAAAGACGGAGAAAATCTTGAAAGTAAGTGGAGGGGGTGAAAATCTCATCATATGAAAGATAGTCACAATAAGATTAACAGCTAACTTCTCGTCAGAAACAAAGGAGCCCAGCAGGCAGTATGATGACCCACTCAAAGTACTTAAAAAAAGAAAAAAGTTGAGTGAAGGCAAATCTAGAGAGACAGAAAGTACACTGATGGCTGCTTAGGAGTGAGTATGAAACAGGTGATTGGCAATGCACTCATAAATTGTATTTTCTCAATTATTAATACATTTTATCAACTCTTCATATGCGTATTGGCCATTTATTTGGTGAACTTTAAAAAAAAAGTTTGTCTTGTCTTTGGCCCAGTTTTTTATTGATTAGTTTTTTTTTTTACTTATTGCTTTGTAGAAGGTGGTCTTTATACACTCTGGATTGTAATTCTTTGTCAGACTTTGTGAAATACTAAAGCTCTCTCTCCATTTGGGACTTTCCATTTAATAATCATAAATTCTTAATTTTAAAATTAAATTTTGTATTTTGAGGTAATTGTAGATTCAGATGTAGTTGTAAGAAATAATACAAAGAGATCCAAAATACCCTTTATTTACTTTACCCCAATGGTAATAACTTGCAAAACTATAGTACAATACTACAACCAACATACTGATATTGATACAGTTGTGATACAGAACACGTTCATTACCACAATTATCCCTGAGGTTGCCTTTTTAGAGTCACATCCACATCCCTCCTGTGCCCACCCTTTCCTTAACACCTGGGAACCATGAATTTGTGTGAAATTTCTATAATTTTTATTTCAAGAATATTATGTAAATGAAATCATATATTATGTAACCTTTCAAGATAGGCTTTTTTCACTCAACATAATTCTCGGGATATTCATGTATCAATAGTTCATTCCATTTTATTACTAACTAGTATTTCATGGTATCCATTTTATTACTAACTAGTATTTCATGGTATGAATGTACCTCAGCTTATTTAGTCATTCACTTGTTGAAGGATATCTAGGTTGTTTCTAATTTTTAACATTTATGAATAGAACTGCTGTTAATATTGGTGTACAAGTTTTTGTGTTGACATAAGTTTTTATTTCTCTGTGAAAAATGCTCAGGAGTACAACGGCTGGGTCGTATGGTGGGTGCAGCTTTAACATTTGAAGAAGCTATCAAACTGTTTTTAGGAGTGGCTGTACCATTTTACATTTCCCACCATAGATGTACAAGTGATCCAATTTCTTCACATCCTCCTTCACCATTTCGTGTTGTCAACATGTATTTTTCTTTTATTTTAACTATATTGATGGGTTTGTAGTGATATCTCATTGTGGTTTTAATTTTCATTTTCTTAATAATGTTGAGGATCCCTAGTGGTGCAGTGATTGAGAGCTACAGCTGCTAACCAAAAGGTTGGCAGTTAGAACCCACCGGCCCCTCCTTGGAAACCCTATAAGGCAGTTCTACTCTGTCCTATAGGGTTGCTATGAGTTGGAATTGACTCGATGGCAATGGTTTTTTTTAAAATTGTAAGTGGTATTGTTTCCTTGATTTCCTTTTCAGAATGCTCCTTGTTAGTGTAAAGGAACTCGACTGATTTTTGCATGTTGATCTTGTACCCTGCAACGGTGCTGAATTCTTCTATCAGTGCCAGCAGTTTTCTTGTGGAATCTTTAGGGTCTTCTATGTATAAGATCATGTCATCTACAAAAACAGGTAATTTTACCTCTTTCTTTCTGATTTGTATAGGTTTTTATTTCTCTTTCTTGCATTATTGCTTTGGCTTGGACTTCCAGTACAATGCTGAATAAGAGAGGTGATAATGGGCATCCTGGTCTCATTCCTGTTCATAAGGGGAAGGCTCTCAGTCTTTCGCCATTGAGTATAATTTTGGCTAATGGTTTTGCATATATGCACTTGATTATGTTGAGAAATGTCCCTTCTATTCCTGTTTTGCTAAGGGTTTTTATCAGGAGAGGGTCTTGAATTTTATCAAATGCCTTTTCTACATCAATTGATATGATCATACAGTTCTTTTCCTTTGTTTTATTTATGTGGTGGATTACATTGTTTGATTCTCTAATTCTGAACCATCCTTGTAATACTGGTATGAATCTCACTTGACCATGGTGTATGATTTTTTTGACATGTTGCTGTATTACATCAGCTAGAATTTTGATGAAAATTTTTGCATTTATGTTCATAAGGGATATTGGTGTGTAATTTTCTTTCTTTTTTTTTTGTGATTTGTTTGCCTGGTTTAGGTATCAGGGTTATGCTACCTTTATAGAGTTAGGGAGTGTTCCTTCCTCTTCTATGTTTCTGAAAAGTTTGAATAGAACTGGTGCCAACTCTTCTCTGACTGTTGGTAGAATTTCCCAGTGTAGCCACCTGGTCCTGGGCTTTTTTTCTTGATGTTGGCTTTTTTTTCTTGTTGTTGGCTTTTTTTCTTGTTTTTCTTTCTTTTTTTAATCACATTTTCAATCTCTTCTTTTATAATGGATAAGATCTGTTTAGATTTTCTGCTTCTGTTTGTGTAAGTTTAGGTTGGTAGTGTACTTCTAGGAATTTGTCCATTTCATCTGGGTTTTCAAATTTATTGGAGTACAAATTTTTGTAGTACTCTGTTATGATCCTCTTTATCTAATTCGTTCTGTTGTAATGTCTCCAGTTTCATTTCTTAATTTGTTTGTCTCATCCTTTTTTTTTTTTTTTTTTTTTTTGTCAGCCGAGCTAGTGGCTTTTCTATTTTATGGTTCCTTTCAAAGAACCAACTTTTGGATTTGTTGATTCTTTCTATTGTTTTTCTATTTTCTTTTTCATTTATTTCTGCCCTTGTCATAATTATTCCTTTTCTTCTGGTAGCTTTAGGTTTCTTTTGCTCTTCCTTTTCTATTTGTTCAAGTTGTCTGTCTAAGTTGTTGATTGGGTTCTTTCTTCTTTTTTTAATGTTGGCATTTATTTCTATGAAATCCCTTTGAGAACTGCTTTAGCTGTGCCCCAAAAGTTTTGCAAGTTGTGTTTTCATTTTTGTTTGACTCTAATAATTTTTTTAATTTTACTTTTGGTTTCTTCTATAACCCAAATTTTTTTGTAGTATATTATTTAGTTTCTATGCATTTTTCCCCTTATTTTTCCTATTGTTGATTTCTAGTTTCTTGCCATTATGGCCAGAGAAGATACTTTGTATGATTTCAATCTTTTTAAATATGTTGAGACTTGTTTTGTGTCCTAAAATATGGTCTATTGTGGAAAATGATCCATGTGCACTGGAGAAAAATGTGTATTGCTCTGATGATGAGTCGAATGTTCTATATATGTCTGTTAGGTCAAATTTGCTTATGGTTTTATTTGAGGCCTCAGTGTCCTTAGTGATCTTCTTTTTAGTTATTCTGTCTAGAATTGAAAGTGGCATGTTGAAGTCCCCAATTATTATTGTGAAGTTGTCTATTTCTCCTTTCATATTAGTCAGTACTTGTTCCATGTATGTTGGGGGATTACTGTTAGGTGCATATATATTTATAATTGTTATGTCTTCTTACTGGATTGACCCTTTTATTATTATGTAATGACCTTCTTTGTCTCTTGTAATAGATTTTGATTTAAAGTCTATTTTATCTGATATCAGTATGGCCATCCCTGCTCTGTTTTGTTTACTGGTTACATGGAATATTTTTTTTTTCATCCATTTATTTTGTCTGTTTGTGTCCTTATGTCTAAAGTACATTTCTTGTAGACAGCAAAACGATGGATCATGTTTTTTTAATCCATTCTGCCACCCTCTGCCTTCGTATGGGGGGTTTAAACCATTCATATTTAAGGTTATTACTGAAAATGAAGTGTCTACTTCATTCATTGGTATTTGTTTTTTGGGTGTTTCATATCTTCTTTGTCTTTTTATTGTCATTACTCTATTAATGGAGCCCTGGTGGCACAGTGGTTAAGTGCTACGGCTGTTAACCAAAAGGTCAGTGGTTCAAATTCACCTGTTGCTCCTTGGAAACCCTATGGGGCAGTTCTACTCTGTCCTATAGGGTCACTGTGAGTCGGAATCAACTCAACGGCAATGGGTTTGGTTTGGGTTTGGATTCAATTAACGTTTGTGTTTGGCTGCCTTCTTGTGATCAGCCTTTTTGTTTTCTTCCTTTTTTCTTCTGTGTATTTTTTCTTGGTGATTTCTTAATGGTTAACACACATATTAAATTACACAACTTGTAATTATGACAAAGTTTAACATATACACGACAGATGACATACAACATTAACATATTAAAACTATTCCTGATTTGCTCCTCCCTCCCCCATTTTTGTTGGTGAGGCTCCATTAACTTCATTGTATATCCTATATCTGATAGGTTTACTATGTACTTATTTGTTGCTAACTTGATGTATTGCTTGCAAGATTAAATTATTGAGTTTATTCTCTGAAAATATCATATATTTGGTCCTTATGATTGCCCATGTTGTTGCTTTTTTTTTTTGGAGCTCTCTCTTTTATTTTTATTCCTGCCTTTATGGATTTGAGTATATGTTTAATGTTCTTGCCTTTTTGTTTAGAGAACTCCCTTGAGTAATACTTGAAGAGCTTGTCTGGCAGTGGCAAATTCCCAGAGCTTCTGTTTATTTGGGAATGTGTTGATTTCCCCCTCATTTTTGAGTGACATCTTTGCTGAGTAAAGAACTCTTGGTTGGCAATTGTTTTCATTCAGTATTTTAGATATGCCACTTCTTTGTCTTTGGCCTCTAGAGTTTCTGGGGAGAAATCTGCACTGATTCTTATGAAGTACACGTGGTATGTCATGTTTTCCTCTTGCTGCTTTCAAAATTATCTCATCTTTTGTTTTGAAGAATTTTGTTAAGATGTGGCACAGGGTTGATCTTTTTGTACCTCTTTTAATTGGGGTTCATGTAGCTTCCTGTATTTGCAAGTTTGGTTTTGTGTGCAGGTCTGGTTAATTCTCTATGATTATCTTTTGGAAAATTCTTTCATGACTTTATTATTGTCATGGTACTCTGGAATTCCAATAATTTAATGTTAGATTTCTTAATTGAATCCCATATTTCCATTTGAGTTTGTTCACTCTTCTTTGGTCTTTTCTCATTTCTCCTGAGACTTGATTAGTTAAGTTACTCTGTCTTCTAGTTCACTTATTCTATATTATGTCTGTTGATTCTGTTGTTTAGTGTTTCTCTTGCATTTTCGAATTCATTTGCTATATTCTTCTGTTTCAGTAAGTTCATTTAGGTTTTTTGTTTGTTGTTTGTTCGTTTTGATGTTTTCAATTTCCTTATTGAGTTTCTCATTTTGTTCTGCAGTTTGATTCCTGATCTCTGTTTGTTTTCTGTGTGCTTTGTGCTTTCTTTAAACATGTTTAGCTGCGTTGTCTAAGTTTTCTGTTCTTTCCATTATCCCTATCTCCACAGGAGAAATTTCCTCTTCTTCTTGTTTTCCTTTTGATTAGTCCTTCTTCTCTTGTGATTTTGTGTGTTTTATTATTTTTTCTTGAACCTGGGCCATTTTGATATCTTTAAAATAATATTTTAAATTCTAAGTTTCCTGAATTTCCTAAGAACCTCCAGAGGGCACTATTGTCTTTATGTTTTTTCAGTGCTGAGGGAGAAATTCTGAGTGGGTTTTTATGTGGATGTTTAAGTCCTTAAGTGTTTCTTTTGGCTGGTTCTCGCTGAGGTGGCTGACTTTGCTGGTGCGATAGATCTGTCTTGGGAGGTTGTGGCTGTGGCCCTGGGTGTACGCCCAGGATTGGTTTCCTTTTCCAACCTGAGTTTGGGATGTTTATGGCTCTGCAGCTCAATGCACATATGCTGGGTTTTTCCACTGGCCACAGATGCTGACATAAGAGGTAGGGCTCAGCTTTCCTGAGGCGAAGGGCTTTATCTCTTTCCCTCACAGGAGTTCCTGTACTGGCTCTCCCGCGGTGTCCGGCTGTGGGCAGGGAGTCAGTTGTTTCCCTTTATGTTGCTTGTCTGATGTATTTTTCTTGCCCTGGCTGAAGTCTGGGTCATGCGCACCCGCGGTATTCTAGGTCCTACAGCCCGTCTGCCTGGGCACTTGGCGAGATTCAATAGCACTCACTTGCAGTGCCCTGTTCTCCCTTTGCCCTCCCCAAGTGTGCTGCCTGTGAACTTCCACAGCCAACCTGTGCTGCCTTAAAAATTCGACTACAGCTTCTTCAGTTTAACTCTCATCCTATGTCCTTTGTTTGGGGAGTTGCCTGTCATCATCTCAAAATGGCTGCGATGAGCCAAGTTCTTCAAGAGCCAGCAGTTAGTTATCTCATAGTTTCTGTGCTGCCCTCGTTCCTCCCTTCTCCAGTTTCTGGATTCATCTCAACTCTCCAACACCTCAGCTGCAGTCCAGAGTTCTGAGATCTCAGTCTGCATGTTTTTATTCATTGGTCAGTGGGTTAGTTGCTAGGGGATAAATGGGAGCAACCACTTGCCTTGCCATCTTGCCCTGCCTCTTCTCTGCAGTAGTTATCTATTACCCTTTTGATTTCTAAAGGGTCTCTTATGATAGCCCCTTTTTATTCCTAATACTGGTAATTCTATGAGTTTTTAAATACTATTTTCAGATTAAGGAAATGTCTTTCCTTTCCATTTTTCAAAATTGTTTTTTTTTAAGTATGCACACATGTTGAATTTTACCGAATACTACTTCTACATCTATTTATAAAATTAAATGATTTTTCACATTTAATTTATTAATATAATGAATTATATAATTTATTTTCTGATGTTAAATCATTCCTGCATTTCTAGGATATATATACAATTTGGTCATGATGTGTTTTTTTAATATACTTTTGGGTTATTAATTTTTGTTAAAAATTTTCTATTTATGTTTATTAATGAGATTGGTCTCTAATTTTCTTTTCTTTTTTTTTTTTAATGGCTTTTCTGGCTGTGATATAAAGGTTAAGCTGTATTCTTAGAATGAATTATGGTATGCTCTCTTCTTTTCCTTTCTTTGAGAATTTGTAAAGCATTGGTATTACCTGACCCCCCTGGAAATTGGTAGACCTCTCCTGTAAGCCATCTTGAGGTTCTGAATTCTTTTTAAGAAATTTTTTAAAAAACTGATCCAATATGCTTCATGGTTATTGACCTTTCAGATTTCATGTTTTCTTCAGTCAGCTTTGTAACTTATATTTTCTAGGAATTTGCCTACTTTATCTATGTTAAATTTTTATTAACTTTTTTAGTAATATATTCACATAATTCAAAAAATGTTATACATTATATCAAAAGTTATACATCGAGACGCCTGTCTTTCCCAATTCTCATTCTTACCCCTCATCCCCAAATAACTATTTTTATTAGTTCTTTTTATTCTCCCAGTGTTTTTCTTTATAAAAACACAAACAATGCAAATGTTCATTCTTATTTTATCCCTTTCTTACAAAAAACTGTTGATGAACTCTACACACTGTTCAACTTTGTTACCAGTAGCCACCTGAAGGTGGGTAAGATGGAGAGGGAGAAGGCTGGAAAGTAATCAAAATGGCAGCTCAGTGCCAAGACCATCAGTCCTGTTGTTGCAAGAAATGGATCAAAGGCAGAGAGAGTGGGTATGGTGTGGGTAGAGCCACCATAGTGGCTTGGTCAGCAGCCTTGTGGAATCTAAGTTATGATTTGGAGCAGGGGGCCTGCCACATTTTCCTTAGGAAGACACAGCTCACAAAAGATGTAGTGGACCATGTCAGGCCTCTTCCTTTTCCCTGTTTGGGGGATTTTTCATTCCTCAAATTTTGAGAGAAGAAACATAATGAAATTGATGTGAGAGGAGAGAGAAGTTAACAGAGATGGCATCCTCAAAGAGCAGGCACTGAAAAATTAAGGGAAGGCCACCCAGCTTCTTGGTTGGCACTAAATTTGAGTACATATTAAGCTGTAGAGAGTCAAGGAGGGATAAAAAAATGGAAAGTACAAGATCAAGGATTTTTCAGAAAAGCTAGAAATCTGTGGTAAGCAGAATAACGCCCCATTCTAATTTCTAAGAGTCGGAATCAACTCAATGGCAACAGGTTTTTTGTTGGAATTCCTAGGTCCCGTAAATATGTTAGATTGCATGGAAGAGGAGAATTAAAGTTGCTAATTAGATGGACCATCTGAGCGAGCTCAATATAATCACAGAAGTCCTTAAAAGTGGAAGAGGGAAACAAAAGAAGAGAATCATAAGATGTGACTTTGGAAGAAGTCCATCATGATGGAACGTTAGAAGAGCTCAACTGTTGTTGCTAGTTTTGAAGATAGAAGAAAGTCATGAGCTAAGGAGTGTGAGCCGACTCTAGAAGCTGGAAAAGAGAAGGAAATAGATTCTCCCCTAGAGCCTCCAGAAAAGAATGCATCCTTGCTAACTCCTTGATTTTAGCCCAGTGAGAACTGTGTTGGACTTTTAACCTACAGAACAGTGAGATAATAAATCTGTTATTTGAAGCCACTAAATGTATGATAATTTGTTGTGGCAACAACAGGAAACTAATACAAAGTCCATTTTATATGTAGATATATTTTAAATAAGGTTTGCATTTGCATTTTGACTTGTATTTCAGATTTATAAATTAGCTATCAATCTAGAACTATATCTAGATTTGGTCAAGAAGTGTGGGCAGGAAAAGTTGAACTCTGGATCTAATGCTGTCTTAAGGTTATTGGTTTGAATCAAAGCTCAGTTCCCACATACTTAATAGTAGTGGGGTAGGCCTGTCCTGGGTCTTTTCACAAAAGGAGGCCTCCTAGGAGAGAATTAATTCTAGAAAGAGAAGGCATTGGTCATAAAAGCCTATAAATAAAGTGATGGCAGGTGGTGAAGAAGGGTAATTTTAGATTTTGTATAGAATCCATCATAATAATTTACCCAGCCTGGCCCATCAAAGACTCCTACTTAACTCCCAGTGAGAAGCAGAGCTGTAATTTAAAATGTAAATAGCTATTTTCACTCTTAACTACCTAAGGCATGAAGATTTAAGCCAATACTGCTTTGGTAACCCTCACATCAAGCAAGCACAAAAAGCAAGGGAGAAATCCATCCCAGTTGAGCATGGAGCATAGTATGGTTTCAAGTACATTAAAAGTTCCAAAAACACAACCACAATGTTGGTATTTTGGCAAATTTTAGCAAACTGAGGTCTTCAGCACCTTGGCAGAGGTGATAGAGTTTCCTGGAAGCAGTGGCAGAGGTACATGATGGTGGACGTATCCTGGGCTGAGGTGACTGGCAGTGATAGAAATGTGCAGGTAACAGCAAGGTAAGGGAAACAGGGCCAGTGACAGTGTCTGGACCTAACGATGTCGGTGCACTGGGACATAATAGGACACAATGTCCTGGCAGACACCTGGATTCTTAGTGCAGTAACTAAGCTGTAGTAGACAATGAGGCCAGGAAGGAAAATGATAAATTCTACATTTGCTTGACTGTGTAATTAACACACTCTGGGTCTAATAAGCAATAACTGGATGACATTTGGTGTTTCTGGTCAGTGGAGATGGGGAGGGAAGCAAAACTGAGGGGAGAGTATAGATATCATATTGCATTGGATGGAAATTACAGCCAAATAATATAGTTCACTCCTACCAAAATGACCCTATTATACATCCGTGGGTCAAGCTACATGGGGAAGCATAGGTCACACTTAAAGTTTCTGGATTTGTAGTGAACTTTAGTAACTATCAGATTTCCTAACTGCTGATCTGAGATGAACTATTAGTTTTAAGGACTTCAGTCTCAAACCACTATCTTCTAAGTTAGTTTCCAAATCATGAAAGAATAAATTTAAATGTCTAAAGTCTTTCCTCTAAAACAGAGTAATATTTCCTCTAAAGTAGAGAAGGTGGAAGAGTTGGTCAACAGTGTATATATAAGGATGCCAATCAATCATAACAAAGATGGTTTTCTTCCCTTAAAGCTTTGACCAACTGCTTTTCACAAATCTTAATACTCTATTCCAGTTTATTATTATTAAACTATTTCTTCTATTCTCTGTGGACAGTTAAAAAAAAAAAAAAGCCAGATTAAGTTGTACCATACAACATTCACCACATTATTAGTCTATAGGTATTGTACCCTCTGGCATTCAGAACTTCAAAAATCTTTTCTTCTTACACATTAACAATTTTCCTCTTGACTTCGCACAGACACATCACATCAGTTTTTCTGGATTAGTACTGTAGGCTAAAAGAATAAATTCAAAGACACAGACTCTGAGGATGAGTTAGATCTTTTTCCTCCATATTGCTAAATATTACACATTTGAAGAAATTTTCTTGTGAGGAAAAAGACACTTGGTCAAATAAAAATCCTAAGATCAAGAAAACCAGTATGTTGAATTAGATTTTCTTCTAAAATATCATTGCTGTCTTTGCCTAATTAGACATACTGATTCACTTTTTAATTTTTCTCATGCTGTTGTTGTTGAGTCAGTTCTGACTCACTGAGACCCTATGTGTGGCAGAATAGAACTGTGCTCCCTCCAGTTTTCAAGGCTGTGACCTGTCAGAAGCAGATCACCAAGCCCGTCTTCCAAGGCACCTCTGGGTAAGTTTGAATTGTCAGCCTTTCGGCTAGTAGCTGAGCACTTAACTGTTTGAACCACCCAGGGACCCAGAAGTAATGAATTTTATTTACTTTCAAATTTGAGCTATAGAAATAAAAATGGGAAGAAAAAATTAAAAAAGCCCACTCAGTTGCTATCACCCAAAACCAACTATTTTCAGTATTTTGATACAATTCTTTTTTTTTATTTTTTCCATACAAAAATCTGTACATGCATAGTTATGTGACTCTAATTGCTCTCCACATACTGTGACAGCACGCTTCCCCTTTCCACCCGATTCCCCATGTCCATTCAACCAGCTCCTAAACCTCTCTGCCTTCCCATCTCACCTCCAGAGAGAAGCTGACCGTTTAGTCTCTTGTATCTACTTGAGCTAAGAGGCACAATCCTTATGAGTATCACTTTATGTCCCACAGTCCAGTCCAATCCCTGTCTGAAGAGTTGGCCTCAGAAATTGTTTTAGTTCTGGGCTGATAAAGAATCCAGGGGCCATGCTTTCCAGGGTTCCTCCAGTCTCAGTCAGACCATTAAGTCTGCTCTTCCTTCTAGAATTTGAGTTCTGCACCCCACCTTTCCCCTGCTCCATCAGGGACTCTGTTGTGTTCCCTGTCAGGGCAGTCATTGGTGGTAACCAGACACCATCTAGTTCTTCTGGTCTCAGGCTGATGATGTCTGTGGTTTATGTGGCCCTTTCTGTCTCTTGGGCTAATACTTTCCTTGTGTCTTTGGTATTCTTCATTTTCCTTTACTCCAGGTGGTTGGGACTAATTGATGCATCTTAGATGGCCACTTGCAAGCTTTTAAGACCCTAGACGCCACTCACCAAAGTAGGATGCAGAACGTTTTCTTGATAAGGTTTGTTATGCCAATTGACCTAGATGTCCCCAGAAAGCATGGTCCCCAGACCCTTACCCCTGCGACTCTGCCCCTCAAAGTGTTTGATTGTGTTCAGGGAACTTCTTAGCTTTGGTTTAGTCCAGTTGTGCTGACTTCCCCTGTAGTGTGTGCTGTCTTTCCCTTCACCTAAGATAATTCTTATCTACTATCTAATTAGTAAATAACCCTCACCCTCCCTACCCACCCACACAACCATCAAAGAATGTTTTCTTCTGTGTTTAAACCT
>NW_004444050.1:7550411-7567191 GCF_000243295.1 Trichechus manatus latirostris | reverse complement strand
TGTGTTTAAACCTTTTCTAGAGTTCTTATAATAGTGGTCTTATACAATATTTGTCCTTCTGTGACTGACTAAATTCACTCAGCATAATAAGTTCCAGCTTCCTCCATGTTATATGATGTTTCACAGCTTCATCATTGTTCTTTATCGTTGCATACTATTCCATTGTGTGGATATACCATAATTTGTTTATCCATTCTTCTGTTAATGGGCACCTAGGTTGCTTCCATCTTTTTGCTATTGTGAACAGTGCTGCAATGAACATGGGTGTGCATATGTCTATTTGTGTGACTGCTCTTATTTCTCTAGGATATATTCCAAGCAGCGGGATAGCTAGATCGTAGGGTACTTCTATTTCTAGCTTTTTAAGGAAGCGCCAAATTGATTTCCAAAGTGGTTGTACCATTTTACATTTCCACCAACAGTGTATAGTGTTCTAGTCTCTCCACAACCTCTCCAGCATTTATTATTTTGTGTTTTTTGGATTAAAACAATTTTTCTACACTGTGTAAATAGCAAGACTATATTTAATTTGGAGCCCTGGTGGTAAAGAGCTTAACTGCTAAGCAAAAGGTCAGCAGTTCAAATCCACCAGCTACTCCTTGGAAACTCTGCTCTGTCCTATTGGGTCTCTATGGATCAGAATCGACTTGACAGCAATGAGTTTGGCTTTATATTTAATATATATGCAGGTATCCCATTGGTTTTTTTTTCCAGTTATTATTATACAGCAGAATTTCTTCATGTTATTATAAATTCTTTATAAACATTATTTTAATTGCAATAATATTTCACCAACTGGGATTTAGGCCTTCTCATTTGTTGGACATCTGCTGTTTTCCCCACCCTTCTCCAGTATGTGCCTGCTAACAATGCTAAAACAAAACTTTTTTTGCATCAGGCTTCTATGCTTTCTAGGGCATGAAATTGTGAAATAAAATGATAGAAATATTTTCAAAATTTCCCAATAAATTGTTTCTTAGTATTACCATGTGTACATAAGGTGCATGAGTGAACTTTTTTTTTTTTTTAATTTTCCCTCCCCATGACTCCATCATTTAAGGAGAAAAAAATATTTCGCTAGTTTAATGGATTAAACATAGTTTATTGTGATTGTTTTAATAACTTGTATAATAACCTGTCTCATACATTACCAATAAGGGCAAACATGTTTCATGAAATTATTCACCAGTTAGCCTAGCCTGAGGCAACGATAAAGGTGCTAACAACTTATTTGGAAGGAGCAAGCTCAGAGCAGCGAGGGTAAGAGCAGGAGGGTAATGAGGCAAGGGAAGATGGAATGCATTGAGCGGCATTACTACACGGACTATCATATTACAAGGAGCCAGGAATGGACACAGCAGATTGCTAAGCAAATTTGTTTCTGATAACACAGATATCCCCCCTTGCAAGAAGAAAATTCACCTTGTAGTAGTACATGGAAGAGAGAAAGGGGAGGGAATTTATCTGTCTGGCCCTGTCTCATCTCTCTTTTCCCACTGGTCATGGTTCACCCCTGAGGGAGCTTTCTCCCACCACGCTGCATCCTGCAGCCTCTAGATGCTGCCCAGGAAACAGGTTCCAGGCCCCAGAGGGTCGGGCCTAGACTAGGAGCAGGTGAGCCATCCAACAAAAAGGAACAGAAGAAGGAGGTCTTTGAGAGAATCTAAGCAGGCACACAATGTTTATGAGCCAATGTTAGTTAAATGTATGTTTTTTGTGAAGTCTGTTTATATCCTTTTCACAGTTTATCTGTTGGAATATTGAGGGGAAGAAATATTGATGAAAAAATCAGACTTGCCTAGGAGTTGTCTTTTATACCTCTAATGAGAGGAAGATAATAGATCGTATCCTTTACAGTGGTGAGGAAAAAGATAATGTGACCTCAGAGCTCTCGCCCCATGCCCACCAACATAGTGTTGTTAAGGTAACAGAAAAACATTTTCAAATGTGATTGTTGTTGTAATGTGCCATCTAGTCAATGCCTACTCAGATCAACCCTATACCACAGAGTAAAACTGCCCCATAGGGTTTCCTAGGCCATAATCTTTATGGGCAGGAGCCCTGGTGGTGCAATGGTTAATCCCTCAGCTGTTAAATGAAAGGTGGAGGGGCAGTTGGAACCCACCAGTGGCTCCATGGGAGAAAAGACCTGGATATCTGCTCTCATAAAGATTACAGCCTAGAAAACCCTAAGAGGCAGTTCTACTCTGTCACATGGGGTCACTATGAGCTGGAACCAACTCAACAGTACACAACAACAATCTTTATAGGATTAGATCACCAGGCCTTTTCTTCCATGGAGCTGCTGGTGGGTTCTGAGTGCTTAACCATTGCACCACCAGGGTTCCTTTTTTGGATGTGATAGAACCAAAAAATATATCAGACTTAGGCCCTTGCTGAAACAGTCATCCAATCTCTTTGAGAGAATAGTACTCAAATGTTAATTAAAAGAAAATTTCAACGATTTGCATTTATTTTCATGGAGGTAGACCTTCATAGGCTCCTCTACTTAGTGCCTTTTTTTTTTTCTTTTTTTTTGCAGTAACATAAAATGCAGACTTCTAATTTTACTAGAAGTTACCTATCCAGTTTCTCAATCATTTTTAAACATTTTCAAAGATGAGTTATTAGACACTCCCTCTTCTGGGTTTCCCAGATTTTAAACACTTAATCTATGCTTGCTAATGTTAGCAGCCATCGAATTGGATCTGGCTTATAGCAATCCCACATACAACAAAACAAAACTTTGTCAGGTCCTGTGCTATCTTCACGATCACTGGTATGTTTGAGTCCATTGTTGTTGCCACTGTGTATTTTGAGTGCCTTCCAATCTGGTGGTCTCATCTTTCAGACTATATCGGGGAATATTCTGTTGTGATCCATAGAATTTTCATTGGCTGATTTCCAGAAGTAGATCATCAGGCCTTTCTTCCTAGTCTGTCTTAGTCTGGAAGCTCCTCTGAAACCTGTCCACCATGGTGACCCTGCTGGTATTTTAAATACTGGTGACATAGCTTTCAGCTTCATAGCAACACACAAGCTACCACAGTATGACAAACTGACAGATGGGTAGTGGAATCTATGCTTATACACCCCATTTTTTTAATTATATACACTTTTTCTTTCAAACAATAACAACAACAAAAAATCTTAGGATCGACTCTATAGCTATATTTAGGAGGACTGTTTGACACTTCTACATTCTGACTGATTAGAATGCTCTTGGCTTTTCCCTTCTGGTCACAAGTTCCTAATTCTTTTGTTGGCACATTGGCTCAAGTTTATTGTTCTGGAGAATACTTCAGTTACCTGTTCAGGAAGGGCACTTGTATATTTGGTACTGCTTTAGTATCTCAAAATATTATAAGTTTACTCACAAACAAACATTTCCTGGGCCTTACCTGGCTAACACTTGTTCCTTCAAAGATGTGTGGCTGTCTCTCCAAGGCCACCTGATTGGTATTTGAAGGAGTTATGAGAACAATCTGTTTTCTATTTATTTTTGCTTAACCTGATTTTCTTCTTTTTGAGAAGACTTTAAGTTAGTCTCTGATATTTTCAGTGTATGATGTTATGTTCACTGCTTCTATTGCAATTTTCAGTTCAAGAATCACATCCTTTAACTCTGCAAATATAATAAGAGTACCCATAGTTCTCTGAGTGTTCCCCACCACACCCAGGCAATATGCTAAGTGGTATACACATTCAAAATCACACAGTCAGTAAGTTAAGTTGAACCAGAGTTTTAAAACCAATCCCTCCCACTCCAAAGCCTATGTTTTCACCACTTTGCTCTATGACTTTAGGTATACATGATAATTCTAATTTATCTCAGATTTTCGTAGTTTCACGAAATCTTCTCTGTTGTTGTTTGTACCATCGAGTCAGTTTTCAACTCATAGGAACCCAATGTGACAGAGTAGAACTACCCCATAGAGTATTCAAGGCTGTAATCTTTACAGGAGCAGATCGCCAGGTCTTTTCTTCTTTACAGCCACTGAGTGGGTTTGAACCACCAACGTTTTGGTTAGCAGCCATGCTCTTAACCACTGTACCATCAGGGTTAGGGAGACTATAAAGGCCCTAAAATGTATATTTATTATATCATACCATGTTGTTGTTGTTGTTAGGTGTCGTCTATTTCCGACTCACAGCGACCCTATGTACTGCAGAACGAAACACTGCCTGGTCCTGCGCCATCCTCACAATCATTGTTATGCTTGAGCCCATTGTTGCAGCCACTGTGTCAATCCATCTCGCTGAAGGTCTTTCTCTTTTTCGTTGACCCTCTACTTTACCAAGTATGAAGTCCTTCTCCAGGGACTGATCCTTCCTGACAACATGTCCAAAGTATGGAAGACGTAGTCTTACCATCCTTGCTTCTAAGGAGCATTCTGTTTGTACTTCTTCCAAGACAGATTTGTTCATTCTTTTGGCAGTCCGTGGTATATTCAATATCCTTCACCAACACCACAATTCAAAGGCGCCAGTTCTTCATCAGTCTTCTTTATTCGTTTTCCAGCTTTCCCATGCATATGAGGCTATTGAAAAAACTATGGCTTGGGTCAGGCGCGCCTTAGGCTTCAAGGTGACATCTTTGCTTTTCAACACTTTAAAGAGGTCTTTTGCAGCAGATTTGCCCAACCCAATGTGTCTTTTGATTTCTTGACTGCTGCTTCCATGGCTGTTGATTGTGGAGTCAAGTAAAATGAAATCCTTGACAACTTCAGTCTTTTCTCTGTTTATCATGATGTTGCTTATCGGTCCAGTTGTGAGGATTTTGGTTTCTTTGTATTGATGTGTAATCCATACTGAAGACGTGGTCTTCATCTCATATATAATTACATATATTGTTGTTGTTGTTAGTTGCCATTGAGTGGATTCCAACTCATGGCGACCCTATGTGTGCAGAGTAGAACTGCTCCGTAGGGTTTTCAAGGCTGTGACTTTTTGGAAGCAGATCACCAGGCCTTTCTTCTGAGGTGGATCTGGGTGGGTTTGAACCACCAACTTTTTAGCTAGTAGTCAGGTGCTTTACCGTTTGTGCCAATTATATAGTATAATTTTATAATATACTATATTCATCACAATACTATATTTCTGTGTATGCATGTTTGCAAACATACTTTGCTGGGTGGACATTCATAGCTTTATTATATTTGTCATATTTCATATCCTCATTTAATAAATCCTAAGAAGCAATAAAGTAGATTTTGTATTCTTTTACATCTTGCGTTTTCTACATTATTCCTTTTTCCCTTTAGTAACTTGAGATTATCAAGGCCTCTGATTATTCAGAGAAATGGCAGTTCCCTATTTTAAATTTGCTCTGCTTCATGCTTTTTCTCCTTTATCTATTGTCAGAAAGATGGATCTTTACTTATTCAGTTAGGCTTATATGTTGTAGGAATTTAGAAGTGTTCTGAGAAGACTAATATGGATCTTCTACAGGTTTTCATAGTGTTCATATTTATTTCTTCTTGATCTGGGTAGGAGAAATATCAAAAAAGAAATTGAGGTAGGTTGCCATTTCAATCCAGGAGTCTGAAGAGCCTGTGGAGGCATTATTCTAGCAATCTTCTCTCCATGGCGACATGGGTGTGGTTCTAAGATAAAGGTACACTCTTTGTATTATGGTGATATTTATTCTAGATGCTTCTGTCAGAATCTGAACACTGCCAGCCACAGCCACAGGATGGAGCCTGAGAGGCTGTCTCCCCTCAGCCCACAGCCAAGTCCAGTCAGGGCATGCCAGGGGCTTTCCACCAGAGCTTCTTACCACTTAAAACCAGTAACCAGTTGCCATCAAGTCAACCCTGACTCATGGCAAGCCCATATGTGTTAGAGTATAATGTACTCCATAGGGTTTATCATTGGCTGATTTTTTTCAGAAGTAGATCACCAGGCCTTTCTTCCAAGGTGCCTCTGGGTGGACTTCAACCTCTAATCTTTCAGTTAGCAGCCAAGCACATTGACCATGTGCACCACCCAGGATCTCCCTTTCCCACTTGTGTTGTTGTTGTTATTGTTAGGTGCCATCAAGTTAGTTCCAACTCATAACAACCTGAAGTACAACAGAATGAAACAATGCCCAGATCTGTGCCATCCTTGCAATCATTGCTATGTTTGAGCCCATTGTTGCAGCCACTGTGTCAATCCATCTCATCGAGGGTCTTCCTCTTTTTTGCTGACCCTCTACCTTACCAAGCATGATGTCCTTCTCCAGGGACTGGTCCCTCCTGATAACATGTCCGAAGTATATGAGACAAAGTCTCCCCATTCTTGCTTCCAAAGAGTACCCTGGCTGTATTTCTTCCAAGACAGACTTGTTTGTTCTTCTGGAAGTCCGTGGTATATCCAATATTCTTCGCCAACACCATAATTCAAAGGCATCAATTCTTCAGTCTTCCTTATTCACGGTCCAGCTTTCACATGCATATGAGGCATTGAAAATATCATGGCTTGAGTCAGGGCACCTTAGTCCTCAAAGCAACATCTTTGCTTTTTAACACTTTAAAGAAGTCTTTTGCAGGTGATTTACCCAATGCAATGTGTCATTTAATTTCTTGACTGCTGCTTCCACGGGCATTGATTGTGGATCCAAATAAAATGAAATCTTTGACAATGTCAATCTTTTCTCTATTTGTCATGATGTTGCTTATTGGTCCAGTTGTGAGGATTTTTGTTTTCTTTATGTTAAAGTGTAATCCACACTGAAAGCTGTAGTCTTTGATCTTCATCAGAAAGTGCTTCAAGTCCTCTTCACTTACAGCAAGCAAGGTTGTGTTATCTGCATATCGAAGGCTGTTATTGAGACTTTCTCCAATCCTGATGCCACATTCTTCTTCATATAGTCCAGCTTCTTAGATTATTTGCTCAGTATACAGATTGAATAAGTATGGTGAAAGGATACAACCCTGACGCACACCCTTCTTGATTTTAAACCATGCAGTATTCCCTTGCTCTGTTCCAATGACTGCTTCTTGGTCTATGTACAGGTTCCTTATGGACACAATTAAGTATTCCGGAATTCTCATTCTTCAAAATGTTATCCATAATTTGTTTTGATCCATACAGTCGAATGCCTTTGCATTGTCAATAAAACACAGATGGACTCTTTCTGATATTGTCTGCTTTTCGCCAAAATCAATCTGACATCAGCAATGATATCCCTCATTTCACGTCCTCTTCTGAATCCAGCTTGAACTTCTGGCAGTTCCTTGTCAATGTACAGCTGCAACTGCTTTTGAATAATCTTCAGGAAAATTTTACTTGCATGTGATGTTAATTATACAGTTCGATAATTTCCACATTCTATTGGATCACCTTTCTTTGGAATGGACACAAATACAAATCTCTTCCAATCAGTTGACCAAGTGGCTATCTTCTAAATTTCTTGGCATAGACAAATGGGCACCTCCAGAGCTGCATCCATTTGTTGAAACGTCTCAGTTGGTATTCCATCAATTCCTGGAGCCTTGTTTTTCATCAATGCCTTCAGTGCAGCTTGGACTTTTTCCTTCAATACCATCAGCTCTTGATCATATGCTACTTCCTGAAATGGTTGACCATCGACTAATTCTTTTTGGTACAGTGACTCTGTGTATTCGTTCCATCTGATTTTGATGCTTCCTGCGTCATTCAATGTTTTGCCTAGAGAATCCTTCAAAATTGCAACTTGAGGCTTGAATTTTTTCTTCAGTTTTTTCAGCTTGAGAATGCTGAGCCTGTTCTTCCCTTTTGGTTTTCTAACTCCGGGTCTTTGCACATGTCATTATTTTATTGTGTCTTCTCGAGCTGCCCTTTGAAATCTTCTGTTCAGCTCTTCTACTTCATCATTTCTTCCATTTGCTACATTTAAGAGCAAGTTTCAGTGTCTCTTCTGACATCCACTTTGGCCTTTTCATTTTTTCCTGTCTTTTTAATGACCTTTTGCTTTCTTCATGTACGATGTGCTTGATGTCTTCCCACAGTTCCTCTGGTCTTCAATCATTAGTGTTCAGAGCATCAAATCTGCTCTTGAGATGGTCTCTAAATTCAGGTGGGATATATTCAATGTCGTATTTTGGCTCTCGTGGACTTGTTTTAATTTTCTTCAGCTTCAACCTGAACTTGCGTATGAGCGACTGATGGTCTGTCCCACAGTCAGCCCCCGGCCTTGTTCTGACTGATGATATTGAGCTTTTCCATCATCTCTTTCCACAGATGTAGCCGATTTGATTCCTGTTTTCCATACGGTGAGGTCCACATGTATAGCCACTGTTTATGTTGTTGAAAAAAAGATATTTGCAATAAGAAGTCGTTGGTCTTGCAAAATTCTATCATGTGATCTCCAGCATCATTTCTATCACCAAGGCCATATTTTCTAACTACTGATCCTTCTTCTTTGTTTCCAACTTTCACATTCCAATCACCAGTAATTATCAATATATCCTGATTGCATGTTCGATCCATTTCAGACCGCAGAAGTTGGTGAAAATCTTCATCTGTCTTCATCTCTGGCCTCAGTGGTTGGTGTGTAAATTTGAATAATAGTCAAATTAACTGGTTGTCCTTATAGGTATATGTATATTATCCTATCACTGGCAGGGTTTTACATCGGGATAGATCTTGAAACGTTCTTTTTGATGATGAAAGTGATGCCATTCCTCTTTGTCATTCCCAGCATAGTAGACTATATGATAATCTGACTCAAAATGGTCAATACCAGTCCATTTTATCTCACTAGTGCCTAGGATATCTATCTTTATGCATTCCATTTCATTTTTGATGGCTTCCATTTTTTCTAGATTCATACTTCCTACATTCCACATTCCTATTATTAACGGATGTTGGCAGCTGTGTCTTCTCATTTTGTGTCTTGCCACTTCAGCAAATGAAGGTTCTGAAAGCTTGACTCCATACAAGTCATTAAGGTCAACTCTACTTTGAAGAGGTGGCTCTTCCCAAGTGGTATTTTGAGTGCCTTCCAACCTGAGGGGCTTATTTTCTGGAACTATATCAGACAGTGTTTTACTGCTACTCATAAGGTTTTCACTAGCCAATTTTTTCAGAAGTAGACCGCAGCATCCTTCTTCCTAGCCTTTCTTAGTCTGAAAGCTCCACTGAAACCTATTCACAAAGGGTGACCCCACTGGTATTTGAAATACCAGTGGCAAAGCTTCTAGTATCACAGTAACACGTAAGCACTACCGTACAACAAACTGACAGATCCACTTCCTCCTGTTATATTATTTCTCTTAGAAAGGACTAATTCCTCAGCTCTCTGTCGCTTTCATTTGACTCCACTCACAGTAGATGTAGCAGAATTCTTTGACTTCCCTAAAATAAAAAGAATATTTATTCTTGGTTTCCAAACTGATGGAGATTTTCCCTCATATTAATAAGTCTTGTCAGTCACTGTAATGAGCAATTGGGAAGAGTTAAAGTATCCAGGACTTCCTCACACATTGTGTTTTTAAATTGACCTCCCTCCCATTGTTATCAAATCATAGAAACTATATAATACAAATTGCATTCATTCAATAAGAATTCCACTTCATGAGGGAAAATATCATTGGCCCTGTCTCTATGAAGAATTACTAGACGAGTCTTTTTTAAACTCATATTTCTCCCCTAAAATTTAACCTCTATGTAAGAAGACTCTCATAAAACTGGATTTCCTCACCTTTGCTCAAGAATAGTAGCTGTCTGAGTTAGAATTTGTTCAAGTAATGGAATCTTGGCTGTCTTTTATATTATCTTTGGTACACAGGCTGAAGGCTTTATCTTTATCAGTGTCGTGATTCTAACAATAAAATGGCTTTAGCTAACATATAGTGACAGGTAAATCATTTAAAAACAATTTTACAAAAAGTTCGTTTCTGTCGTGATTACCTTTCTTAATAATAATTCCTAAACCTCTCCATTTTAATGATTCATGAAATCACTCCCAAATGGTGTGTGAAACATGTAACTTCAAGATTTTTTTCAAGTTTTATTGTGGTTATAAAACTACAAAAAAAAGTTCCCATTCTTCCTCTCACCGGGTAAAGAAATAACAGTTCAAGCTTATGTTCTCTATAAAAATAAATAAAAACAGAAAACCACATACAACGGAAACTGATTCTTCTGTCATTTCAGCAGAAACAACGACACCTGAATTCAGGTAGGATGTCTTAAAACAGAACCACTGAGAGGGTCCCGTCAGAACAAGGGAAAAAATAAAAGGCTTTTCTCATCTTCACAGTTATTTTACATGATTTTTATAAATGTATCTTTATTATTGTCTTAAGCAAAAACATCAACGGAAAATGTATATTGGACCAACAGATGCTGAGTAAAATTATTCATAGTTATTGTCTAAGGTCAGGGAAGAATTAGAGGAAGCAATAGTGTAAAAGTTTGGCTAAAGAAGGACCTCCAGTCTTAAGTAATAGTTTATAGACTCAGCTAATCCTTGTTCTGAGTGTTCATACAGTAGTTGCTCTTCTAGGTTCTGGAGGTTTAAAGACCAATAAGATTGTCTATGTAGATGCAGGGAATTTAAAGAGGAGTAGAAGTGAAGATGTGTAGATAAATAGACTATGTAATCCACTATGTAATAGCCTGTCGCTGTTGTTAGGTGCCATCAAGTGAGTTCCGACTCATGGCGACCCTATAGGACAGAGTAGAACTACGCCATAGTGTTTCCAAGGAGCAGCTGGTGGATCTGAACTGTGGACCTTCTGGTTGGCAGCCGAGCTCTTAACCACTACACCACCAGGGCTCCACGTTATAGCCTATGATAAGTAAAATAATAAACCAATAACCAAACCACTTGCTATTCAGTTGACTCCGACTCACTGCTGCTCCAGGTGTGTCAGGATAGAACTGTGCTCCATAGTTTTTAATGGCTGATTTTTCAGAAGTAGATCTCCAGGCCTTTTTTCCAAGGTGCCCCTGGGTGGACTCAAACTGCCAACCTTTCAGTTAGCAGCCAAACGCTTAGCTATTAGTGCTACTCCAAGTAAAATAATACAAGTGTACAAATTCTATACCAATAGTATACAGAAATTAATTGTTAACTTATTAACTCTGCTGGGGGAAATACCTGTAAGAGATAAAGAGGCAAAGGGAGAAGGCATATCAATTGATCTGATTAGTGGATGTGACTAGATTGAAGACAAGGTTTAGATGACCTCAAGAAGTGTAGAGTTCTTATACTATTCTTTCGAGGGGAGAGGGCAGGCATGACAGGCAATATAAAGGAAGACTGGCAAGGCCAGGTCATGAAAGTCATGTCAGAAGGTAGAGTTTAAGTGACGTCATCCATCAGATGTCTTTAGGCAGGACATTGCTTTAGTCATGTATGCATTTCATTGTCATATAGAAATTAAAATTAAAGGCCAAAGAAGTGACCCAAAAGGCAGAAGATTCTGTTAAGAGGGCATTGCTATAAGCTAAATATAAAAAGATGAGAATCTGTAATAATGCAATAACTATGAGAATTAAAGGACAAAATGAATTTCAGCAATGAAAAGGCATTATAAAGACAGTTGATGTGGGGGTGAGAAAGGTGGAAAAAGAAACTAGGATTCCTAGAAGCCTAGCTTGGGTAAACAGCCTTAGGGTTCACAGAAACCAGTGATATAGAAAAAGAAGTGAAGATAATATCCAGAAGATAATAGATTAATTTGGGAATTACAGTAAGCAATCTGTGGCACAACGAGGTACGGATGGATTTTGCTTTGTTTTTATTTATAAATTGGAATGAGCGTGTTTATTTTGTAAAAATTTATACACTGGGAAAAATAATAAAAATGCATTGAAAACATCTATTTAAGAATCATAATAATTACTTTTTTAATCTTTTCTGTGGAAGTGTACGACAACACTTCCTACACTAACAAAACACTAATCATATTTTAACTGCATTAATCCAGCTCAACAAGCATTTATTATGAACTGCCTATGTCATAGTAATATTCTACAGCAGTAGAGATGCTGAGATTAATTAAGAAATAGTCTTTGTCACCCAAATCATGTAGTCTAGTGAAAATAAAACAAAACAAAACAGAGACGTGAACAACAATTCAAAATAATAAGAGCTTTAAAACAGGTATTGGGGAATCACAAACAGGTAAGGCCCCGGGGAGATAACAGGAGGGCCAAGTTACCATCTGGCCATACAGAAACAAAGGTGCATTTTTCCGAGTGATTCAGACTCTACACCTCTAAATCAAGAAGCAGGCAGTTGAGAAATTGTCAGGCCTCTGGATCTTGATTCCAATGCTCTCTCTGTTTCATGAGAGAGCCTGGATATGCCAAGAGGTGTGAACTATGAGTAAGCTTTTTTATAATCCATTCTGGCATCAAATTCCCCATTAGTCTGATGTAATAATGAGTTTGCATCTTTTTCTTTGTCTTCACAGGTATTTTAGTGGGAAGTTTGGAAAGGCTACTTTTAAAATATTTTTATATGGAATACATAACTTTAAGAACTTCTCCATCAGAAATTTTTTTCTAAATATGAAAGTCAATAAAGAGACGTAAAAAAAAAAGGTTGATGCATATGAATACATAAGCATTAAACATTTTCATGCCATCAGTTAAACAGCAAAGTGTGGTCAAATATTTTACAAATATATGATAAAATGTTAATATCATTGATATGTAATACTCTGTCAAATCAGTAAGAAAAGCTAAATACCTACATACCAAAATGTCCCAAAGGAAATAGCTCATGCCCAGTTTTCGCCTGGAGAACTGAATGAATAATGAGATGACCAATTGAGATGGAGAATACAGGACGGGGACAAGACTTGTGGGGGGATGATTAATTTTCTTCTAAGGTGGAGACATAAACATGAGATTCTTCAGATTACATATGGATTCTTTACTGAGTCCCGAAAAGCAATGAGAGCCACTGTGAGGATGAAACGAATCAGGGAAAACGTGTAGATTTAGAATTACAGAACAAGGATACAACCCGAACATTTAAAAGATCAGAAAGAATTTGGAGACCTCTGAAGAAATAAGAAGGAAAATCAAGTGCAGTGCAAAGAGAAGCGCAGAGAGCAACGTCATGGAAGCCAAACAGCCTCAAGGAGAGCGTGATTGATAACAATACATGCATGAAAGCATCTGTGTAAGGAAGGCACTGAGAAATACCCAAGGGATTTTGAAATGAGGAAATCAGTGATGACCTTAGTGAGTACAATTTCAATGAGATGCCTAGGATTATGATGTACTGTAAACAAAAAACAATAAAACATGAACACAATGTTTTATGCAGAGTGTGATTTCCAATAAACAATACAAGATATGGGAATGATATAGCATGAAATATTAATGGTCTGGAAAGATACAGCATGAAATGTTAATGATTATTATATCTGAAATTTGCTTAGGAGCTCAGCTGCTAATAAAAAGCCTGACAGTTGGAAACCACCAGCTGCTCCTTGGAAACGCTATGGGGCAGTTCTACTCCGTCCTATAGGGTCGCTATGAGTCGAAATCCACTTCACGGCAACAAGTTTGTTGGTTGGTTGGTTTTTAATTCTCTATTTTAAGAACAGTAAGTAATAAACAAACAAAAACATGAATAATATTCCAATTATACCAATAATACTAATTGGAAAATCTAGCCAACAGCAAAAGAGAAAAAATAAGTAAAAGAAGCCAGTCTGAAAAAGCTACCTACTGTATGATTCCAAATATATGACATTCTGGAAAAGTTAACACTACAGAGACAGTAAAAAGATCAGTGATTGTCAGGGTTCGGGGGTGGGTGGGGAGGAATGTATAGGTGGAGCACAGGACATTTTAAGGGCAATGAAACTATTCTGCATGATATTGTAATGGTCGACACGTGACATTACGTACCTAAAACTGTAAATACAAAGAGGGAACCTTAATGTAAACTATGGACTTTAGTTAATAATAATGTACCAATGTTGATTCATCAATTGTAAAAAAATGTACCACATTAAAGCAAGACGTTAATAACAGGGGAAACTGTGTGTGTGTTGGGGGGAGGAGCGTATGCAAACTCCCCGTATTTTCTGTGCATTTTTCTGTACACCTAAAACAGCTCTAAAAAATAAAGCGTACTAAATTTTCAAGAAGGGAAGAATAAATTTAAAAAATGTCCATTGCCTACATAAAACAGTTAAACATCATATTAAAAATAGATAAACAATACTTGGATAAGAGAAAAAATAGTAATCAAATTTCTATTGAGTCAAGGAATCCAGAAAAATAACTACAATACTGGAGTACTTGTGAGTAAAAGGACTTCATGTTCTGCAAAGGAAAAAAATGGGGATACTTGAGAGAAGATCGGCAAAATATTGGTAACTGCTGCAAGTGGGTTAGGGATACATGGGCTTTCGAGTAATGACTCTCTCTGCTACCATGGAAAGAATGGGTCAAATGTCCCCTAATACAAAGTAAAATTAAAAATTTATCTGAAGATGCAAGGAGAAGAAACTGAGACTATGACAAATCAAACTCTCAGGGGTACTCAAGCCCTGTTGCCATGGAGTTGATTCTGACTCATAGCCACCCTACAGTGAGTATATAAGTTTAAATAAACATTATTTAAAGTAATAAAACAATAAAATAATCTATAAGGTGCAAGAATTTACAAAAACAAAAAGCCCTGAGGCAATTGGGAAGCAGTAAATAATAAATGTCTAAGCACAAAAAATAAAATAAGATGGAAAAATTTAGAAAGGAAGAGACAGTGGCAGTTACACAATACGGTGAAAGTAATTGATATCACTATTGTACACGCAAAAATTGTTGCAATGGCAGTTTTTTTGTTATAGATGTATATATGTATGTATATATGTGTGTGCGTGTATATGTATATCCACAATGTATATACACACATTTATCACAATAAAAAAGGAAAGAAAATAGAATGCAGACCCAAACACTAAAATAAGTGAAAAACCTAAGAACTGATTCCTTACAAAATAGAGAAACCTGTGGAATACGTATAAAAATGATCAAAAGAAAGCTTTTTAAACAAACCAGATTTTATTTGACTAATTACACGCCACATTTGCACTTAGTTTACTTGGATATCACCTACACAGTAAAAAAAAAAAAAGACAAATGGAACTGAAAAAAAAAAATCACTGATTCTTACAGCAGAACACTGTCATCAAGCAGTTATTATCTCCTTTCCTTTCATATCTCTCCATAAACACGCAAAACATATTAATCAGTCTGCTCAGAGATTTCATAAAAAGTGCCTCATTATCCGTTCTATTAATAGTTGCCAGGTTTTTTTGAATAAGAAGTTGGTTGCTCTGAATGATTAATATTTAAATATGTTGTTTTCTCCCAGTTTAAACCAAGCTCGGAATAATCACTAGGGGGAAGGCACGTGGACATGGGCATTTTTTGTCAAGCGTGTCCAAGAATGTTTCTAGTTCTCATTTAAGCAATAGTATTCTGTAGTAAGTATTAGTTTTAAGTATGATATTTCCTATTAAATCACTCTCTTTTCACCAATTCCCTCACCCCTTCCCTTTAAAACTGTACAACCTAATATTTCGCAGGTCTTATTTAACTTTGCTAGCCATATAACAAACTCTGCAATTTACGTAAGACCTATTTTCTTCTTGATTTCTATCAGACTACTGCTCCACCTACCTGAATGTTGGCCAAAAGCATTATGTAATTATGATTAATGGAATAAAGTCCATAATTTGACAGCCATTCAGTGTCCCCCAACTGAGGATCTGCTTAGACTGGCCATTGACTCAGTCAGCTTCCTTTCCCTGCCCCCCTAAAAAAAAGGATAGCTTGCATTCCTTCAGTGGTTTTATCTTGTGTTTATTAGCAGATAAAAAGAAGTTAACATTTTAATGAGGATTATTATCATGGGTTTTATCAGTTTGCAGAAGATCTTTAAATTGTTTTTAGCAATGACATGGCTGAGGTGTAATGCATCAAAGCATCACAGGGGATATTTTGTTTTCTTTGATGTTGTATATGCCTGATTTCTCTTTATCCACTGACAGAGGAAAATAAACTCTGAGTACCCCAAATTACAGAAGGTTTCATTCTGTTGCGCGTAAGGTTGCCATGAGTCAGAGCCAACCAACAATAACCTCAAATTACCAAGGCTTCGAGGCTTCCTGTACTGAGGCTTCCTAAGACTCGCTTGCTTACTGTCCTCTCTTCCTTTTACGGTACCCTAACATTGATAGGAAACCCCGGTGGCATAGTAGTTAAGTGCTATGGCTGCTAACAAAAAGGTTGGCAGTTTGAATCCACCAGGTGCTCCTTGGAAACTCTACGGGGGCAATTCTACTCTGTCCTATAGGGTCGCTATGAGTCAGGATCGACTCAACAAAAACAAGTTTGTTTGTTTTTTTCAGTTTTTGACACTGATAAGCAGGAGCCCTGGTGGCGCAGTGGTTAAGCACTCAGCTGCTAACTGAAAGGTCAACAGTTCAAACCCAGAGGTGGCTCCACAGAAGAAAGATGTGGCAGTTTGCTTCCATAAAGAGTAGCAGCCTGGGAAACCCTATGGGGCACTTCTACTCTCTCGTGTAGGATCGCTGTGAGTTGGAATTTACTCCCTGGCAACACGTTCAATGGATATGGGACACTGATAAAGGAAAAATCTGAAGTCAACCCTAATCCTTAGACTTAAATCCATTAACAACTTTCGGTCTTTGAATTTTTTTATTTTATTTTATTTATTTTTTATTATACTTCAGGGGAAGGTTTACAGAACGAATAGTTTCTCATTAAACAGTAGGACACATATTGTTTTACGACATTGGTTAACAACCCC
>NW_004444050.1:7512609-7549648 GCF_000243295.1 Trichechus manatus latirostris | reverse complement strand
TGTGAACTTTTTCATGGGTTTTTACAATAGAGGTCTCATACAATATTTGTCCTTTTGTGATTGACTTATTTCACTCAGCATAACGTCCTCCAGTTCCATCTATGTTATCAGATGCTTCACAGATTCAATGTTGTTTTCTCATTGCATAGTACTCCATTGTGTGTATGTACCATAGTTTGTTTAGCCATTCATCTGTTGATGGGCATCTAGGTTGTTTCCATCGTTTTGCTATTGTGAACAATGCTGCCATGAACATAGGTGTGCATACGTCTATTCGAGTGACGACTCTTATTTCTCTAGGACATATTCCTAGGAGTGGGATTGCTTGATCAAATGGTATGTCTATTTCTAGCTTTCTGAGGAAGTGCCATATCAGTTTCCAAAATGGTTGTATCATTTTGCATTCCCACCAGCAGTGCATAAGAGTTCTGATCTCCCCCCAGCCCCTCCAACATGTTATTTCCAGTGTTTTCAATTCGTGCCAGTAATGCCGGGGTGAGATGGTATCTCATTGTGGCTTTAATCTGCATTTCTCTAATGGCTAGTGATCGTGAGCATTTCCTCATGTGTCTGTTAGCCACTTGAATGTCTTCTTTGGTGAGGGTCTTTGAATTTTTAATGTATTAATACAAAAGTAATGCGGTTAGAATCATTTCATATGTTATTGGAACTTGTAGAAGAAGAAATAAGCTTAATGTGATTGAGAATAGGCTTCCACTGCCACAGATATAATATGCCTAAAACTGGCCCTGTTTTAGTCATTTTGGTATTTCTGGGGCCAGGATTGGTGGTGAGAGAACAAAGACAGACACTAAGCACTTGGGCAGGTTTACCTTCCATTACATTTATTCATTTTTTTTTTTTCTTTCCTTTCTCCTCTTTCTGCTATTCAATATCTAGAGGTTGGGATTCCAGAAGCCATTTAGTTGGACTCTTTCCCTTATGAATACCATCAGTATAATTGGGGTTTTTACTTCTACAGAAGAGCTTCTCAACTTCAGCACATGGCATTTGGGGTGGCTAATTCTCTTTTGTGGGGGCTGTCTTGTGCATTGTAGGGTATTCAGCAACATCCCCAGCCTCTACCACTTGAAGCTAGTAGCTTCCTCCACCCAGCTATGTTGTTGTTACTTGTCGATAAGTTGGTTCCCACTCATAGCAACCTTATGTATAATAGAAAGAAACATCCTATCCTGTGCCATCTTCACAATCGTTGCTATGTTTGAACCCATTGTTGCAGCCAGGGTGACTATCCATCTCATTGAAGATCTTCCTCTTTTTTGCTGACACTCTACTTTACCAAGCATGATGTCCTTCTCCAGGGATTGGTCCCCTCTGATAACATGTCCAAAGTAAGTGACAAAAAGTGTTGCCATCCTCGTTTCTTAGGTGCATTCTGCCTGTACTTCTTCCAAGACAGATTTGCTCATTTTTTCTGGCAGTTCATGGTATATTCAATATTCTTCACCAACACCATAATTCAAACCCAGCTATGAAAACCAAAAATGCCTCCAGACATTGCCAAATGTCTCCTCAGGGGCAAAGTTGTCCCTGATTGAGAACTGTTGGTCTATACATAGTAGAATCATCTTACAGTTTTCTCCTCTTTTTGGATAGATCTGCAATATCTTTAACCACTTTCAGTATGTCAGTAACACCTGCAAATTTAATCAACGCTAAGGGAAATCAAGAACATCCTCTCATTGATGCCGGGAACAATGATTGATAGCGGCCTTGTATCATTGCAATTGAAAATCTAAGCCCTGGATAAAATTAAGAATTTGAATAAAGAATTGCAATTATTAGAGACTCCCATTGCCATCGAGTTGATTCCAACTCATAACGACCCTATAGGACAGTAAAACTGCCTCATAGAGTTTTCAATGAGTGGCTGGTGGATTCGAACTGCCAACCTTTTGGTTAGCAGCCAAGTTCTTAACCACTGTGCGACCACGGCCCCTACTGGAGAGTTAGGACTAGGTATTTTGTAAATAAAACAAAACAAAATAATTTACTGGGCTTCTACTACAAGGCATATGTTATGGATTTAATTGTGTCCCCCAAAAATGTCTGTCAACTTGGTTAGGTCATGATTCCTAGTATTGTATGATTGTATACCATTTTATCACCTGATGTGATTTCCCGATGTGTTGTAAAGTTTATCACTATGATGTAATAAGATGAATTAGCAGCAGTTATATTGATGAGGTCTACAAGATTAGGTAGTGTCTTAAGCCAATCTCTTTTAAGATACAAAAGAGAGAAGTGAGCAAAGAGACCTGGGGACCTCATACTACCAAGAAAGCAGTGCCGGGAGCAGAGCACACGTACTTTGGACTTGAGGTTCCTGTGCTGAGATGCTCCCAGACCAAGGGAAGACTGATGCATCACAAGGACCCTTCTCCAGAACCGACAGAGAGAGAAAGTTTCCCCTGAAGCTGATGCCTTGAATTTGGACTTGTAGGCTACTAGACTGTGAGAGAATGAATTTCTCTTTGTTAAAAGCCATCCACTTGTGGTATTTCTGTTATAGCAGCAGTAGATGTCTAAGACAGCATATTTCAAGTCAGTTATGAACATCAAGAAAAAAATCCCTTCCCATAGTTTGCTTCTTAAGGATTTATTTTTATGGTTGATGCTGGTAATAGTTTTCTGGAAAGAATTACATAACACCTGAAATCATGGCTATATTGACGTTGATTAAAGTTCTAAAAACATAAAACCAACAGAGGTAAAAATATGTAACATAAATACACAATTAATATTTATTGCAATATTTTATCATTTGTGTCTAATTGCTTTGCAGCAAAATAATTATTTTGTACCTTCTTATGCACATTTAAGATTAATGTTACTGATAATTTAATGACTTTCAATACAAGTGTACTTAATCCTCACAGTTCATATCTCATGACATAGGATGCAAGGCTTGGGGTGATTAAACAGTAATATATTAAGGTGCTACTCTGGTGGCTTGCCCCGGTGGTGCGGTAGTTAAGCACTTGGCTGCTAACTGAAAGTTTGGTGGTTCAAACAGACCAGCTTCTCCAAGGGAGAAAGATGACAGTCTGCTTTCATAAAGATTACAGCCTTGGAAACCCTATGAAGCAGTTCTCCTCTGTCCTATAGGGTTGCTATGAGTCAGAATTAACTCCACGGCAATGGGTGGTGGCTTGCTTGTTGCTATGATGTTGGAAGCTATATCACTAGTATTTCAAATACTAGCAGAGTCATCCATGGTGGGCAGCTTTCAGTGGAGCTTCCTAACTAAGACAGACTAGCAAGAAAGGCCTGGCAGTCTACTTACAAAAATCAGACAATGTAAATCCTATGGTTTACAACAGAATATTGTCCGATACAGTGCTGGAAGACGAGCCCTCTAGATTGGAACGCACTCAAAATACACAGTGGCGGCAACAACGGACTCAAGTATACCAACGATCATGGAGATTGCACAAAACTGGACAATGTTTTGTTCTGTTGTACATGGGGTTGTCGTAAGTTGGAGCCTATTCAACAACTAACAACAACAACAACAACAGCAATCTCTCTTTTTAAAATGCATACAAATCACATGGGAATCTTGATAACAATTCTGATTCAGTAGATGTGGGCTGGGGCCTGAGAGTCTGCATCATTCTAACAAGTTCCCAGGTGATGCAATGCTGCTGGTCCAAGTGCAGCTCTATGAGTAGCAAGGTCCTAAGACGCTTATCTTAAGGGTTACATCATAGTTTGGCATGAGTGTCCTGAAGCTGCCCCAGCTTTGAGGAAGGGGAGAGTTCACTTTTAAACTCAGATTTCAAACATTAAAAGACAATTTTCAGCAAAAGATGTTTAAAACTTCTCCCGTAGTAAAAGAAACACAAAGAGAAAGCCATTTCCAGAGCTGAAGAATCCCACTAGAGGAAAGCCAGTCATAGGGCCCTGAGAGCTGAGAAGCTCTTCAAGGATAACAAGCAAAAGCCCAAATCCTCCCCATTCTAGATGACAATAACGGCTCCAATGCAAAAAACCACCATTCTAGCTGGAGTCACAAGACAGAGTACATTAAGGATTTACAGAAGATGACTCAAGTTAGACCAGCACAGGGATTGACCGTGCACGCTGAGGGAGAAAGAACTGGGGAAGGATATTAAAAGGTACTATTGTCCATTCTTTGTTTGATTGCACCCAGCGAAATGCAGAAAATTTATATAGTTCACACTCAAGGGTGTGGATGCAAATATTTTCAGAAAATGCCATTTTCATGAAGTTTCAAATTAAGTAACTGCAATAGATGTTACTATATTAAATAACTGCCTGGACTGTCCAGCTCCTTCCTGTCTGTGAGAGTCAAGTGTTCAGAGCAGACAGAACCTCTTAACACTACCCTTTGAAGAGATTCTATCTTAATGAAGCCCATTTTTTTACTAAGAATTCTCAATGATACTTTGATCACATTTTTAAAATGCAAAAAGGAAACCTTACTCTTAGATGTCAACATCATATTTTTCTCATTAGGTTGTTATTCATTATTATCATGTAGCAAAATAACCGTTAATACGGACGTGTTGGATTAATTTTGGTGTCACTTTGATATAATTAGACAATTGTAGACAAGCTTTTTCTTAGTTTTCCTTCCTGTTCTTATGATCCCACATTCAAGGTTAGAGGTGCTTGCATAGTCCTACAGAAACCAAGAATAGTAGAAAGTAAGGCTGGAAAAAGTGGAGGGAGGCATTCAAATAAGGATCTAGGATATGGAAAAACCCATCGCCATTGAGTTGAATCCAACTCATGACAACCCCATGGTTGTCAGAGTAGTACTGTGCTCCATAGGGTTTTCAATGGCTGTGATCTTATGGAAGTAGATTGCCTGGCTTTTCTTCCACAATGCCACTGGGTTGATTCCAACTGCCAACCTTTTGGTTAGTAGCGAGTGCAGAACCTTAGGATGTGGAAATATAAGGAATTCTGTACTCTGATGTGTACAACTGTTTCCACTTATTACTTAAAAAGGGAAAACTTGACAGGTAATAATTATGAGGTTGATTTTTCTTAAGGAAGGGTGGACTGGGTGGGACAGAGTAGCCTCTCTTCTGCCTTGTCTGTCCCCAGGACCCCTGACAGTGGTCCCCATTCTACTTCCCTGGGCCTCCATTCCCTTTTCTGTGAAACAAGGGCATTCGACAAGATGATTCCTAAAGTACCTCTCAATTTGATGATTCTACAACCTTACTATCTTTATTATTGAAGAAAATGTACATGATAATGCATCCTCTCAGCCCATCAGCTGAAATAGGACATGATTAAATAATAAAATGTCAGTTTTCAACATCATAGTGTAATTTTTTAAAATGCATTTTGAGACAGGAAGATTGTTCTAAGATTTTATACATGTTAATGGTTTTTTTAAAGTATTCTTTTCTCACGTAGTGTCGGAAGGAATAATTTATTCCTGGACTTTTTCTGTTAGCATCTATACATAATTTTGTTCTACACTATTGCATTATTAGCACATAGATACAAGTATTATTACGACTATTGCATTATTAACACATAGATACAAGTATTCTGAACACAAAAACTTTGAAAAATCAGAAAATTGATACTGAAGGGAAAATCCGAGACAGTAAATTTGTAATTTCAAATTTCTAACACTTCGTTAAAAAAAATTTCTAAAATCTATATAATTTTTTGAAACATGACCTGTATTTTCATTTATCTTTAATCTTCCGTCGTATTGTTGTTACCCATAAGAATTGAAAATAAAACTCTATTAAAATGCATTAAGTTAGATGATCAACTCTACTTGTGCCTGTTCTACCAACACCCACACCAATTAAACTTAACATTCCGGTGCATTCCGATCTCACTATGAGTTGGCATCCACTCGACAGCAATGGGTTTGGTTTTGGGTTTTTCAAACTTTGCATGTGCATTGCTTCATATTGTTAATATTATAACATGTCATTCTGCATTCTGATTTTTTCATTAATTTATTTTGTTGTTGAGAATATACACAGCACGACTTACACCGATTCAACAATTTCTTCATGTACAATTCAGTGACGTGGATTACATGTCTGTATGTACACCAATGTTTTTTGCAGCATTATTCACAGTAGAGAAAAGGTGGAAATAACCTAAATGCCCATCAACAGATGAATGGATGAACAATATATGGTAATACATACTATGGAATATTACTCAGCCAGAAAGAGAAATGAAGCCTTGATACATCCTAAAACATGGGTAGAGCTTTAAGACATTATGCTGAGTGAAATAAGTGTATTCTAATCTTTGACTAACATTTTATTGTAAGGTACATGTATGATTGAGGAAATTGTCAGTTGAGTTATATGAGGCTGTCTCTCCAGTAAAATTAGTAATATCCAAAAGATAAGGGCACACCAACTTCTTATTTGCTTTCTCAATCTTTAGAGAAATTTAAAATCTACACTAATCGTCAGGTATTTTATTGGAAAGTGGGTACGTCCTTCTCAAACAGCTGACCTAGAACTCATTACCTACCCACAGAAGTACCTCTTCTCTGCAGCCTATCCACCCCTGGAGAACAAGCTTCTTATCCAAATTGAACTAATTCCATGGAGGGACTTTTTTTACAGCCACAGGCTCCATGTGATCCCCTATTATAAACTGAACTGTAGTAGAGAAAAATCACAAAGCCTGGTTAAAATTGAAAGTAAAGAATTTTCTTGAGCAAATAGAGACAGCTGCAGCACAAAAGAACATTGCAATGGGGAAGTGTGGAGTTCCAGCAAATGGAACACATGAATCTAAGGGGGAGCAACTGAGGGCACACGGTTGTAGTGTTACCGCAATAACGCGGACTGGAGCCGCCTGCCGCAATAGCCAATTCTGAGACGGGTGGGTGAGCAGCAAGATGTTTATTATATATCGATATATAGGAGATGGAGGGGAATAGATTCCTCAAAAAAAAAAAACCCATCTCCCCCACTGGAGATTGGCTGAAGGCTTTTATAGGGACAGCATTATGGATTCGAGAAGTTTGTGTTAGTTTTCCCTTGAGGTGGTGATGTCTTAGATGAGTTAATCTTCTACTGGTATTCTTAGAGGTTATCTGGTGACATCCTTGGGGATTATCTGGTGACATCCTGCTTTTTCTTGTCACAGGATGGGTGCTTTGTTTGGTTTTTCATTCTTAGATCATTATCACTTGTTTTCCACCCTCCAGGGAGGAACATCAGTTAATCTTAAACCTTTTGTAGAGACTGGAAGTGGAGGGAAAAACAAAATCAGGAGACAATGTGGCGGTTAGCAATGGGGAGTCAATAATAGTGAGCCGGGCCTATGCAGCCTCTTCCAACAGGGCTGGAGGAGGAAGTACAAAACACAATATTCTAACTGGTTTACAGTGATTGAGGTCGGTCAAAGAAGAGACGAAGTAAAGCATAATCTGTGACATTATTGGTTACATGAATACATACATTGGCTAAAAGATATAATTGGAAGACATGGGGTTGGGGGTAGGGGGGCTTCATGTTGGTTACAAAGCAATGACATGATGGAATTTTTCCAGACTGGTCTGTTAAAAGTTACCTTGCTCAGAGCATCAATCTCGGGAGGAAATTGGGAACAAAGAGTTCCCATGAGGGAACAAATGAATTTCCATTCACATTCTTTTGCCTGACCACAAAAAAAACTTATTTCATTGATAATAGGGATTGGTTCCTGGGCAACAAAGGTAGAGTCTGGGGGAAAGTTTACACTGAGCTCTCAGAATTAGCTCAGTCATTTTATAAATAGGTCAGGTGCCTCTGTTTTGATTTTTTCCCTTATCAGAGCTAACCTCAGTTATATTTTGCTTCTTGTTGTCACCAGCCTGGTCCTCAGCCCATTGGCCTTCATGAAGTGAGTCATATGGACAGCTGGGTTGATTTTTAATTTAATTACCGTGCATTTTCAAGATTTGAGGCCAAGTATTACACAATGGCGAATAGAAGGCCATAATGCAGGCTTTTCTACTTAAACAAATTTTATGGGGAATAGCTGGTTCCAAGGAGAATATTTCAATTATCACCACAAATTCAATTGCTACATTCAAGGTTATAATTATAACAGGCTTGAAGATAAGTAAAAATGAATAATGCTAAATGTTGGTTTTAAATAACTATTTGCTTTCCAAATAATGATGAATACAGTGATCTAAATGTCAGAATGAATACATTAATGAAGTCATAGAGGCTAATATAATATTCGTTTGATCATTGTAACTAGTTTGGCCAAAGTGCTGAGTGAAAAAAAAAATTCCCCCAAAATTACATTTTATATAAAAATATAAAGGTATGTATCCTCATAATATCAATCATAATAATAATCCATCATAATATTGATTTTGTTCAAATATAAGTTTCTGTGATAATATGGGTATAAAACACAATTGATCATTTCAAAAATAGTCTTTGTGAACCTACGTTGTGTTGACAGTCTGATGCAGGATACTTGGGTGAACATAATACAGAAGATCTCTTCCATTCCAGTTGGGGAATCAGATAAAGAATAAGAAGCTAATAAATAATTACAAAAGATGAGAACCGCTGTGAATGAAATACAGAGAGTGCCATGACAGAGAATTAGGTAGGAGAAAGAAACTAGACTAGAGACTATGAGGAAAGCGATCTTTCCAGGCAGAGATTTCAGACGTGCATCATGTGGAGTAAGAACTTGGCTTGTTACAAGAACTGCAAGAAGGCAAGCTGGAGCTAAAAAAAAAAACCACACATCTCAGCAAAACTCATTGCCGTCCAGTCGATGTGGACTCATCGCAATCCTATAGGAAAGAGTTGAACTTCCCTACAGAATTTCCAAGACTATAAATCTTTACAGAAGTCGATTGCCACATCTTTCTCCCACAGAGCAGCCGGTGGATTTGAACCGCCAACCTTGGGTTAGCAGCCTAGCACTTAACCACTGTACCACCAAGGCTCTTAGAGTTTCATAAACAAAGTGTGGCAGTATCTGTTTATGGTGATGGAAACTTGGCAACGAATACTGTTAGTGGTTCATAATTAATGTAATTGATGTTACTGAATTGTACATGTAAAAAATGTCGACTTGACGAATGTGTTTTATATATATATAAATTATATATGTAATAATTTGTGTGTATATATATATATAAACAATAAAAAATAAGGGGATGGGTAGTATGAAGGGGAAATCTCTGGGTGAAGCAAATGGTTTTAAGTATTCAGCTACTAACTGAAAGTTTGATGAGTCTGACCTGTCCTGAGGTGCCTCGAAAGAAAGGCCTGGTGATCTGCTTCTGAAATGTCACAACCTTGAAAACCCTATGGAGCACAGTTCTACTCTGCACACATGAAGTCACTATGAGTCAGAACCAACTCAATGGCAATTGGTTTGGTTTTGGTTTAACCCCTTGGTAAGGAGTTTATTTCACAAGTAATCAATAAATCAATCTATAAGCCAAACCCATTGCCGTGGAGTTGATTCCAACTTATACCAACCCTATAGAACAGAGTAGAACTTCCCCATAGGGTTTCCAAAACTGTAAATCTTTACAGAAGCAGACTGCCACATCCTTCTCCCACAGAGTGGCTGGTGGGTTTGAAACACTGACCTTTTCGGTAAGCAGCCAAGTGCTTAACCACTTTGCTACCGGGACTCCTCATTGGAAGCAAAAGACACACTTAAACTGGAGGACTGACACAGTCCAATTTAAATATTAAAACAAAATTTCTGACACCTGGATGGAAACTATATTATGTGTGGGGTTAGGGATGAAGTGGGAGTGAACTTGAGTAGATGTGGAGAGACAATGACACCAGTCCCTAGCCAGCAGACCCCTGCCAATTTTAAGTGTGTGATCCTTTCTGAGTTCATCATCTCAGGGGAATCAGAAACAGCCCGTTAATTCACCTTTCAGCCAAATAATAGATTGGCTTATAAAATAAACAATATCACCTGTGAGCAATTTGTCCCTTAAACAATCAACTACATGAGACAAAATGGTCAGCGTTTACCCAAATGCAAAGATAAGAAGGCAAGGAGAGGCAGGGAAGCCAGATCAATGGAAACAGAATGGAAATAATGAGAATGCTGACACATTGTGAAAATGTAACCAATTTCGTGGAACAATATGTATAAAAATTGTTAAATGGGAACCTAATTGGGCATGTAAACTTTCACCTAAAATGCAATAAAATACTTAAAAAAGAAAAAGAAATAGTACATTAATTTCTGTCTTCCTCTCTCTTTCTTTCCAAAAGTCTAAGCTCAATCAGAAAATGATGTTTAGGTGTCCTTCTTTCCTCTGCCTTGGCAATCTCTACTACTTTAAATTAGATTAACCGTATCAAAACATAAACATTCTCATATTTCTCATTTTAAAAGACAAACCCTCTTCTCCTCCCCTCCCCTCGCCTCTCCCCGCCCCCTCCAGTTATCACACCATTTCTTAAGTCCCCATCTATGGCAAAACTTCTTAAAGATTTGTCTATGATCACTGGTTCTTCTTTCTTACCTATTAGTCTTAAGTCTACTCATCCCACTCAGGCCTCTGTCTCCTTCATTCCCACTGAGATCCTTCTTGCAAAGAGCTACAATAATTTCCCTACTTCCAAATTCTTGACATACATCTCTCTTCTCTCAGTTCCATGACCTCACACTCTCCAGGGTTGCCTCTGACCACATTAATCCATCCTTTTCAGTCTGCTTTGCTGGCTCCAGGTCCTCTGCTGGATTGACCTTCACACAGTGAAGTTCAGCAGAAATTCATCCTGAGTCCCTTCCCAATCCATATGGGCTACCTAAGAAAGCTTACCCAGTGCCAGGGCTTCAAGCTTCATCTCTTTAGTAATGACTCTTAATACTATGTATTTATTCCTGATAACTCCTTTGTTCTTCAAATCCATATATTCAACTCCCTCCTAAACATGCCCACACAGATGTTTAATAGGCATCTCAATCTTAATATGGTGGCAGAATTCTCAATCCTCTACTCCAACAAACCTATTTCTACCTGTATTTCTCTCACTAACAGCATCACAGATACCCCTCCTAGCTGCTCAAGGCAAAAATCTAGAACATGTTTTGTTTTATGCCTTTCTTTCACTAACTATATACATCTAACCTATCAGCAAATTCTGTCAATTTTACCTTGAAAGCAAAGCCTAAGTCACATCCTAAGTCCCCTTTACAATGACCATAGTATTAGTCCAGAGTCATCTTTTAAAAATATAAACTAGACCATTTCCCTCTTCCGCTTAAAATTTTTCAATGATTTCAGGTGATACTTAGAATGGACGCTAAGTCCTTTGCCCTGGAGTATGTTACACTTTATGACCCGAAAGTCACGTCTCTTCCCCCTCACTCAAGCCCCAGCCTCTCTGGAACGTGCCAAGCTCAGCCTCCTTCAAGGCATTTGCTCTAGTAATTTCTGATGCTTGAATCCCTTTCCCAAGTCTTCCCACAATTGCTTCCTTCTTGCTGTTTCATTCAAATATCAGCTCTACATTATCCTCCCAGTGACCTTCCATAACCATTTGCTGGGAAGGTGATCTGCTTTACGATTCCCATCAAGCCTACCTAAGCTAAGAGCTTGGGCTCAGAACATTCTCTGATAGGGAGGCTGGGGACTGGGTCTCTCTCTTCCAGTCCCACCACTCATCTGTCAGTTTGTTACACTGCGGTGGCTTGCATGTTGCTGTGATTCTGAAAGCTAGGCCACTGGTATTTCAAATACCAGCAGTGTCACCTATGGTGGACAGGTTTCAGTGGAGTTTCAAGACTAAGACAGACTAGGAAGAAGGACCTGGCAGTCTACTTCTGAAAAAATTGCTCAGTGAAAACCTTATGAATAGAAGCGGAACATAGTCTGAGATAGTGCCAGAAGATGACCCCCTCAGATTGGAAGGCACTCAGAATATGATTGGGAAAGAGCTGCCTCCTCAAAGTATAGTCAATCTTAATGACATGGATGGAGTAAAGTTTTTGGACCTTCATTTGCAGATGTGGCATAACTCAAAGTGAAAAGATACAGCTACAAACATCCATTAATAATCAGAACATACAAAGTATGAGTGTATGAATCTAGGAAAATTCAAGTGTCAAAAATGAAATGGAATGCTTGAAGATCAATATCATAGGCATTAGTAGCTGAAATGGACCGATATTGGCTATTTTGAATCATAAAATCATATGCTCTGCTATGCCAGGAATGATATATTAAAGAGAAACGGCATCACATTCATTGTCAAAAAGAACATTTCAAGATTATCCTGAAGCACAGTGCTGTCAGTGATAAAATAATATCCATATGCCTACAAGGAAGACCAGTTAATACAAATATTACTCAAATTTATACACCAATCACTAATGACAAAGATGAATAAATTGAATATTTTTACCAGCTTCTGCAGTCTGAAATTGATCAAACCTGTAATCAAGAGGCATTGAAAACTACTAATGATTGGAATGTGAAAGATGGAAACAAAGAAGGATTGATAGTTGGAAAATAGGACTTAGTGATAGAAACAATGTCAGAGATTGCATGATAGAATTTTGCAAGACCAACGCCTATGCATTAGAAATACCTTTTTTCAACAATATAAATGGTGACTATACCCATGAACCTCGTCAGATGGATTACAGAGAAAATCGACTACATCTGTGGGAGGAGACGATGGAGAAGCTGGATATCATCAGTCAGAATAAGGTCAAGGGTTGCCCACAGAACAGACCATCAATTGCTCGTGTGCAAGTTCAAATTGAAGCTGAAGAAAATTAAAACGAGTCCACGAGAGCCAAAGTATGACTTTGAGTATATCCCACCTGAATTTAGAGACCATCTCAAGAATAGATTTGACGCACTGAACACTAATGATCAAAGACAAGATGAGTTGGGCGAGGACATCAAGGACATCACACGTGAAGAAAGTAAAAGGTCATTAAAAACACAGAAAGAAAGAAAAGACCCAAATGAAAGTCAGAAGAGACTCTGAAACTCTCTCTTGAATGTAGGGTAGCTAAAGTGAATAGAAGAAATGATGAAGTAAAAGAGCTGAACAGAACATTTCAAGGGGTGGCTCGAGAAGACAAAGCAAAGTATTATAATAAAATGTGCAAAGACCTGGAGTTAGAAAACCAAATGGGAAGAACACACTTGGCATTTCTCAAGCTGAAAGAATTGAAGAAAAAATTCAAGCCTCGATTTGCACTTTTGAAGGATTCTATGGGCAAAATATTGAATGATGCAGGAAGCATCAAAAGAAGATAGAAGGAATACAAAGAGTCACTGTACCAAAATAAATTGGTCGACATTCAACCTTTTCAGGTGGTAGCATATGATCAAGAACCAATGGCATTAAAGGAAGGAATCCAAGCTGCACTGATGACATTGGCAAAAAAAAAAACAAGCCTCCAGGCACTGATGGAATATCAATCGAGATGTTTCAACAAACGGATGCAACACTGGAAGCGTTCACTCATTTATGCCAAGAAATTTGGAAGACAGCCACCTGGCCAACCGACTGGAAGAGATTCATATTTGTGCCCATTCCAAAGAAAAGTGATCCAATAGAATAGGGGAATTATCGAATGATATCATTAATATCACACACCAGTAAAATTTTGCTGAAGATCATTCAAAAGCAGTTACAGCAGAACATTGACAGGGAACTGCCATAAATTCAAGCCAGATTCAGAAGAGGATGTGGAATGAGGGATATCATTGTTGATGTCAGATGGATCTTGGCTGAAAGAATACCAGAAAGCTACTCACCTGTGTTTTACTGACTATGCAAAGACATTCGATTGTGTGGCTCATAACAAATTATGGATAACATTGCAAAGAATGGGAATTCCAGAATACTTAACTGTGCTCATGAGGAACCTGTATGTAGACCAAAAAAAAAAAAACAGTTGTCCAAACAGAAGAAGGAGAACTTCATGATTTAAAATCAGGAAAGGTGTGAGTTGGCGTTGTTATCCTTTCACCATACTCATTCACTCTGTATGCTGAGCAAATAATCTGAGATGCTGGACTATAGGAAGAAGAATGAAGTAGGATTGGAGGAAGACGATGTAACAACCTGTGATAGCAGAAGACACAAGCTTGCTTGCTGAAAGTGAAGAGGACTTGAAGCACTTATTGATGAAGATCAAAGACTACAGCCTTCAGTATGGATTACACCTCAACGTAAAGAAAACAAAAATCTTCACAATTGGAATAAGCAACATCATGATTAACAGACAAAATATTGAAGTTGTCAAGGATTTCATTTTATTTGAATCCACAATGTACGCCCATGGAAACAGTCAAGAAATCAAGTGGCCTTTATTACATTGGGCAAGTCTGCTGCAAAAGACCTCTTTAAAGTGTCAAAAAGCAAGGATATTACTTTGAAGACTAAGATGTTCATGACCAAAGCCGTGGTATTTTCAATCACCTCATGTGCGTGTGAAAGCTGAACAATGAATAAAGAAAACTGAAGAATTGATGCCTTTAAATGATGATGTTGGCAAAGAATATTGATCATACTATGGACTGCCAGAAGAACAAACAAATCTTTCTTAGAACAAGTACAACCAGAATGCTCCTTAGAAGCAAGGATTGCAAGGCTTCCTCTCACATACTTTGGACATGTTGTCAGGAGGGACCTGTCCTTGGAGAAGGACAATGAAGAAAAAGGGAGGCCCTCAACGAGATGGACTGACACAGTGGCTGTAACAGTGGGCTCAAACACAGCAACGATTGTGAGGGTGGCACAGGGTTGAGTACTGTTTTGTTCTGTTGTGTACGGAGTCACTGTAAGTTGGAAGTGACTCAACAGCACCTAACAACAACACTCCTAATCTCATCTGCCTGTCAGAGAAATCTTCCTCCCTGTTTTGAAACCACTTTCTCTGTAACTTTCTCTGTCCCTATGACTACTTAATTGTACTAAAGTAATTAATTTTATAGTTAGTGGGGGAAGAAATGTTCTTTCTGGTCATGAACCCATGGTCACAGGACTGCCATGCTGTTTGAATTTGAACAAAGCTTGGCAACAAAATGGTCAGGTCAAGTGCAGCTGAACAAAGGCCCCTTCCTCTTTCTCACTTTTCCCTGTTCCCATGCACTCTGAGGTATAAAACTCCTAAACTCCTTTGTCTCACAGTCTTTCACCTGCAATGTAAACTTGGAGCTTATGTTTGCAGAAGAGATTTCCTGCGTCAATTCACTCTGGGACGGGGGCCTGAGGAAGATCAGCCCCATGATAAAACCTTCCCTGCTCATCTGCGTCCTAACTGTTATGTAAGTAAATAAAAGCTTGTAAAATGCCACTGGGTAATGTCAATTAATTACTGAGAGATACAGCCCCCTACGAGCCCATTTTTCATTGTGGCTTTTTGCACCAACCAACCTAGAAGAGCCAAAGAGTCCCGTCCCCATCAATCACATTATGCCCCATTAACTATATAGCACTTACACGTGCTGATATTTTTGTAACGCTTGTTGGTTTACTGTTGTCTCCCCAGCACTACTCCTCACCATTATGCCAAGCAGAATGTAAGCTCTGTGAAAGGAGGAATAATGAATAGGTATATTACTGATGTATTCTCAGCACCTGGAACAGTGCCTGGCACACAGTGGGCTCTCAGCATTATTGCTGAATGAATGAATGAATGACATGAATAAACTCATCATGATAAAGGAAGGGTGGAGAAAGGGAAAGATGGGGAGATGGTGATGAAGCATAAACATAGGTGGGATCTGGAGAGACGGTCAAGCAGTCAAACAGTTTGTACACAGCAACAGCTACTGCATCTACTAGCTCAGTGAGCCACACTTCCATAAGTTGTTGATAAGGAAACAATGAGCCAAATGGACTTAGATAATTTGTTACCCCTGACACAGCAGGCATCATGAGCTTCATGTCTGCATTAGTTTCCCTTGCTTCCCAGGTCCCATAGAGGTGATGTGGAACCAGGCCCAGGTGAATGCTATGCACACAATGAATCTGTGTCACTGCTGAGGAACTCTGAGACTAGAACATCCTGCTTTTATATAGGAGTTGGTAGCAAACTTGTCCCTCTTCCCCGGTGGAGAGAGGCATTATCATTATCTTTATTACCCTGGGATTTCTCCAGGGAGAGATGTTTCTAAATCTCTCCAGAGGGAGTAACTGTCTTTATATTGCCCAGGCTGTCTGTTATGCAAACATCCTTGAACAAAGCTGTCAATGTCCTTTGCTCAGAAAATGTGCAAAAATACCAGGCCCATAGTGAATTATCTCCCTGCAGAGGTGTCCTGTGACTTGATTTGGGGCAGAGCCCCTAGAGGCAAAAAAATCCCGAGACATCTTTTGGAGACCTGAGAAAACAAGGATTATCACCCAGCTTCCCAGGAAAGAGTATCAGGAAAGCACAAAACCCAGGAAGTTTAGAGCTACATGATGTGTCAGAAAATATGGAGCTGAAAACAGCCTTGCAGGGGTTTCTCTGTCATGACACCACACTGAGGTCATAGCATTATACGCACTCCTCACTTGTCGAAATGGTTAGGTTCCAAAGACCAGGTCATTATGTGAAAATCAGTGTTACGTGCAAATGGAGGATGACCACATCAGATCACAAAATGCAGGATGACTACATTATTACGTAACTGCCAAACCACTGAGAATTATGGCCTAGCCAAATTGCCACGTAACCTTAACCATCAGCCAGTATTACTCCTACCTTGCACCTTGGCACTCTCTACTGCCAGACGTACATCATTAATGTGCAAAATAGTCAGATAGTAGACTTTTTACTATTGTCATAAATGTGAGATGTCGGATAACAAGATAGTCAATAAGTGAGGAGTAGGTGTATTCCCAGGCTTTCAGACATTCGCTGGAAGTACTAGAAAAGCTAACAGACTAGAGGACTCCAGCAGTGACTTGAAAGGACCAATTACCAAAGACCAGAGGGGATGTTCACATCTAAGTGCAAAGAAGTGAAGGGTCTGATGCATCCCTCACACTATGGCAGACCCCTAGGGGATTGGAGAGGGTCATCTTTTCTTGATCACTTTCAGGACAGAGAAGTCTGGAGCCAGGCCTGGAAGCTGTGGTTGGGGGTGTTGGCTCAGGAGCTTGTTGGCCACTCTGCAGTGACATTAAGTATCACTGCCCACTTCTCTCTCTTGGTAATTTATTCTTACTATATTTTACAAAAACATCCATATGGAATGGATTAAAAATAAAATTGAAAAGTTCTTTACCACAGATAGTTTGAGAAATACTGGTCTAGATCAGCACCATCCAGCTGAACTTTCTGGAAATGTTCTGTACCTGCACTGACCAATACTCCAGCCACTAGCCACAGATCTTGAGCGCTTGAAATGTGGCTAGTGCAACTGAGGATCTGAATTTTCATTTTATTTACTCTTAATTAATTTAAAGTTAAATAGCCAATGTGACTAGTGGCTATTGTATTGGACAGCACAGGTCTGGAGTATGAGCATTAAAGTAAGACTCAGGCTCCACTGTTTGCCAGGTTTGTGATCTACCCTCTCAAAGCTTCTATTACCTTATCATAAAACAAGTATAATAATAGAATCAATAATGTAGATGACTTACAAGGCTTAATGAAATAATTCATGCTAGGTGTTTAGCACCTGCCTGGCAAACAGTTAGCACTCAGTAAGTATTAGCTGAGGGTGATGAGGAAATTTATGATGATGATAATGATCGCGGAATGGAGTTCCAGAGGCACCTGTGGAAGGGCTTGGGGAAATAGGTAACTGGCTATTAGGTAAGAAAAGGAATGACCCAAGCGGCAAGAGAATAAGGTTTGGGTGACAACGGGAACTGTAGAGGCCTTTTATCTGCCTGTGTCCGAGAGAAAGGGCTGTGAGAGGCTATGGGATTGGACCTGATGGCCTCAGAGAGGAGAGTGGAGGCTCCATACAGCTAAGGGGCCCAAGACACCACATGGTGTCAGGGGAGCCGCTCCCTCAGGCTGTGTATACTGTGCATAGAAAGGGGCAAGTCCTTCTCAGGCTGTGCCCACATCATTTACCCCAAAGTCAAACGGCATGTAATTTGTACCTATTTATTGACTAATTTGGATCAAAGCACACATTTGCCTAAGTCATCTGAAAACTTATATAGAAATATTTTCTTAACAAAGGTGTCAGTCTGGGTCCAATCAGGAGGCAGAAACAACACCACAATTTAAACAAGGGAAGTTTAATGTAAAGAAATATTAAGCTATTCCTTAGGAAACTGGACAGGAAAGTAACTATAAATATAGAAAATGAACTCTGAAAGATTCCTGTCTTAGTTATCTAGTGCTACTATGACAGAAATAACATAAGTGGGTGGTTTTAGCAAACCAAAATTTATTCTCACAGTTTTAGGAGGCTAGAAGTCCGAATTCAGGGTGCAAGCTCTAGGGGAAGGCTTTCTCTCTCTGTCAACTCTGGAGGAAGGTCTTTGTCTCTTCTGAACTTCTGCTCCTAGGGAATCTTCATGTGGCTTGGCATCTCTCTTGCCCCATGTCTGCTTCTTTTGTTCGCTTGTTTAATCTCTTTTATATCTCAAAAGAGATTGACTGAAGACACACCCTACGCTATTCTTGTATCATTAACATAACAAAAACAACCCATTCCCAAACGGGATTATAACCACAGGCATAGAGATTAGGATTTACAACACATATTTCTGGGGGACACAATTCAATCCATAATAATTCCCTAGAGCTGAGAAGAGTGATCAAGGAAGAATAAACTTGGAAGAGGTGTTTAGACCTCAGTGAAGAAAGTGTGATTGCAGGCACACTGGATGGTGGAGAATTTTGCTGGGCTTCCCAGGCCAGAACTGATCCACAATGGCTGGACAAGCTCTGAAAACATCTCTCTGGGGCACAGGCACACTGAGGCCAATGGGCAGTGTGATAGTTAACTGTATGTGTCAGTGTGACTAGGCTATGGTTCCTAGTCGTTTAGCCAAACACTAGTCTAGTTGTTTTCATGAAGTAGTTGCATGTGTTTAAATTACAGTTGGCCTTGGGTAGTGCAGATTACTTTCTGTAATGTAATGAATAAAAGTGGTGACAAAGAACATCCTTATCTTGTTCCTGGTCTCAAAGGGGAATGCTTTCAGTCTCTCTCCACTGAGAATAATGTTGGCTGTTGGTTTTGTATTATGCCTTTAATTATGTTGACGAATTTCCCTTCTATTCCTATTTTGCTGAGAGTTTTTATCAGGAATTGGTGTTGAATTTTATCAAATGTCTTTTCTGTGTTGATTGAGATGATCATGTGGTTCTTTTCCTCCTTTGTCTCAGTTATCTAGTGCTGCGGTAACAGAAATACCACAAGTGGATGGCTTTAACAAAGAGAAATTTATTCTCTCACAGTCTAGGAGGTTAGAAGTCTGAATTCAGGGTGCCAGCTCCAAGGGAACGCTTTCTCTCTCTGTTGTCTCTGGGAAAGGTCCTTGCCATCAATCTCCCCTGGTCAAAGAGCTTCTCAGCGTAGGGACCCCAGGTTCTCCTGGCTCTTGTTTGTGGTGGTATGAGGATCCCCCCCACAACCCTGTCTCTCTACTTGCTTCTCTCTTTTATATCTCAAAAGAGACCGACTTAAAACACAACCTAATCTTGTCGATTGAGTCCTATGTCATTAAAATAACTGCCTCTATTCCTGCCTCATTAACATCACAAAGGAACACATAGGAAAATCACATCAGATGACAAAATGGTGGATAATCACACAATACTGGGAATCATGGCCTAGCCAAGTTGACACGCATTTTTGGGGGACACAATTCAACCCATAACATTTGTTTTATTAAATACCACATTTTCTGAAAAGTAAAGGGGATCCAATAAATAAATAGTAATGATATCATGACTCATGAGTTTGGGGGAAATAAAAATGCACTTTGAATATTCATAGACAATGTTATTCTTGGATCTTTAACTGCATTAAATATGGAATATAATTACATCTTTATTTCCTCTTCTAATATTTATCCCTGCTTCATTTCTAAATCATCAGTTTTCTCACATTTTCCTCTTCATTTATTTAAGTAGTACAGCAAGCTCATTTATTCCTAAGTATTTTATCTTTGGGGGGCTATTGTAAATGGTATTGTTTTCCTGATATCCTTTTCAGAGTCCTCTTTGATACTGTAGAGGAATCCGACTGAATTTTGTATGTTGATCTTTTACCCTGCCACTTTGCTGAATTCTTCTGTTAGTTGCGATAGCTTTCTTGTAGAATCTCTGGTATCTTCTATGTATAGGATCATATCATCTGCAAATAGGGATAGTTTTACTTCTTAACCAATTTGGATGCCTTTTATTTCCCTTTCTTGCTTACTGTTCTGGCTAGGACTTCCTGTACAAAGTTGAATAAAAGTAGAACACAGTTCTACTCTGAAGCAAATGGGGTCACCATGAGTCAGAGTCAACTCCATGGGACCTGGGTTGGCTGGTACAGAGTGCTGGGCACACACCAATCACTCCAGAAACAAAACATACATCATAGCCCTCACAAAGCCTGTGTTCTACAGGAGAAATGACAATAAACATGTAAATAATCAATGAATAATTTCAGACAGTGATAAGTGTTATGAATAAAATAAAACAGCATAAGAGGGAAAGGAAGAAAGTGACTCTGGGTGATGAAGCAAGGCTGGGGTAGGGAGGGAGGTGGGGAAGTTTCCTGATAATATCTGCACAAGGTCCTGAAGGAGTGAACTGGTAAGATATTCCATGATCTGGGGGAAGATAATTGTACTAGTTTCCTGTAGCTGCCATAACAAATTACCACAAAATGTAGCTTAACACAAAAGAAATTTATTCTTTCTCAGTTCTGGAGACTAGAAGTCTGAAATAAAGGAGTCTTCAGGGTTGGTTCCTTCTGGAGGCTCTGAGGGAGAATCTATTCCATGTCTCTCTTACAGCTTCTGGTAGTGGCCAGCATTCCTTAGCTTGTGGCTGCATCACACAAATCTCTCCTCCATCTTCACACAGCAGTCTTCCCTCTGTGTACGTGTGTCTGTATGTCCAAATCTTTCTCTCCTTTCTCTTATAAAGACACAAGTCATTGGTTTTAGAATATACCCTAATCCAATATGACCTCGTCTTAACTTAATCACATCTGCAAAGACCTTATTTCCAAATATGACCACATTCACAGGTAGCAGGGGTAAAGACTTGAACATACGTTTTTGGGGGAGACTATTGAATCCCAGGCAGAGGGAACAGAAAATGCAAAAGGACCTAATACAGAAGGGCTTGGGGTCCTGGAAATATCAAGTTGTCCAGTGTGGCTGGCACTTAGGGAGGAGAGAATGGTACGAGGTAAGGTCAGAAATACCAGCAGGACCACCCATGGTGGACGGGTTTCACTGGTGCTTCCAGACTGAGACAGTCTAGGAAGAAAGGGCTGGCAATCTACTTCCAGAAATTAGCCATTGAAAACCCTATGGATCACAACAGAACATTGTCAGATACAGTGCTGAAAGATGAGCATTGTAAATACAGAATGGTTATAACAATGGACTCGAGCATACCGATGATCAAGAAGATGGCATTCTGTTATATGCAGGATGGATTATCCAATAAGAAGGTATGCATGGGCTTAGTTGTGTTTATTTACTAATCTGTAGTGCACAATTTCACCTGTTCTTTACTACATATTTGATGTGGCGAAACCCACGCAAAATTGTGCACTATAGATTAGCAAGTAAACAGAATTAATCCTGTGCATACTTTGCCAACTATAAACCAGTGCATATCTTGCTTACCGGTTAATCCACTGCTGGTTATATATGAGATCACCGTGTATCAGCATCAACTCTACAGCAACTAACAACAATGACAACAAAGTCAGAAAGGTAAGCCTGGTATCATGCTCTGGTCAACTCTTGCTGTGCCAGACAGCTGAGGTGGAGTCCTTGGGGCTAAAGGAATATACCCACCATGAACCTATGATCATCCTTCTAGAACATGTTCTGACCCTGGACTTTGGAATTCCTGACTCAAACAGTCCAAACTTGCTTCCAAGGACCTTTAAATGTCTCTTTTCATTTTCTGTCTCAAGCAATGAAAACGGGGAGAGGAGAACCGAGGGAGGAGGGAGCAATGTGGATGGAGTTTGAGTGTGCAGGCTAGCTGCTAGGTCACCATACACCTCCCTGGGAAGGACAGAGCTGTGGGGGAAGAGGAGAGACTTCTGGGTGGTGGGAGTCTTCCTTTTTACTTTCATCTTCCACCCCCTGTAAATATTAGGTGCAGGCCTGTGGGGCCTAATTTCTTAGGATCTTGTAGGAGCTAGCTAGGAGTATGTGTGTATCCGCATGAGCAAAGGGAAGCCATTGAAAGTTTTCAGCAAGTAGTAACATTGACCTTGACATTACATTAATTCATTCTGCAAATGTGAATTGAGTGCCTCTGAGGCAGGAAGCTCTGAAGATGCAGTTCCAAACAGGGAAGTCTCACACGCGCACACACACACACACACACACACACACAGCCCACCGGCTCACAGAGCTTACCATCTAGTAGGGAAGACAGACTTTGAAAAAATAATTGCAAGCGTGGGATTGGCTGCAAAGGAAAAGAACAAATTCTATTAAAGAGCAGGGGGATCTAACTTGGTTTGGATGAGGCTTCAAAAATACTTCACTGAGATGGGGTTGAGGGTGAGTACAGAAGGAGTCGAACTGGAATCCAAAAACTGAAACAGAGTTTCTGGCGGTTGCGAGGCAGTCCAGGTCTGGAAAGCAGTGTTAGCTTTGAAGCAGGAAGAGCCTGGAGGTTTCCAAAAACTGAAAAAAAAAAAAAAAAAAAAAAAAAAAAAGCTCTCAGGGCAGGAATGTGGAGAGTGAAATAAGGGACATATTAGCATTCAAAATTGAAAATATAAGTTGAAACCAAATCATATAGCCTCTACAGCACATTAGCACATTCAAGGATTCCATGTGACTCCAAGGGCAACAGGAAGACATTAAAGGGATTTAAACCCAAGAGTAACATGATCAGGTTTGCATTTTTAAAAGGTCACTGACTATAGCGCAGAAACAGATTGGAAGGAGATAAAAACAGATGCAAAAACACCTATTACAAAGCTGTACGAGGTAAAAGATAGAGTGACTTAGAGTGTTGGAAAGAGAAAAGGGAGGAAAGTGAATTTCTCAGCACCATGTCTAGAACATAATTGACACTCAATAAACACTTCCTGAATGCTTTTGGTGCTCCCAAGCACTTGAGAGAGGGGCATCAATATTCCATTTTACAGTTGAGGAAACAGATTTTAAGAGGTTGAGGACATTGCCCGAGGTCACAGGGCTGGGAGCGCAGAGGCCAGGCTCTGAAAATCTGTGGTGAGCTGTACTTGTCTGGTCAGGATGCCCTAGTCACTGCCCAGATATGAAGGTTTGGAACGGACTGTGAATGCTGTTTGACAGGCACAGGGCCCTGGGTGTGTTTGATATGGTTCTCCCACAGCCTGTTTTGCAGATGAAGCCTGAAGCATAGAGAACCCAGAAATACAGAGCCTGGAGGGCTAGAGCCAGTAATTCACCCAGGAGCTCCAATTCCAGGGTTCCTGGCTCCTAACCATCGCAATATTGCCACCTACTGTTTTAAACATAAGGAGAAGAGCACTGTGCAGTAACAGAGCAGCACGTGTGGTTTGGAGATGGGAATGAGAGCCTTTTGCCTGAGGGAGATTGTGTCTAAACTAGAACTTGGAGAGTGAGGATGATGGGTATATAATGAGGAATCAGCCAAAGAAAGAAACAAAGCACAAAGACGTGTTAAACCCGCAGACTGCACAGGTTGATGAGTGAGTTTTATGCCATCTCTGTCACCACACATGTGTGAGCAACAGGCAGCCCCCATAAATGAGATGTGCCAGTTAGATGTGCTGGGATGCTGATCTACCCAGTCCAGTGACAAGATGGTGACGTATCTGCCACATTGTCAACTGGACTCCATGGGCCCATATGCTTAGACTAATTGCTGCAACAAGAAAGTCTCACATCTCTTGTTTATTTCTCACTCTCAACACAGCCAATGCAGGTCACGTGACAGTCCACAAAGTGATTTAGCGATCTGGCTCCTTCTATCTTGATTCCACCTTCAAAGTGTGGCCTTCAAGTTCGCCATATTAGGAAGATAAAAAAAAAAAAAAAAAGAATGATCAAGACTGAGAGATTTTGTAGACTAGGCCATTAACAGAGAGTCAGAGACATAACCAACCAGTTGCGGTCAAGTCAACACCAATTCATGGTGACCTCATGTGTGTCAGAGTAGAACAGTGCTCCATAGAGTTTTCAATGGCTGATTTTTCAGAAGTAGATAGCCAGGCCCTTCTTCTCAGGCACCTCTTGGGTGGATTGGAACTGCCAACATTTTGGTTAAGGTGTTAACCATTTGTACCACCCAGGGACTCCATTCAGGGACATAGCCTCATCTATTGCAAAGGTATTAGGAAATGTAGCTTAGCTGTGTGCCCACAAAGAAGTATCTTTGAGCACCAGCTGACGTGGATAGACCCTTCAATCACCTGACCATTCCTCTTTTCACACATAGAACACTCTCACATCCTGCCCTAGGGAGGCAGCGCAAAATTCCAGCCAGTCACTGCATCCAATTCAAAGGCCAGTATCTCTAGGCAATTTCACTCTATCAGGCATGTGTATGCCTCCTCTTGGTACTGCAATCTATCAACTAAAAAGACAAATGATTGCTCTCCTCCTATCCAGTATACAAGGACAGTATAACTGTAATAAACACAACCATTTAGAAAGAGAACAGAAGACACTGACAGTCATTGATGCACGACAGCACTTGAATCCTGCAGGCCAGGCACTGTCAAATTTCTCTACTCTGAGCTGGGGAAAGATCCCCTATAAGACCCTGGTTCTAACCTCTGGAGGAACTCCGTGGTCTGTTTTTCTCAGAGACCCCTGGATCTGCCCTGTTCTTTGTTCATTATCCTTGGTTATCTGAATCAGATGTTGGGGAGTACACCTTCATAGGATCTGCATAGCTTTTGGATCCCACGCTCTGCTCATGGCTCAAACAGCCAAATATTTTTTTAGATTATGTTTGTGGTTTCTTTGACAATACAATTCCCTCAAAAAGTTCGAGGATTCTGATGTATTTGTTTCCACATAGTTCTATATGGCTGTAATGGCACTCATAAATGCTTGCTTCTTGCTTTTTCATTCCCATGCCTATATCAGCTCCATAGTGGGAAAAGCACACCTTCACTCTGATTGTTGCCATAAGGCTGGATCATAATATGACTTTGTAGCTCAAAGGCTGTCGTTTCAATGTCCTATTTACTACTGTTTGGGTTCCAGAAGCAGTTAAATTTTTCAATCCATCAAGGACCCACATTTCTGGACTTTCTGTTTGCAAGCCAGCCAGTTTTCTCCTGAGTTCTCTTCTTTCTTCCAGTAACATGCCAACACAGCCAACTGTAGCAAACACACACTAACACTTTGATGTTTGTCCAAATACCTTCACTAGAATTGCTGAATCATGAGGCTCACAATCTACCTCTAAAGGTATTGCAGGTGACAATTTTACTAATTATTTCCATTGTGAAACATCAATCACCATCTTCCTTGTCACCTAACAACTGACTCTAAGTCAATGTCAGATACCAAAAAGAGATTACTACAGTTCTCCTTCAAAGTACCACTTTTGTATTAGTCTTGGTAGCCTAATCGCTGTGTCAATTCTCAAACCTTGGTGGCCTAAACACAGTAAATGTTTCTTTCTCCTCCACATCACACTGAATCAGAGTTAGCTGACTCAGCTCCAAGTGGTGACTCAGGGACCCAAGATTCTTCTATCTGTGGCAGCTCCATATTGAACACATGGCTCCAAAGTTGCCACCAAGAGGGAAAGAGTGGAGGAGCATATGTGGGAGCACATCTGGAAGTGGCTGACATTGTGTCCACCGAATTCAATAGGCCAGGACACTTCACATGGCCCCAACTCACTGCAAAGGCACTGTGAAGTCCTTTCTCTGTGTTTGGAAGAGACAGATACTGGTGAGTTCTGGCAATCTCTGCCATACTGTGTATAATAATATTAGATGGCTTTCTTTTAGCCCCTTGCCTCTAGATGGTTACAAGTGGTATTTAATAGAGCAAACAAAATTAAGATGGGAATAAGAGTTTCACACTCTCCTGAGGTCATTTAAATTTCTGTTTAATCTGAAGTGCATGAGAAGATGGCAGAGCAGGTGCCCAAGTCCGTGCTGTTTGTATGTCTGGGTAACATTTGTTGGTCACCCATTGCAGAAGCAGTTTTCAGAAAACTTGTAACCAATCAAAACCTTTTACACAAGACAGTGCAGCAACATCCACATATGAAATAGGAAACCCTCCTGATTATTGAGGGCAAAATTGCATGAAGAAGCATGCCATTCCTATGAATCACTTTGCCCAGCAGTTTACCCAAGAAGACTTTGCACATTTGGTTATATATTGTGTATGGATGAACGCAATCTGAGAGATTTGAACAGAAAAGGTAATCGAGTTAAAAACTGCGAAGCTAAAATTGAACTACTTGGAAGCTATGTTCCACAAAAAACAACTTATTATTGAAGATCCCTATTATGGGAATGACTCCAACTTTGAGACCGTGTACCAGCAGTATGTTAGGTGCTGCAAAGCATTTTTGGAGAAGGCACACTAAAGCTGCATCCATTCATTGCTAAACACCATCTGTGATGAACACCTTCACAGTGATACTCAACATTTTTCAATCAGTGGATGTGTTAAAGTGTAATAATGCTCCATAGCTGAAGGCCGCAAACTATTTCTTCAGTTGAATTACTGTTTCTTACCTTAAAAATAATTGTAGATGGAAATCAGTTGTGACTGGCAGAAGAATAAAAATCTTTGATTCAGACAGTTTATGGGGTACTTTAAATGTTCTTGAGTTAGTTGAACCTCCCACTTTGCTCTTACTACAAACAAAATAGCCGAACAACAAAATAGAAAATTTTGTCTAAGTGCAATCGTTTTCCAGTATTTGGTAGGTACTAATCTAAGTGTAGTTGGTAGAGCATCAGACTTTTAACCCGAGAGTCCAGGGTTTACGTCTTGCTCGGGCAGACTGCCACTTTGGAAAACCTGCTGGCACAGTGGTTAAGAGCTACAGCTGCTAACCAAAAGGTCAGCAGTCTGAATCCATCAGCCCCTCCTTGGAAACCCTATGGGGCAGTTCTACTCTGCCCTATAGGGTCACTATGAGTTGGAATCGACTCAACAGCAAAGGGTTTGGTTTTTTTTTTAATCTAAAGACTGCCATCACTGTGATATGTTTAATTACAATGCTAATGAATAATGCAATAAAACATCACTTTAAGGTCCAGGTCAACATCTGGGCCCACTGAGACTTTTAAATAGCCTACTCTTCCTCTCCAGTAAGTTAAGTTAATGAAGAACAAGGGTCCTCTACTTACTACCTCTCATCTATTTTACCCCAGAGCCTTTAATTGAATAACAGCCCCAGCCATAGAAGCTCACAATCTAGATTAGATGTATTTTAATTTACACACACTCATAGTACATACTTGTATGTTAAAAGAATGGGAAACAATTTCTGAGATGGATCTTTAGCACCTTTGATACTTCTCAAATTTTGTCTAGTTTATTTCATAAGGAAATCAGCTTATTTGCTCCTATTTGAACTACTTTGCCTCTGAAAATTTAATTGTATGGAAAGTACACTGTATGCTGTTTAACGTTATGGTCAATTTGACGAATATGTCTTTTTTTTATATGTACATATAACCCAAATGTCCAATCTGTATTGGCTTAGGCAGGAAAAATAATTTTAAAAGTTGGAAGAAGAGAGTCCTGTTAAAGTCCTTAAATATCGATATGTTAATAAGCATTCTTTCATCAGTGTTTAATAAATTTATAGGAGAATATAGGTAATTTCTGTGTACTTTGAGATAACTGCAATCTCAAATTAATTTGAATACATACCAGAAAAGACTGTTTTAAGAATAAACTGGGGAGTATAAAAATATAACTGAGATTAAAAAAAAAAAAAATTCTGTTTAATCTGTCTAAACCAGATTCTTTCTAAAGAAGAATCCTTTTTAGGAGGAGGATACAGAATGTGTGGCTAATTGCCTTCATGAACAATCGCTTCCTCTGCCATGAGACCTGACAAATTAGATGGTGCCCAACTACTGTTGCCCTATGGGGCAGTTCTACTCTGTCCTACAGGGCCACTGAGTCAGAATCGACTCAACAGCAATAGGTTTGGTTTATTTTGGTTTAACTACCATTACTGAACATTTTGATCAAATAATCCATAGAAGAATCCTAATCAAAAGGAGGAAAATGCAGAACAAAATCTCAAATCGTCATAGACTCTGAACATCCTGGCGCCATGAAGGTTGGATGAACCCTGAAACTATTGCCCTAAGGAATAATCTTTAAATCTTAAACCAAAAATATCCCCTAAAGTCTTCTTAAAACCGAATAATAGTTTCGCTTAACTCGTAAAAAATGTCTGCCTTGAGAATTATGTTTTTTTAAGAACTATCTATATGGGATCAGATTGACAACACCAACTCGAGAGATTAAATAGGAACCTTAGGGAGCAGTGAATTAATGTTAATGGGGGAGGAGCAACTCAGAAAGGAGGGTGAGAATGGTTGCACAACTTGAAGAATGTAATCAACGTCACGAAATGGTACATGTAGAAACTGTTGAATCGGTGTATGTTTTGCTGTTCATATTCTCAACAATAAGAAAATAAATAAAATTATATAATAAAAAAATAAACAAAGAAGAATCTGTTTTAGTCAGGGCTCTCTAGAGAAACCAGTAAGATTAGATAGACAGACAGACAGATAGATAGATACATAGATAGGTAGATAGATAGGTAGATAGATTGGTAGATAGATAGATAGATGTACAGATATGCAGACATATAGACAGAGATTGTGAAGAACTGACTTATGCAGTTGTGGTGGCTGGCAAGTCTATAATCTGTAGGTCAGACCACATACAGAAAATTCCAGCAATCTTGTGTCCAAAATCCATAGGTCAGGATATCAGGCTGGAAATTCCAGAAGTCTTGTGTGCCAAGAAAAGTACTTGTCAACAGTACTGTAGAGGATAGAACTGATAGTGTATATGTGTGTTTAGGGTCAGGGGACAGGATTGTTACATTGAGAAATCTTGCTAATGTGCACACATCAATAAAAAGCATAACACGTTTGTTATTCACACAACAAACACTTCCTGAGTGCCTGCTAAGTGTTCAGTACCAAGCTAGAAGCTGAGGATGCAGTGGTGAACAAATTGTTTCAGTCACTGCTCTTGTCACATTTACACTCTAATAGGAGAGACAGATAAACAATCACCCACTGAAATGATAATTGATTAATACGACAAATGCTATGCATGAAAAGTGCGGAACAATGTAAGAAAGCTTGCTAGTTAATAGAGGTTCTATAGCATGAAGCTGGGAACAGAAAGATTAGGAGTTAGCTTGGTGAAGAAATATCCAGGTTTCTGGCTTTCTTGTTGTGTAGGGCATGATGTCACCTGAGATAGGGAACACTGTTCTCATACAGCAGCCTTGGGTGGGAAGATTAGAGTTCATTTTAGGATGCATTGAGACTAGTGTGTCCGTAGACCTCCAAGTGGAGACGTCAAATAGGCAGTGAGTATTCAAGTAAGGAGCTCATTGGAGAGGGCTAGAGCAGTGCTATAACTTTGGAAGATATCTTGATACTCTATTCTGTCATCAAAAATGTGTCTCACCACCTCTTCCTCAAACTCAACATCCAAGGAGTGAACTCCCAGAATCAATAATCACCATCGTCCAGCCCCTTTTATTCTCCTTCTCACAAGGAGCAATGTATACCTCTAAACCCGTTGCCGTTAAGTCAACTCCAAATCATGGTGACCCCATGTTTCAGAGTAAAACTGTTCACCATAGGGTTTTCAATGGCTGATTGCTGAGAAGTCAATCACCAGGACTTTTTTCTGAGGTGCCTCTGGGTGGACTTGAACCACCAACCCTTTTGTTAGCAGCAGAGCAAGTTAACTGTAACACCCAGGAAGTCCATATAACTCATGGAGGATTAATTGTAAGTGGGAGCATTTTTATTGGCAGCCCAAAGATTTTGTTAAACAGTAAATCATTAAGTACAAGTAAGAAGGATTTTTCCATCACTTTTCAGACCAAGATGGAGGACAGCAGCAGCACTTCAAGAAGTGGTCACAAAGAGCAATTGCCCCCCCAGGAGCCAGGATTCCATAATAACAACGAGGAAATGCCCAGTAAGGGAAGGAGGCAAAGCAAAGGTATTCACTTTTCTATGTGTTGCTTGATTTATTCAGTGCCTTACACGGCAAGCATTGTTCTACATTGCTTTAACAGGAATCTTTACTTAAGAAATGAATGTTCATTGTGGATTCTGAATATGAATCCTGTAGTAGGAGTGCCTTTATTTTAATTCATATGATGGTGACTATACTAAAGCTTAGGATCTGGTGTCTCTGAAAACCTTACTTAAAAAATTATTTGCAACGACTCTTCGGATAGTGCAAATACACGAAAAGAAAGCTGGTTGAAGGTCATCTTTCAAAGAGCCAGCACTAGCAGCAACAATTAAGAACAGGCATCTATTCTAAATTTTCAGGTGTGTGTTGCTGAGGCGAGTTAGAACTGTTTTAATTGCTAATCTCTCAAAGGAAGGAACACACCATGTTAATTAAATTCACTGATGATAGAAAATGTGGAGGTGGATTAATCACTTCTAATGGCAGAACAATTTTCTTTAAAAGCTAGTTTCACAAAGAAGAACTGGAATTCACTAAAAGAGAACTCTGTTCTTGGTGAGTACGCACACGTGTGCACATACACACGCATGCACACACATGCACACACACACAAAGAAAGCCTAGCTTCCCCGATTACATAGATACAGGATGTCCATTTTTTTAATTTCTTTTAAAAAGTGCAGTCACCACTGAAGAATGGCATCTCAAAATCACTCACTGAACAAAGATGTAAGAAGCTCAATAATTAGGAAGCTGTGGCTTCAATAATGAAAAAGGTAAAGAAGCGCACCTCTCTAATGATATTTTTGGACCATGACTGTTTTTGTATAGTTCTATATATCAACCATTAGAGACCTCGTTCACTTTTCTCCAGCACATCAATAAGACATCAAAAAAAAAAAAAAATGGGTGACTGAAAATGCTTTCCATGCATAGCTTCTGAATAAGTTATACAACTATAGGGAGCGTCTGAGTTTTGTCTTTATAAATTGAAAGGTGAGTAAAGTTTACAAGGATTATATAATCAAACCTCGAAACAGGAAAATGGCTGCTTCTCCAGACCCATACCGGAAATATTACAATTATCAAAATCTAGAGATGGAGGGTGCAGAGATCCAGCTAGGCATGGACACAAGACAGCCACAGAGAGGTGAAAAGGGGCTGAGAGCTGTGGTGCTCATGTGGCAAAGGATTTATGTCACATTCCTTTGGGAGCACAGAGTTCTTATAAGGGTTGTGTCCAAAACAGTGTGTGGGGTGTAGGGAGCAACTGGCCCAACACAGAGAATCCAGAATGACTGGGCGAACCAGCCACACCTCAATGCTTTAAGCCAAAAATTGTGCTTTGTTGGTGGTCTCCCTCCTGGTGCTTGGGGTACATAGTTAGAAGCAGCTATCAAAATAGGCAACCTGGGAGGTGCAAATGGGATGCTAAACGAAAGGTTGGAGCTTGGAGTCTACCCAAGGGTGCCTCAAAAGAAAGGTCTGGTGATCTACTTCCAAAATATCAGCCACTGAAAACCTGTGGAGCATAGTTCTATTCTGATTCACATGGGGTCATCATGAGTCAGGATCTACTCAATGGCTCCTGGAAGTGGAAGGGCTAAGATCCACACTTTGTATTTTGTAGCTTGTACACGTATATGTATTTTATCCCTACCAGGACAATGGAAACATGCACAAAACTAATTCTACTATTTTTATTTCATTTCTTGATACATGTACATTCTACCAACACTGTCTACCTTCAGCTCACTGATGATAAGGACTGAAAGGAAAAGGGACTATTGATTGCCCTACTTTTTTTTCTTCTATGTCATCTTTTTCAGAGTAAATGGTTGGCTAATACAGGGAAGGAACATGAGTAAGAAAGGATACAATAATGCTCTTTGGTTGTTCATGTTTCTTAGAATGCCAGTGACTTCTTTCTGTGATCAAAGAAAGTTCTGGTTCAGACAGAAAGCATGGCCTCTCGGGGCTGTCAGAGAGTTACCCCCGCTTGCTCAGAGGTAACACACTTGCCTCGTGCTCCCTTTGAGTCTCACTGAAGTCCCAGCATAGTGGATCCACTAGAATTTTATGCTTATGGGGCATCCTAATGTTAAGGGACCCTAAAGGCAGAGGACACCTAATTAATTAGTACTCCATCCGTTATCAGGCCACTTCCAGTCACCTCCCCACCACGTCACTCACTTCCTCTAACTTGTTTTGCAGACTCTCTGGAGAGCCACGAACCGACCCAGATCTAACTGGCTCAGAGTGCTCAGGCATGCGTACAACAGACAAAGATGATCCATAGACGACCCTGGCCGCCACGCATGCCCAGTAACACAAGAGAAGTCACGCCAAGGAAGGAAAAGATTTATGTCAAACAATCAAAATCACTGGACATTCGTCATCTGCAGTCGTGAGCCCATTTCAAAAGTGAAGAGTCCCTCGGCCACTTCCGTGCCAAGTCTTATCCCCGCCGTGTAATAAATAGTCAATAATAGAAACTATGAATATGTAGAACTTCCTGATCCTGCCCACCTGCCTTCCTCAACCCCTGTGTGAATATGTATAATTTCCCAAACCTATAAAATGTAAATGCATCCTCATATTGAGGAACTCAATCTGATGTCGATACCTCTGAGTTCCTGCTTGCTAGCCTGTGAAATAAACTCCTTCTTCCTCTCAAAACCAGCGTCTGAGAGATTGGCTGCTTGCATGCTGGGCATGGACCCATTGGTCCAGTTTCACTAACCGTATCTGCAAATGGGGTGGTAAGAACCGTGGACATAGAAGTTGTGCATGTCTCCACTGCTCTCAGGCACGCTCCACTGTCCCTTCGGACTTCACTTACAAGACACAGGTTCAGAGATAAAATTATTAAGAATTTCAAGACGACAACAGCAGAGCATTGAACCAAGCGCAGAGCCCTTCTGAGAGTGGGGCCCTTCTGAAGGCAGGACCTTTGCAGCTACACAGTCACACACCCATGAAGTGGCCCCTGGGAAGGGCTAACATTATGTCTTGGGAGGCGTGAACCCTATAAACCAAACACTATAGGCAGGTCAGAGACACTATAATCTCCTGTAAGAATTCCCAGCAGGCTCTGGCGTTTTTCAAGTTTTCCATCTGCCGAATACGTCGAAGAACCAGGTAGGAAAAGATTCCGTCTCAGCAATAATAGTAACAGCTACCCTTTACTTGGAGTCCCTGGCTGATGCAAACAGTTAAGTGCTCAACTACTAGCAAAAAGTTTGGCTGTTCAAACCCACCTAGAGGTACCTCAGAAGAAAGGCCTGGCAATCTGCTTCCAAAATGTCACAGCCTTGAAAACATTATGGAGCAGTTCTGCTTTGTACACATGGAATCACCGTGTGTAGGAATCACTCAACATCGACTAACAACAATAACACTTTACTTCCAAAAACCAAACCAAACCCACTGCTGTCAAGTCGATTCTGACTCCCGGGGACCTTATAGGACGGAGCAGAATTGCCCCCATAGGTTTTCCAAGGCTGTAAATCTTTACAGAAGCAAACTGCCCCATCTTTCTCCCACGGAGCGGCTGGTAGGTTTGAACTGCCTATCTTTCAGCTAGCAGCCCAGCACTTAACCACTGTGTTACCAGGGCTCCTTAACCTTTCACTTTGCTCTTATTAAATGTCTGCTCAACACTAAAAATTGTACTGAAGGAATATTGTCCATCAACCTACCCTACAGCATTGATTTGTAAACATAATTCATCTGCCACCTAAGCAGATACTTCCCCTTGACAACTCTTGAGACAGGCTACATCTACGTGTGTAAGAATAACTGCATCGTGGAAAAAAGAAAAAAATCTGGAAGCAAAACTCTGTCTGAAGAATGATTTAATTTTATAAAAGATCAGAGGAAAACCTGGTATATGTCAGCAATGACTGTATCCAGGTAGAATATTTAAAAATAAATTTATTTTACGTCATTGTACAAATTGTCTACATGGAACTCTCAATTGTTATAATGAGAAACAAGCGCTGCTATTTTTTATAGAAGCACAAAGCTTTCTGACAGATGAGCACTTTCCCTTTCTCTTCTCCAGACTTGTGTGCCTGTATGGTTCTTACTGCGAATCACTGTAGCACAGCATTCCATAGAATAACAGAATCTGGGCAGACTTGGCGGGCTCTTTCCTTCTTTTTGGTCCTGCAAGTCAGCTGATAAAATATGTTTGAGTGCAAAGAAGAATAGAAAACAACAACCTTTCTGTAAAGGGGAGATAGAATTAAAAAAAAAAAAAAAAAGGAACTCATTCAGCCCTTCACCTTGGGTATAGGAGGGGCTCTGTAAGTGTGTGTTAAATCGCATTTAAGGATTTTCTCTCTGTCTGCATTTGATTAGTTACACAGTGCTTGCTTAACATATCAGAGTTGAAACACAGAGGAATTTTGTTTGCTTGTTTGTTTCCCCAGTCTTATACCCGCAAGATTTATAATTTGTATGTAATTTGAGATCTCTTTGAAATATATGCAAGCATATCTTTAGCAAGCTGCACCACAGAATAGAAAACATAAAATCAAATTATATGCAAAGTAAAGAAGTTGCCATGATTTCTTTACAAGCCATTGCCATTTTTTCATCCAACATTGAGGCTCTGGTCTCCGACTGATCCAGGAGCAGAATGAGTAACTAATATCAGTAGTGGAACTTTTAAATTTACCCCACCTGCTGAAATTCTCAAATCAGGGGCTTGTTCCTTGAATCTTTTTTGTTGTTGTTGTTAATTAAGCCTCCTCCCTTTGCAAAAATCACCCAACTATTCTACTCCAAAGAGCAGCAGGAAGAGAGGTGTGACTAAGGGGACCCAAAGGCTGGCAGCTCTTATGAGGTAGTTTACGTTAATAAACATCATGATCTATTGACAGAATTGATACTAATGCATAAAATTAAACAAGGAACTGAACTGTCATAGAGCCCTGTTAGTAAGTGTGTCAAGGAGCTAATTCAAGAGCTTGAGTTAATTTGAAACAGGAATAAAAACACAAACCTGTACACCACGTTCATTGCAGCACTTCTCCCAATAGCCAAAAGGAGGAAACAACAGAAACGCCCACCCACAGATGCATGGATAATGTGGTATATGCATACAATGGAATGTTACTCAGCCATAAAGAAAAATGAAGTCCTGATGCATGCTAGAACATGGATGAACCTCATCGCAATAGGACGAATGCTATATGATGTCAGTTATATGAAATAGGCAAATAGATAGACACTAAAACTTATTAGTGGTTGCTAGGGGTGGGAGAGGGTGGGGGAGTTACTGCTTAGGGGGCACAGAGTTTATGTTAAAGGTAGTGGAATAATTCAGAAAAGGATAGTGATAATGGTTGCACAACATGAAGAATATAATCAAGGTCACTGAATTATACGTGTAAAAATTGTTCAATGGACAAATGTTTTGTTACGTGTATTTGTACCACAATTTAAAAAAAAGAATTTGAGTTAAAATTAAAATATTCAAAACAGGTCTGTCTCACTGGAAGCAGTGACGTTATGGCAGAAACTGCTGTGAACTGTAGCTTGAGTTTCTTTCCCGTTCTTCTTGGGTACACAGCTCGACTACAGTCCCCAGCCTCCCCTGCAGTTAAGAGTGGCCATGTGGGCAAAAGGGAAGTGAGTGTCTCCAGGCTTGGCCCGTGAAAACCTTCCCCACCCAATCTTCCATGCCCTTTCCCCTTTTTAGCGGCTAGGTGTCAACACCCAGGTGTCTTCCTAAGGCACATGTTGAGGATAGCAGATCCTCTGTCAGCTGGTTCCCTGAATTACTTTGTGTGCCAAAGAGCCCCTCCTTAACCAGTTGAGTCAACCTCAACTCATGGTGACTCCATGTGTTTTAGAGTAGAATTGTAATCAATAGGGCTTTTGATGGCTCTGACTTTCCAGAAGTAAATCACCAGGACTTTCTTCTGAGGCACCTCTAGGTGTATTCAAACCCCCAACCTTTCAGTTACTAGCCAAGCACTTAATTGCTTGTGACACCCTGGAACTCCTAGCCCCTCCTTACTCATTGCCATGGAGTTGACTCTGCCTCATAGCAACCCTATAGGACAGAGTAGAACTGCCCCCATAGGGTTTCCAAGGCTATAAATCTTTACGGAAGCAGAGTGCCACATTTTTCTCCCATTGAGTGGCTGGTGGGTTCAAACCATCAACTTTTCGGTTAGCAGCTGAGTGTGTTAACCACTGCACCATCAGGGCTCCTTTACCTGCTCCTTAACCAAAAAAACCAAACCCGTTGCCACTGAGTGGATAACTGTCGCAGTTCCTCACATGGGGCACCATCTGTCGCAGCAGTGGCATATGTCAGGATGGCAGAGACAGTAACCAAACACAACTCTTACAGAGAAGTGGGGCCAGGAGGGTCACTCTGAGGGGTCGACCCCAGCATCAGTCCCAGGAGTTTATTTATAGTCAATACAACAAGCAGTGAAGCAAATAACAGAACAATGGGCTTTGGGTGCGGGCAAGGGAGAAGAATTCAGGTAAACAAGCCAATCAGTAAAGGGACAATAGGTTTGGGAAAACAAGTCGTGACAAGTCTCAACATGTTGGAGACAAGTCTCAACATGTTGGGGACAAGTCTCAACATACTGTGCAGCATAGAGGCCTGTGGGGGCTGCAGTTGTCAATAGTGCAGCCATGTTTAAATGGCATATATCCCCGCATTTCCCCCCTTTTGTTTAGTTAATGAAATAAGAATC
>NW_004444050.1:7511270-7512509 GCF_000243295.1 Trichechus manatus latirostris | reverse complement strand
AGAAAAACTTTTCCTGCCTCATCTATTATAGCCTTCTGCTAAGGGTAAATATAGACCTGCACTCCCTTCCGTGGCTGCTTTTAAATCATCGACTCGCAAACGTTGCTGTTTGGAGTCTATGCTGTGGTCTCCACACTCCACACTCGGGGGCCCTCTGGATTTTTCGGGGCACAAGAGCTCTCGCCGCTCTTCCGGTTTCCCGACATAGGGTTGCCTTGATTGTTAAATTGAGATCTGCACTGCTTAGCCCATTGGCCGCCTTTACCACAGCGGGGACACTTTCGGGTTGGAAATTTAGTGCTGGCATTTTTGTTTTTTAAACCGTGACAGTCCTTCTTAAAATGTCCAGGTTTACCACACCCAAAACAGGTGGCAGTGGATGGACAGAGAGCTGCCGCTAATACTTGTGCCTTATGAGTTTCTGTGCCAACATTTTGAAATGCTCTAATCATTTCAGCTAAATTAAGATTCTGTGCCTTTAAGGGGGCTAAAACAGCTCAACAGTCAGCATTAGAATTTTCATAAGCAAGCTGGAGACAAAGAACTTCAGCTTCTTGTTGATTATCTACCTGTCGGGAAATGGCCATTTGGAGGCGGTTGATAAAATTAATGTAAGGCTCGTTTGCAGCTTGACAAATAGTGGCGAATGAACCGGTGGGTGTTCTGGAGTCAGGGATTTTACTCCAGGCTTTGGTGGCAGCATCGGAGGCTTGACTGAATGCTTGCCTATTCATCTGACTCTGGGCCTGGGGAGCGGAATGATTCCCAACACCCAGGAGCATGTCAAGACTAACAGGGGTATTATGGTTAAGATTGTCCGTGGCATAAAGGTTACAGTGTTCCTTGTATTCTTGACTCCATACGCTAAATTGAGCAGGGGTTAAGACTGTTCGCATTAAAATGTTCCAATCCCAGGGGGTCATCTCATAGTTTTGTCCTATAGCTTCTACAATTCTACAATTTGTAAAGGAACACTGTAAACCATTCTCTATCATGCTTTTACGGAGTTCTTTAAAAACTTGAAAGTCAAGGCCATCGTGACAGGGCAGTCCTGATCCCCGAATAACAGGATAAGCAGAAAACCCCTCTTTCTCATGGCCCTCCCGCAAACATCTTTCCATAAGAGACTCATGTTGAGAGAAATCAGCCTTGGGAGGCGTGGAAAGAGGAGGTCATAAACATTTTCTTTACTAGGGGAGGGAGCAGAAGGAGCTGCCTGCAGGGGCTGTAAAGCGAGGC
>NW_004444050.1:7509416-7511170 GCF_000243295.1 Trichechus manatus latirostris | reverse complement strand
TCTGACTCTCATTTTGTCAGGTAAACACTAAATTTTAACATCCACTGAAATTATTATTCTTAAAGGCTTAAAGATTTATAAAGGCTCAAAGATTCATTAACAATCAAACAAGCAATGATTTACACAGCTTCACTATTACTTGGAAGGGAATCACTAGGAAGGGCAAATTACACATCATAACAGATTTAACAATCAAACAAACACTGATTTACACAAATTTACTATCAACTGGAAAGGAATCATCTAACTTAGAAATCTATCTATACAGAAGCATCTAACTAGGAGAAGCAGAAAATATAGAGGAATTTACACTTAACAAATTTTCATTGGGAACTTACTGATTAACCAAATACAGGTAATTACTGATTATCAAAATAATACCATAGGAAGGGCCTTCTTAAGAGGAGGTCTTTATTTTTCCCTTCTCCTGTTTAGGTAACTGGTAGTGAATGGTCCAGGCGTAGAAGGCCGACTTCTCTTGGTGATGGGAGATCTTCAGGGAGTAGAGACATTGGATGACTATAAGGCGGCACAAGACTATGAAACATCCTATAGCAAAAAGGATCCAGATACGGAGACTGAGTCCAGAGAAACAATGTGTGGGATTGAGCCAGTAGGCAAAATCATTAAGTGTATTAAGTGTAGCCTTATTAGACTCTGATTGTAATCTCAAGAGCTGTTCTTGTAATTGAAATTGTAATCTTTGAATATCACCTTTCAATGGAGAAGCAAAGCGAGCCAGAAGGTTATTTTTAACATCCTTCCAGGACTCATTATATGGAAGGGCTGTAACACAGAAGCGAGTGTATTCAGCATCACAGGTTAATTGAGAATGTTCCCATAGGGCTTCTTGTCGTTCTCCAAGCCAAAGTACTGAGGCTTCTAAAGCACCCAGACGCTTGAAGATCTCTTGATCAATATGTGCCATAGTTTGCATTTCAGAAGTAACATTTTGCATATAAGTGTTAAACTGCTGGGCGGTCTGAATAGATTGGGAGAGAGCTACGGCGGCGGTAGCTGCTTTAGCGGCAATAGCAGTGGCTGTGATAATAGAGGCTATGAGAATTTCAAGAAACCTTTTAGTTCATACTTTCTGTAGTGCGTTAACAACCTGAGCGAGGGGGGAACTATCTTGCCAAGGGCGTGTAAGGTTAACGGGCAGCCAAAGGTGGCTTGGTTAACAAGTGTTAATTCATGGCATGCCTGGGGAGAGTGTCCTCATAGAGGTTAGAGCAGGGTCACCCTTAAGGGTCTCAAATAAGTGGGCTAGTTGAGAGGTTGTTATGTCGAGTGAAGGTTGCAGCCAATTAATATGACCAAGGATCTTTTGGAGGTCATTTAGAGTTAAAGCCTTGGTAATTATAATTTCCGGTGTTTTAGGGCAAACGATATGGGTGTCAAGACAGTAACCCAGATACTGCCATGGGGTGAAGGACTGAACCTTTTCAGGGGCTACCTGTAAGCCAAAACCTTGTAACGCGTGTTGAACAGACAAGAAGCAAATCAAGTTGTTCTGGTTTGGGATGGGCTAGGAGAATGTCGTCCATATAATGATATATAAGACATGAGGGAAAGGCCCTTTGGACTGGCCTAAGAGCCTTATCAACATAATATTGACAGATAGTTGGACTATTGACCATACCCTGTCGGAGAACAGTCCACTCATAACGCTGCATAGGACGACAATTATTCATAGAAGGAAGTGAGAAGGCAAATTTAGCACAATCATTGGGATGGAGTGGGATGGTAAAAAA
>NW_004444050.1:7477353-7509316 GCF_000243295.1 Trichechus manatus latirostris | reverse complement strand
GGGCTGTAAGAGCAGCCCGAAATGGACGCGTCCTGTACTTACCACCTTCAGGGATTGAGTGCGAGGATGTCTACAGCACCCTCACACGGGGCACCATCTGTTGCATTTCCTCACACGGGGCGCCATCTGTCACAGCAGTGACGGTTGTCGGGACGGCGGAGACAGTAACCAAACACAACTCTTACAGAGAAGTGGGGCCAGGAGGGTCACTCTGAGGAGTCGACCCCGGCTTCAGTCCCAGGAGTTTATTTATAGTCAATACAACAAGCAGTGAAGCAAATAACAGAACAATGGGCTTTGGGTGCGGGCAAGGGAGAAGGAATTCAGGTAAACGAGCCCATCAGTAAAGGTACAATAGGTTTGGGAAAACAAGTCGTGACAAGTCTCAACATGTTGGGGACAAGTCTCAACATGTTGGGGACAAGTCTCAACATACTGTGCAGCGTAGAGGCCTGTGGGGGCTGCAGCTGTCAATAGTGCAGCCATGTTCAAATGGCATATATCCCCACAGATAAACCCTTCTTAGACCTCCTTTAAGTAGAATACTATTGTCTTTGAGTCATTATACATTTGGGGGCCTATTTGGTGTAACAGTTAGCATTCCTAACTAGTTGAGATATTTGCTCAAAAAGAACAATTTAGATTTGTTTAGTTATTCAGAATGTTCACTCCTGCTGTATGGATTCAGCTCAGTTGCCCAGGTAGACAGCCACCAAGTGTGTGGCGTAGGCTCTCACAGTCCTAGACAGGCATAGGTGATTGGTGTAGGCACAGGCATCTGGCTGCAGCACTGGGACACACTCTGAGCAAGGCAGGGGGCTGACAGCCGCCCTCGAGTGTCCAGGAGGAAGGTAGGTCCCTGTTCCCTAGAGCGCGTAAGTGGGTGGCATTTGCAGCCAGACTATGAGCACCTAATACTGTTGACTGTAAGGACTGGGGGGTACCTCTTATTCATGGGCCCCTATCGCAGGTGGCTAGGTGGCATGGGTGGAGCCACCAGTCCTCAGGCCGCTGATGCAGGTAGGTGAAGACCTTGCTTAATGGGCAGAGCAGTGTCAAATGTCAAGAACCTACCACTTCACAGCTAAAACAGTTGAAGTTAGACTACTGGTATATACCCTGTTGTACTGCGGTAATGAGGGCCTACGCTGTTGAGATGGGCCCACACAAGTCTATGAAGGGGGAAGGGCACTCAAAGTCCGAGGATCCCTTATGCCTGTGCCTAGGCAAAGGAGCCGTGCCAACCCTGGGTTCCTGGCTTAGGGGAGCGGGCAGTTTATTTTTTCCCCTGTTTGTTAATTTGTTCACTCTCCAAGGCAGGGAGAATGGCTCTGGGCATGTGACGGATCCTACTTCCGGCCCAGAGGACTGGGTAATTGCTGAAGCTGGTCCAGGATCCAGTGCGGAGCAGGGAGGTAAATGGGAGAGAGGTTTTTCCCTAAGAGAGTGTTTTTGATCCGCACTGTAAGCCATACGCAAGTACTTATTTTTCGTGGTGGACTGCTTCTCACTGGTTCATGGTGGCCGTGTAGAGTCTCTTGTGCTGGGTCTCTCCCAGTCCGGAAAACGCGCCTCCCGAGCACGGCTCCTTGCCTGCCTCACTGCTCACCCCGTAGCTGATCAGGCCTGAAGGGCTCAGGCTCTCACCGGGTCAGATCTGGCAACTCCTCGCTGCTTCTGAACCATCTCTCCCTCCCCCTGCCACTCAGTCCAGTTCCGCAACTCTGCCTTTGATGTTCAGGGCTCCCAGATTGCCACACATGATCAAATCACTTGTTTTTTTCAGGTCTTTGTTGTAAGAGTGTCCACCGGAAGCTTCTGACTACTTTGCGATCTTGGCCCCACCTCTGCCAGGTGCCTTTTAAATGGATGATACTACATTCACCTGTTTACGTAGACAAATTTATTAATCTTTTCCTTTTAGGCTTTGCTCTCTATATTTGTGATTGAAAAGTCTTTTCTTTCTTCCAAGATCTCCAGGATTTCTGCAAATTCTTTAAGGTTTTTGTTTATTGTATTTAACTCTTTAATCCAGTGGAAATACATTTTAGTATATAGTGGCAGATAGAACTCAAACTCATTATTTTTTCTCCAAATAGCTAATCAATTATCCCAGCTATATCCTTTCTTCATATCATCTGATGTTTTTCTTAACTGAGTACAAGGTGGTATTTTATTTTATGATGCAAAACCTAAGAAGGCTTTCTTCAATCAATTTTTATATAAGACCTAGAGAAATTGATAGGGTCACTATGAGTCGTAATCAACTCGACAGCAATGGGTTTGGTTTTGTTTTTTTATGCAGTTAAGAAAATTGCAAGTTCTGACAAGATTTCCATGGTCTTTAAATTTTTAGTGTGGTGAATTTTGGCCTTTCCTTGTGCTTATGTATTTTAGTGGGAAATTAAGGCAACTGACCTCAAGAGTTTAACCTTAGGTGCCATTTTAAAACACATATTTTAGATTATATATCTCTCTTTTTTAAATTTGCATTTGAAAATTTCATGAATCGCTTTATCAAATTACTTTAAGGATACCACTTCCTTAATTATTTTAAGCAATCAAGCAAATTCCACGATAATCTGATCTTAAGACTACTTAGAAAAGGTTCATTATTCTACAGCATATCAGAATTCACATCTTTATCACCTTTTTTGTCTATGATGAATATTAAGAAACAGAGACAAAAGAGAAAAAACTTAACAATATAAATATATGCACTTCCTTTATCCACTGTTGCTACTCTTGGTTAATAGTATTGTGGAAGTTCTAGCTAATGCAAAATGCCTCACCAGTGTAAGGATAAATGCCTTGCAGTATTTTCAGGTAACTCATTTATTGAATAATTTTTGAGGCACTATGCTAGGTGCTATGATTATCTATCTCTCTACCCTGAAAGGATGAAGTAAAAATATTTAAACCTAATGTGATGGTTCTTATGATGGCAAGATACAACATACTCATACATCAATTGCTTTCCTATTACTACTCCAGAAAAATAGCCATCAAGAAAATAGAAGGAGAAAAGGTGCCGTTCACATCCCCCATAGCTCTGTGCAGGATCCTCAGAATGTGGACTACATGTCACCCACACCTGACAGAGGTGAGATGCAGAGTCCTGAGACTACCAAGATCTTTTAACTCAAAATCTCAGAACACAGGTCAAGGAGTCTTCCATTTTAAACAATTAAACAGGTCCCCAGATGTTTCTTTTGCTCTGTAAATTTTGAGACTCCCTGATGTAGTAAATAAAAGACGACACTGTGTACATTTGAGCAAATTATTAAACATACTTGGGCCTCAGTGTCCTTATCTGCAAAACAGGAATAATGACAATACTTGCATCATAAGTTACTCTGGAAGAATAACTGAAATAATATAGGCAAGGGGTTTGTGACATTACCTAGCACACAGTTAAGTACTCAATTGTTAATAAATAACAGTTTTAAATATTGAAACAAAATATAAAATATGCAGAAATAAAGTGAAGAAGAAATATTCAGGAGTTAAGTGAAGAAAACAACGAAAATTGACTAGGGGATACTTCTTAAAATCATATAACTTGAGAGGCATACTATTGGGAGTGTTGAGGAAAAACTGGGGAAGTGAAGGACAATGCAATATTGTAAAGAAATCAATTTTTCCAAAGCTAGTTTTTAAATTTCAAATAGTTATACACAAAATATTCAAAGGACACTTTTCATAACTCATCAAAATCATGCTTGAAGAACATGCAGAAAACAATATCCAATTTTCTTACCACCAAATGCAAAAAAAGGATATTGAAGTTCACTTTCATTGCCAGACATTAAAATATGCTGTACAGTTACAACAAATTTAACTGTATAGTACAATTATCAAAATGGGAAGTAGTTGTTATTGCTAGGTTCTAAGAGTCAATTTTATACTTATAGCCACCCCATGTGACAGAGTAGAAAGTCCTTATAGGGTTTTGTAGGCTGTAATCTTTACGGGAGCAGATGACCAGGTCTTTCTCCCATGGAGCCACTGGGTAGGTTTGGACTGCCAACCTTTCGTTTAGCAGCCGAGTACTTAACCATTGTGCCACCAAATGGGAGGACACAACAATAAAACTGAAGCAAAACTAAAGAAATGTATCTAAGGACATACTAAGAATATGATAGAGCTGACATTGCGGATCAATGGGGAGAATAGGAATCATTTAATAAATGGTAATTGAATTATTGATTAAGAGTTAGGAAAAAAAAAACTCACTCCAAATGCACTCCCAAGTGGATTAAAAAGTAAAAGTAAGCTATACAAAAAATCTGAGTGTATGGAATAATTGTGTGATTTTATATGTTTGGTAGCATTTTGTATATTATGTTAATAGAAATGGAATCAACAAATTAGTGAATTTAAGAAGCCATGCTTGACCAGTAAAATGTAAGAAGAAATAGGCAAGATAAAAAGGAAGAGATATTGCAATATTTACAATCTTTTGATCATATTGAGGAGATGAGCCAAGAACATTTCATCAAGTGGAGAAAACATTCTGGCCAAGACTAAATTGCATAAGCACCACTCATGGTGTCTACGTTACTGGATACTCTCATTCTGCTAATGATATAATAATTAACAAAACTACAGTCAAATCATTAAAATGTAATAAATTTTAATCAGGGATGGAATGGCAAGTAGACCTCCAGAGATCTCTGTAGGTCAGATCATTCTGATATCCACTCTGGCCCTACTGTCTATTACGGTGACCATATCTATTTTGTATTTACGTTTTTTCATGAACTGGTCTTTGCTTCCCAACATATTCCCGTACCTCTTGAAATCAGAGACACCAGTTTACTCTGACCAGCACCTACTGCCAACAAACGAATAGTCCTAAAAGCACTCCCTCCCCAATGTATGCTAAAGATATGCTATATTGGTGGTACTTTCATAACCCTATCTATTTTGGAGAAGATGCTAGTCTTTTATCAGCACTCATGGGACATAATTAAGTTGTGCTACTATGATACATCAGTTTCCTAGAGAACAAATTACTTCTCCAATTTATAAATCGGTGCAGGCTTTCTGGAAGTCAATTTGATAATTGACATAAAAAATGAAACATATGTTGTGACCCAGCAATTTCACTTTTAGGAATTTTTTAAAGAAAATAATTAGAGTATTTTTAAAGATGTTTATAAAGAACTGGTTATGGTGATACTATTTATCATTGGGAAAAAAAAACAAGCTATGTTCCAATACTAGGAAATAGTTCAAATAAATTATATAAATAATGTATCCATAAAATAAATAAAATATCCCTAGAATATAATACTATGACATTAAAAATTATGCTAGAGAGCAATGTTTGTTTATATACAAAAATATTGAATATACATTGCTATTTTTACAAAAATCAGGTTGAACAATAAACAAAATTCTAAAAGTTGTGTGATTGATACTACTTTTGTGCAAGAGAAAAGTAAAAAACAACCTGTAATTGTTAAAGACATTAAATTGCAATAGGAAGAGCCAATTGTATTCCTCCTTTTATTATGTAAATGTAATTCAGGTGATTGTCATTGTAGAGGAAGACTGGAACATAATTTTGTGTGTGTGTGGCTTGGCACAGGCTAAGAAATGAATAGCTCAAAACTATTTTAGGAAGATATCAAGCATCACAACTCTAAAGTTATGAGGAGTGGGGCAGTGAGTTTATGTTAATGGTAGAGAAATAATTTGGAAAAGGATAGCAAGAATGATTTCACAACTTCAAGAATATAATCCACGTCAATGAATTGTACATGTAAAATTATGAGGAGGGGGTGGGCAGATTTGCATAGGGTTCTTGGGAGAAAAGGAGAAGGAGAAAATCTCTTCCTTATCTTTTGAGGTTCAACATTTTGAGAAAATTCCTGATGGGCTAAAACAGTTAAGCAGGTAGCCTACCAGAGGCTTCAGCAGGAAACTCAACATGAGAGAGGTAGGAAATGGGATTTGAAAATGTGTTGAATGTGAGGACCATTTGGTCTTCTGCAATAGACCATTCCAGGCAGAGCACGTGGCTGGTGCTAAAGATCCTGCTTCTCACACCTCTCCTCTGGCCCATACCCAGCATTTGGGGAAGGTACTTGTCTTAGTTATCTAGAGCTGCTATAACAGAAATACCACAAGTGGATGGCTTTAACAAAGAAAAATTTATTCTCTCACAGTCTAGGAGGCTAGAAGTCTAAATTCAGGGTGCCATCTCCAGAAGAAGGCTCTGGAAGAAGATCCTTGTCATCAGTCTTCTCCAATTGAGGAGATCCTCGATGCAGGGACCCCAGGTCCAAAGGATATGCTATTCTCCTGGCTCTTCTTTCTTAGTGGTATTAGGTCCCCATGTCTCTCTGCTTGATTCTCTCTTTTCTATGTCAAAAGAGATTGGCTTAAAACACAACCTAATTTTGTAGATTTAGTCCTGCCTCATTAACATAGTTGCCGCTAATGCCACCTCATGGACATCATAGAGGTAGGATTTACAACACATGGGAAAATCACATCAGCTCACAAAATGGTGGACAATCGCACAGTACTGGAAATCATGGCCTAGCCAAGTTGACACATATTTTTAGGGGACACAATTCAATCCATGACAGCACTGTTTTAGGTGCTGGGAAGACAGCAAAACTTAGGGGGTATAGCTCTGTGTGTGTATGTATGTGTGTGTGAGTGTGTGTGTACACACTGACAGAGTTTTGTGGTGAAGCCTAAATTTAAGAAGGCAAGAGCAAAAGAGAGAAAAAAATTAAGAAAATATTAACAGTAATTCTCTCAGAATAATTAAATTATTGGTGACTTTACTTGCTTGTTTTTTAGAGCTGCCTTTTCTGTGGTACTTTTGTGGTAATTGCAGAAAAGCTTAGAACAATGGCAGTAACGCCATGAATTACTCTACCGTCTCCTAACTTGTGCAAGACATATCAGAAATTAAAAAATCAAAGGTATCTTTTCATAATCAGCTCACAAAATGATTGAAGTGGCTTTTTGGGCGAATAGATTGTAGTGCTTGTTTGGCTAATTGCTCTCTCTCTTTCTCTGTCTCTCTCCCTTATTTCTGTATTTTGAGATGTTTTTCTCTTCCACTAGAACTGTTTGGGGGAAATAGTCATGATTTTTGCTGACTGCATTTTGGAACTGAATCCTTTGGAGTAATCCCAGAGAGGGGTAAGCCTCTAGGACTCCATTCCAACAAATTATAGCAATTTTGTAAAAATAGAGTCAGGCTATACATCCCACCCCTGGTTTTGTGAGTGTGGGAGAGCCATGGGCAGAAAAGTTTTCCTGAACAATGTATGTATTCTGCTGGTGTCTGTCTTCTTCCCTGGATTTTTCACATACAGGATCAGGTCTGAAGAAGACCAGGGAGCTATTGTCCCATAACAGACAGATTCCCGCCTCTACCAGTCACGTGACTTTTCATTTTTCTTCTGTATTTGTGCATTTGTTTGTTTTGTTTTGTCTTGTGTCTTTCATTGAGGATTTGGAAGTTACACTATCTGCTAAAGAACAAAAATGTAAACTAAAAATTTGACTGTGAAAGTATATATTTCTACTAGTATCAGTTCTGGGTCCTTATGATTGAAAAAAAAATCAGAATTTTGGTTAGGGTGGGAGACCACCTATGATTTTTCTCCTTGCCACAACTCTGCTAAAATGACAATTTTTTTTTTTTAACAAGGCTTTAATGTGCAAAGACAAAGAGTACAGGAAAGGAGAACAACAGTAGGTAAGACACATCAATTAATATTTGAAAACCGAAGTGGTCGAGGGTATGATAACTGACAAAGGGAGCAGTGAATGGTCCAGAACTAAGTACCCGCAGAGGGGACTACGGAAAAGAACACAACCACGTTCCCCCATGGAAACGCTGAGGGGGTAGCACCTATGTGCACCAAGTGTCACAAAAGGGGTGGTGAGGAATGGACTGGCAAAGAGTGGGCTCACAGAGACTCTGGATGCAGAGTCAGATTCTGCCCCCTTCCCATGCAGTGAAGTTTACTCTCTGGGAGACTGAACCTGGAAACACTCCAGATCAATGTAGTGAAAGTTCATACATGAAACTGTAGAACTCTCAACCAGTCAGAATACCTCCACCCTCAACCCTGCCCTCTTCCCATCCATCTCTACCCCTCCCCATTCCAGTCAGAAGACTGGAAGCTTCCTCTCTGAAGATACTAAACAGTTACCAGAGAAAAATACCTCCAGGCATTGAAAATTGAGTGAACCTCAGAGAAAAGATGCTGCACAAGTTAGTCACTCTAAAGTGTGCCATTGCCTTATATTGGTGCTCGAGAAATAATTGTGTAATGAACTCATTCATCTAACATGCATTGAATGATTTCCTACTATATTCTAAACACTGTTCTAAGTGCTATAAAGTAATAAATAAAACAAAATTCCTGCTTTGATTGACTTAAGTTCTTATGAATGACAAAAAATTAATAAACCAACAAATATGTAATATGGCAGTTGGCATGAGTGTTATAGAGAGAAATAAAATGGGGTAATGGGGATAAACAGTACCAGGGTAGAGGAGTTTGTCTTTTATAGAGAATGCTCAAGAAACAGCAAGGAGGCCAGTATGGCAAGCACAAAGTAAAAGGGAGAGTCATAGGAGGTGGGGTCAGAGAGGCACTGGGGCCCAGACCATGTGTGGCCCTTTGATGATTGATGATAAGCACTTTGACTTCCCTCTGAAGGAGATGGGAGGGCATTTGAGAGTTCTGAGTAGAAGACAAAGAGACTTGGACTTGCATTTTGAAGTATCATTCTTGCCAATGTGTGCAGAAGACTCTTCTCCCAGATCCGTTCCTGGGCCGTCTCTGCTCTGTAGCATAAGAGGGTGTCTTAGTCTGGGTTCTCTAGAGAAACAAAACCGGTAAAGCATATAAATATATATAGAGAGAGATTTATATCAAGGAAACAGCCCACATGATTGTAGAGGCTAGAATGTCTCAAGTCTGTGGATCTGGGTAGACGTCTCTCCCAATTCATGCATCCATAGAAGCCAGTGAACCCAACAGTGGCAGATCAGAGAGCAGGGCTCCACTCACAGGCTGTGAAGATCGATGAATCCCAAGTTTGGCAGATAAGCTGACAGCTCAAGTCCCAAGAACTGGAGGTGAGATGATATGAGGCAGCTACAGGATCCAGATCCAGAGTGAGCTAAAAGCCAGAACGTCTGCTTATATTCGGATGCAGGCCACACCCCCAAGGAAACTCCCTTTCATCTGATTGGCTACTCACAGCAAATTCAATCATAGGAGCGATCACATATAAACTCTGAGAATCATGGCTTAGCCAAGTTGACACACAATCTTAACCATCACAGAGGGAGAACTGGACATGCTGGGATTTGTGGTCCCTTATGATTCAGAACAGAGCAGAGAAGGGTTGCGATTATTTCTGGCTGCTTCCCATGGTTTAGCCAGAAGAGGTTTCTGGAAAGATGGGAGGACAAACTACAGAGAGAAGCTGGAGATTTGTATCCCTCTTCTCTGTTTCAGGAAGCAATTTATCTGTGGTATCAGGTCCCACCATGCAGCCCCCATGATTCTAGGTTCTACTGTTCAACACTGGCTTTCAAAGTCTGGAAACCTCACACCATCCAGTTGTATCTCTACCTCTAAGTTGTTTCTTCACAACCCTATTTGCCTTCTCAGCTTTTCCATCAGTGTACAAGCAATTCCATGTATAAAATATTTGAAATACTTACTGTAGTTACTATCATTCCAATTGGACCTTGATTGATACAGAGGCTGTTGCCATAATCCAGGCAAGAAATGATCATGGCTTAGCTTAGGACTAGACAGCTAGAGCCAAAACAGAAAAGCAGAAAAGCAGAAATAACTCAGGGATCACAGAAAAAGTGTCAAAAAATAGATAATTAAGCTCAGGGAGATAAAAAATAGATTATAAACAAGAAAGAAGAACCATAGTCTATGATAAAAGGAAGGGAAAACAAGACAAAGCTTTTTAAAATTAAAAATTAAAATTAAAAATTAAAAATAAAATTAAAAATATGGTAGATAAATAAGAAATTCAATAGAATGTTTGAAAATGAAGTCTAAGGAATTACCAGAAAGCAGAACAAAACAACAGAGACTAAAATTAGCAAAGAAAAGAAAATCAGGGGTTGATATAGAAAGTCCATTGTAAATAATCCCCCATGTGTCTGTCAGTTTGTCGTACTGTGGGGGTTTGCACGTTGCTGTGATGCTGAAAGCTATGCCACCGGTATTCAAATACCAGCAGGGTCACCTATGGTGGATAGGTTTCAGCTGACCTTCCAGACTAAGAGAGGCTAGGAAGAAGGACCCAGCAGTATACTTCTGAAAAGAATTAGCCAGTGAAAACCTTATGACCCTTATGAACATTATCTGATATAGTGCCAGAAGATGAGCCCCTCCAGTTGGAAGACACTCAAAAAACAACCGGGGGAGAGCTGCCTCCTCAAAGTAGTGTCAACTTTAATGACATGGATGCAGTGAAGCTTTCAGGACCTTCATTTGCTGATGTAGCATGACTCAAAATGAGAAGAAACAGCTGCAAACATCCATTAATAATTGGAACATGGAATGTACATGAATTTAGGAAAATTGGAAACTGTCAAAAATGAAATGGAATGCATAAACGCCAATATCCTAGGCATTAGTGAGCTGAAGTGGACTGGTATTGGCCATTTTGAATCTGGCAAACATATGGTCTACTCTGCAGGGAATGACAACTTGAAGAGGAATGATGCTGCATTCATGGTCAAAAAAAAATTTCAAGATCTATCCTGAAGTACAATGCTGTCAGTTATAGAATAATATCCAGACGCCTACAAGGATAGTTAATACGACTATTATTCAGATTTACACACCAATCACTAAGGCCAAAGATGAAGAAATTGAGGACTTTATCAACTACTGTGGTCTGAAATTGCTTGAGCATGAAATCAGGATGCACTGATAATTACTGGTGATTAAAATGCGAAAGCTGGAAACGAAGGATAGGTAGTTGGAAAATGTGGCCTTGCAGATAGAAATGATGCTGGAGATCGCATGATAGAATTTTGCAAGACCAATGACTTCTTCACTGCAAATACCTTTTTTCAACAACATAAATAGTAACCGTACAGGTCTTTCTTCTGCATTGCTGCTAGGTGGGTTCAAACTGCCAAACTTTATGTTAGCAGCCAAGTGCTTAACCATTGCTGAGCACTTAGCCCACCAGGGCTCCTTATGGAGGACTTAGAAAAGCAGAAAAAAATCACCCCAGAAGAGAAAGTCACTCCAGAGGGAGAAAGTCCTACATTAAATGCTAAAATACTGAATGCTGGCCAGGACTTGGTAGATCATGGTATTAGCTATAGAAAAGGATTTGAAAGTGATTGGAACTAGAAGACAGCTGAAGAGAAGCAGTGCTTCTGGGTGACAATCACTACATAGAAAAGGGGTGATTCCTTCAGGAAACACGACAGTGAAGGGAAGGAAGGAAATGGGAAGGGACACTAACAATCCTGGGCAGAAGAATTGTTGTTGTTGGCTGCCATCAAGTTGCCACCAACTCATGGAGTCTCCATGTACAACTAAATGAAATGCTGCCGGGTTCTGCACCATCCTCATGATCGGTTGGTGTCTGAGTTATCTAGTGCTGCTACAACAGAAATTCCACGAGTGGAGGGTTTTAACAGAGAGATTTACTCTCTCACAGTGTAGGAATCTAGAAGTCTGAATTCAGGGTGTTAGCTTCAGGGGAAGGCTTTCTCTCTCTGTCGGCTCTAGAGGAAGGTCCTCATCATCTATCTTCCCCAGTCGAGGAGCTTTTCAGTACAGGGATCCTGGTCCAAAGGATGTGCGCGCTATTCTCCTGGCTCTTGTTTCTTGGTGGTATGAGGTCCCCCTGTCTCTCTGCTCGCTTCTCTCCTTTATATCTGTAAAGAGATTGACTTAAGACAAAATCTAATCTTGTAGATTAAGTCCTGCTTCATTAACATAACTGCTGCTAATCTCATTAATGTCATAAAGATATGATTTACAACACGCAGGAAAATCATACCAGAAGACAAAATGGTGGACAATCACACAATACTGGCAATCATAGCCTAGCCAAAAAGATACACATATTTTTGGGGGTCACAATTCAATCCATGACAGTTGGATATCCAACTGTTACGATTCATGGGTCTTCATTGGCTGATTTTTGGAAGTAGATGGCCAGGCCTCTGTTCGAGTCCATCTTAGACTTCAAGCTCCACTGAAACCTGTTCAGCATCATAGCAACACGCAGGCATCCACTGACAGATGGGCGGTGGCTGTGTATGAGATGCATTGGCTGGGAATCAAAGCCAGGTCTCCCTCATGGAAGGTAAGAATTCTACCACTGCCCTCAGCAGCAGAAGAATAGTATGCATATATTATATGTGTAAGTGTGCAGATAAAAATGAGAGAACGGGGAAAGTAGAGTAAGATTATTAATTGTTGTATAGGTAGTAAGTGGGAATCAAATGATACCTTTAAATGATACTGATAGATGAGATGTTGTTGGGTGCTGTCAAATAGATTCCAACTCATAGAGATCCTATATGACAGAGCAGAACTGCCCTGTAGGATTTCTTACACTGTAATCTTTATGGGAACAGATCGCCAGGTCTTTTGTCCCATGAAGTCAGTGGTAAGTTCAAACAGCAGACCTTTCGGTTAGTAGCTGATTGCTTAACCATTGTGCCCCAGGGTTTCTGATAGATGAGATAGTAAAGCTTTAAGGGGGAAAATAAAAGGAAATTAATTGTATTATAAAGGAAACTTCTACTAGAGCAAAAACACAAGTTTTTCTAAATATCAAAATATATTATTTTTTAGTAGCAAGGAAGATACAGCAAAGAGAAAAATGGCGGTGAACATACACACACAAACACACAAAACTGAAATCATGCCAATCATCACATGAGCTTGGAAGAGAATTCCAAGCTCTAGATAGAAACACAGCCCAGCCAACAACTTGCTTATAGAAAATGAATACATAAGTCTACAGAAAAAAAGAAAATAGAATTCATATTTAGAGTTGCATAAAAAATAATATTAATATGCTTGGAATAGAGATAGTGGAATATGTTGGAGAAAGTTACATAAAAATAAATTTTTTTTTTATTTTATTGTAGTACAGGGGGTATTAATACCAGGAAAATATTAAATTTTATATGAAAGGAGGAATGTTAAACCATGTGAGTCAAAAGTACATTTTCATAGTATTGTAATTAGTGACTACTGATATAACAAAAAAAGCATAACGTAACTATGTTAGGTGATGTGAATTGTAGGAGTGCAATGCAAGAAGTTAATGGCTAATATTGATGTCAAGAAAAAGAATAAGACAGTATTTTAAAATCTGGAGATATACCAGTGAAATCAGTTAGTAGAGCTGAAGTTGATTGCCCCTTGGGAGCAGGTCTAGATAGTAGGAAAAGGTGAAATAAAGTGCTGCTATTTTTTATGGTAAGATTTTTATACTTTTAATTTAACTATGTGCAGATAATTTTTCATTGCACTTGGGGTTAAGCAGTGGTGTGCTGGGGCCACCTCATAAGGTTCACGAGAGCCAGTTGTTACAATTTCAAGAATCTTGTGAGCCACTTAGGAAAGACACTGTCATCATTAAAAATTAAATTATATAAACTTAGACTTAATTTTCATTTATAAAGACATTAAAAAAAAATCTGTTGCCGTCGAGTCGATTCCGACTCATAAAAAAGATAATAAACACTCGAAACTCATCACTTCCTAAAGATATTACAACATTTTACTACTGATATGCTTTTGAAGTTATTTAAGTCCGTTGTATTTGTATGGTGAAAATACAGTACACTGTTATGCATTATTTCCCAAATTCTCATTCATTGATGTCACATTGGGAGTTTAAACCGGCAGAGTGGGTATTCATAGCATGGAAATTGGCAAATGCTTCAAATTAGAGCTTGATTTATTGCAGTTTGTTTAATTTTTATTCCTAAGCTTAAAAAGTTTGTTGACAAAATGTTAATAATGAGGATTAAACTTAAAATATGTCATAACTTTAGCTGCTATACTGTGAATAGCACACAAAAAAATCTAAAGAAATATTATTCCAATATTTTAAAACTATTATCCAATTCAGCAAATAAATTGCTCACATTTATAAAGGAGTCAAGTCCCAGCGTACATCTTTGTTGTTTCACGTTTGTCTAGCTTGTTAATATGAATGCAAATATCAACCAAAATTCATTGGAACTACACTCATTCGTCAGTTGCAAACGTAGGTTTTCTTCAGATACAAGAGTTTGGCAGGTATCAGTGAAAGCATTCTGTGAGAATTGACCATTGACTATTTGGAATTCACAATAGATAGCACTGTACATTTTATTATTATTTGTAAACCAATGTTACACACCCTATACATCAGTAAGATCTGTAATAAATTATGTCCATATGTAATGCATACTTTCCCTGCCCTGAGGACCAGGTATTAAACATGGATTAGCGCATCACTGAGTATAGTTCATTATGCTCCATTCCTAGATCTCCGTGCTTCCTCATTTTTCTATGTCTAGAATTTTGGTATTTTAGTATTTGAAATGTATAATTTTAAATAAATAAATTAGAAAGAATTAAAAGACTCGAGACACCAGTTGAAAATTGACCACCAATGATGAAACACAATAACTAACTCTGTCACAAAGTCCTTCAAAGCAGCTTATCTTATGTCTCAAAGGCCTTAAAAATATTCATAACTTTTTGACCCTGTAATCCCACATTTAAATATATTACTCAATGGAAATTATTGGAAACATGCACAATATTGAATAAGAAGCTCATATTGTTATTTACAAAGGCAAAAATTGTGGGAAATTAAATACCTGAATCTGAGTAATGGTTAAATTAATTATAGTACATCTACGTGATAAAATATTTTGTGGATAATAATGAACTTCGTAGATAATATTTATGAAATGAGATATGTGTCTGATAGAACGTGAAACAAAATGTATAAAAATAATAAATAAAATCTCAATTATGCAAGAAAAGTATGAATAAAACATTTTGAAAAAACATGCCAACACATTAACTATAATTATTATTGGAAAGTATGTTATTTTTATTTTTGCTTCTTTACACATTTCAGTTATTACCAAATTTCTCCAACACCACTTTAACAATGAAGAAAATATAAAGATAATATAAAAAGTTATAAAAGAAAATTGAATAGAACACTATTTGACCCTTATAAGAACATGATATAGTAAACAAACATATGGAAAAAATGTTCACTCTCATATAACAGTAACAAAGAAAAGCAGTACAAATTAGTAAAATCAAGAATAAGATAATGAATGGACAAACTGAAGTGAAATAATCACTTAAAATTTTTGAATTGAAGTACAAATTAGAATGAAGTCTTTTGAAAGAATATATAGGCCTTCATGTTATATATATATGAATTTCTCATTATCCATAATCATTGATCAAACAACTTCAATTCTAGATTTCTTTATTAAGCACTCAATTTCAAAATATACCAAGCTTTTAATACAAAACAAACAACTAGAGAAAAGCTAAATATATAACAGGAAAATGATAGATTAAATCATATATATTATATACATACACAATGGAACATTATGCACCTAGTTAAAACAGTGCCCAAAATTCTTCATTAAAAAATATCCGCATCTGAATGGAAGAAAAAGTGCACAGTATCATGTTAAGTGAAATAAGCGAGATACAGAGCTGTACAACCATGTAACTATAATAATAATAGTTAACATTTATTAAATACTATGTGTTAAGCACTATGTCCAGTGCTTTAGACACTTAATTTTGTTTAATCCTAACAACTCTGTGAGTAGGTACTAGTATTACCCCAATTTTATAGATGGTAGAACTTAGTAAATAAAAACTGTGTATAATAAAAATTGGAATGAAAGATAACAAAATGCTAACAAAGGATTATATTTAGATTATGAGGATGTTTTTTCTCTTCTGTCTTTCCTGTATTTTGTACACATTCTATAAATGAGGATCTATCATTTTTATAATTGGAATAAAAAGCAATGCACTTAATTTTTAAAATTGATCATTTTGACAGTAGAAACAGAAACAGAGAGGTTATAAATAGTACATTTGCATATTAAAATCTATTATTTGGTCAATAGAATGTCAAGAACAAGTTTATACTGAACTATCATTTAATAAGATAATATTTTTAGTGCCTAGCAATTGTGTAAAAATATTTAAAGTAAATCCAAACAAAGTAACTTCTGAGTCAAACAAAAATTAAAGTTTTAAAGATCTAAAGAGAAAATCTAGAAACAATAAAATAGAATATTTATCAGCTCTGTATCACTAGAGCAATCTCAGCTTTGAAACAATAAAAGAAACCACAAAGGGATAAACAAATACATTTGACTATAAAATATTTACAACTTTTGGAGGGAAAAGAAAAACAATGGATTAGAAAACTATTTAATATTACAATTGAGAAATATTCATAGTATTTAAGTGTACATAATTTTGTGTTTTCATTGGGTCTTTATACATTAACATCCCATCAGATATTCAGGAAAAGATAAAAATATTTCACATAAAATTGAATACAGGTTTACAAATACTAAACAAAAATAAGAAAATACACCTTCTTAATAATAATCAAAAAGGCAAATTAAACAACAGCTGAGAATCTTTTCACTTATTTGGTAGCAAAAAATATAATATAAAAATGATATAAACATTCTATAGATATTATTATAATGAAATCAGAATATGTATTCAAGGTTCACTTTTAATTGTACATCCTTTAAGGAAAATTATTTGCCCCAAAACAGTCTCACACCATTTGACTCCCCAGTTCCATACCTGTAACTGTTCATTTATGAATTTATCCTAAGCACAATCGATTTATTATCACATTCCATTCTCACAGCCACCCTGAACAATAAGTATCACAATCCCCATTTAGTAAACAAGAGAGTTAATTCTCAAAGAGGTTTAGTAAGTTGGCCTTTGAGTTTCAATTAGAACTTTGTCTCTGCTTCTGGAAATTATACATCTTTCACTGATCCATGTTACTGCGAAGGAGACAAGCAGTCCATACCCAGCGGTGTGGAGCTAACAGAACCACAAGTATCCCCACAGCATCTGTGAGGTGAGCTTGCCACACTTCCAGAGAGTCTGCCAATAAGGAGCCAACAAGTCTAAATGGATTCACAGAGATTATTATTCATAGCAAAAGCAAGGTCAACCAGGTGTCAGTTCCCCACGTTCCTGATCCCACACGAAAACACTAAACCAGAGGATCCAGATGACAGGCTGTAACAGAACACCACAGGTAGGTGTCTTTAAAGAACAGAAATTTATTTTCTCACAGTTTTGGAGGCTAAAAGTCCAAATCAGGATCACAGCTGTGTCAATTCCTTCTGTGAGCCTCTCTTTTTGTTTCTCGTGTCTGCCAGCAATCCTTGGCACTCCTTAGTATTCCTTGGTGTTTCTTGGCAACTGTCTTCCCCCTATGTGTGTCTTTTTGTCTATTCTGGTCTTTTTATAGCTTAAAAGTGATTAGGTTTAGAGTCCACGCTACACTGGTGTGACCACATTAACATAACACAAGAAAAACCCTATTCTCAAATAGGATCACCTTCACAGGTACAAGGGCCAGGAATTTAGCATATATTTTGGGGAAACACAATTCACCCACAACACCAACTATAAACTGCAGCCAAGAGGTTTTAGTTTCTAGAGTGATATAGTGATGGCCTTCAACCAGACAAGCAATTTCCCTTTTCTGATAGAGCCAGGGTAGAAAAATGAGTGGAAAATAACCAGCAGCCATTGCTGGTGGTAGTGTAAACTGGTACAACCACTTTGGAAAACTAGCAGTGTTTACTAAAGCAAACTTATGTCTATCCAATGACGCTATAATTCTCTCCTAGATACACATCCAAGAAGAATGAGTGCATATGTCCAGCAAAAGACATGTACAAGAATGTTCAGGGCAGCTTTATTCATAATTGACAAGAACTGGAAACAACATAAATTTCCATCAAGCTGAAAAGATTTAGAATATATTGTGGTATATTCGTACAATAGAATATTTTCCAGCAAAAAAGAATAAACTATAGTGATACAGCAAGACAATGGGTGTGTTTTTGATCCGCGCAGTAGGCCAGACACAAGTACTTATCTTTCGCCGATCGAGGGCTGCTTCTCACTGGTTCTGGATGGCTGAGTAGACTCTCTGCCGCTAGGTCTCTCCTGATGTGGAAAACGGCTCCCGAGCACTGCTGCTTGCCTGCCTCACCACTCACCCCCAAGCTGATCCGGGCTGAAGGGCTCCATCTCCTGCCGGGTCAGGTCTGGCCACTCCTTGCTGCTTCTGAACCATCTCTCCCTCCCCCTGCCACTCAGTCCGATTCTTCAGCTTTGCCTTTGATGTTCAGGGCTCCTAGATTGCCATATATAACGATTCACTTGTTTTTGTGGGTCTTTGTTGTAAGAGGGACCACCAGAAGCATCTGACTACTCTGTCATCTTGGCCCCGCCTCTCTCTTGATATTTTTAAGCAGGATCTGAAGGTTGTCAACTGTCTTATTCCTTTTATATCTGAAAAACGTATGTATTTTGCCCTTACTCTTGAATGATAACAGGACGTTCAGTAAGCAAATTTGATAAAGGCGCCAAGGTAGAAAGTAATTGTAAGACAGACAACTCTCTCCAACATATATAGTTTCAAAGGAAATAGCTCAGAAATGCTTGGATGACATTCAAACCTTTTTGGAATTATGTGAGGAGCAGAGGAAAGGTGCGATATCTTCAGAGGATACTGTTCTTTGTGTCCAATCCCCACCAAGGGCAATTACGGGAGAAATGGTCCCAACTCCTCATATAGAGCTCTGATTGGATGACTTGGAGAGCTTAGTATGGGAGTTGTGAAGTGTGGTAGACACAGTGGACTGGCTTCTGAATTCTGCCTGTGAAATCTGAAGGGCTCAAGATAAGCAGGTCAGCTGTTGATGGAAAAGTTGATGGAGTGGTGACTACATTAGGAGCAGCCACCACTCCCAGAGATTCTTCAGGCAGAGGGAAGCATAACCATTACCCATGGACCAAAGGTGGGCGACACCATGAGAGAGCTGGCTGAAGTCCTCTAAGGTCCCATCAGTTAGGGCCTCCTGGACAGGCAATGGGGTCTCAGCAGCCAGAAGCTGAAAGTGGCCACTGGATTGTTAGGGACCAGAAGACAGTGGGTAAAGGGGGCCACAGGAAAAGGAACATTAATGAAGGAAGGTGTCCAAATAACACAGTCATATGAGTCAGGTCTGTGCAAGTCAGAGTCGGCGTCAAATGCTGCTCAGACCCAGGATGTGCAGAACCAGCTTTAAACAAGTCCAGTAAAATTTTTCCTGTTCCTTTTACACACCTGTCCCCCGGAACCTCAGCTGGGAGTAGGGATAGTGGTGTAACTCTGAATGAAATGAGGAGTTTTGACTATGAGATGGTCAGTGCAGACTAGGTACTGATTTGAAAATGTGTTTAGTGTCTAAAAGTTCCTGTAATACTTTTTTATTAACCTGAGAGTGTTGAGAAACATCATGAGTCTGCTCATTTTGAGAGAGGAAAATAACTTCCTTTACTGAAAAGATTTTAACAGGAGATTGGGAGATAAGTAAATTTGCAAGGATTGCATCATTAAATTGGGCTTGTCCAGCAAACAGTTATATCGACTATATCAGTACTATGAATATTATCCCTATTTACTAACACCTATTTTTGCTGTGCAGGAGGTCCCTGGGTAGTGCAAGTGGTTTGCATTCAACTACAAACTTAAAGATTGATAGTCCGAACCCAACAACAACATGGATGAAAGGGCTGGCAACAGCTTCTGTAAAGATTACAGCCAAGAAAATCCTATGAAGCAGTTCTACTCAGTAACACACAGGGCTGCCATGAGTCATAATCAACTCTACAACAACAGGTTTGGTTTTTGGGTTTTATTGTTGCTGTCCACCAGCCATCTGTCAGTTTTTCATATTGTGGTGACTTGCATATTGCTAAGATGCTGAAAGCTATGTCACCAGTATTTCAAATACCAGCAGGGTCACCCATGGTGGGTAGGTTTCAGCAGAGCTTCCAGACTAAGATAGACTAGAAAAAGGCCTGGTGACCTACTTCTGAAAACTAGCTAATGAAAACTCTATGGATCACAACAGAATATTATCTGATACAGTGTTGGAAGATGAGCCCCCTAGGTTGGAAGTCACTCAAAATACACAGTGGCCATAACAATGGACTTGAACATAGCAACAATAATGAAGATGGTACAGGATGGCGTAATGATACATTCTATTGTTCACGGGGTCACCATGAATTGGAGCCAACTCAATGGCAACTAACAACATTGTTGTTGTTAGTGCAATGTTCATCCCTTTGTAAATTGTCAGTCTTTTCTTCCTGGATGCACTTCGTATTTTCTTTATATCCTTGCTGTTCAGCACATTATTATAATGTGTCTCAGTGTGGGTTTATGCCCTGGTAGAACAGTGGTTAAGAGCTTGGCTACTAACCAAAAGGCCAGTGGTTCAAATCTACCAGCTGCTCCTTGGAAACCCTATGGGTCAGTTCTACTCTGTCCTACAGGGTCGCTATGAGTCAGAATCAACTTGACAGCAATGGTATGTTTTTGTTTTTGTTTTTAGCTTAGAGACGTTAGCCTGTTCTGTTGATCTGCAGACTCAAATTTGTTTTCATTCTGAAAAGTTATCTCTTAAAACATTGCTTCTTCATAATTCCTTCTATTCTCTTCTTCTGGAACTCTCATCAAATATACGTGAGAAGTTCTGGATCCATTTGCCACGTCTCTAAACCAGAGCTTTGAACCAGTTCATTCCAGTTCGAACCCCTGCTAAGAATTTGCATTTCTAACAAGTTCCCTTCTGAGAATTTACATTTCCACCTCAGATATAATGAATAAGAATCTATATTTTAACAAGATCCCCAGGTAACCCTTATGTATAACTTCTTGGTGTCAAAGAGTGAAACCTCAACTCTGTAAAGTAAAGCAAAAGAGGTTTATTTGAGAGAAAATGCAATTCACCAATTGGGCAGCACAATGCATAACTGCAAAGTGTTCCAAAGAGTTGATCCTGACAAGTGCTTATAAAGGAAAAAACCATAAGTATGAGGAATTTAACAGTGTACAATATGATTGGTTCACATTTAACGTCAGTTGAGACATAGCTATGGAAAACTACAAGGTCGTAAAAACATTTTTTGAGAGGGACCAAGAAGCATTTTCTGAGAAATGGTTAACCATTAAAGCCACATGCTTCTTGGAACATCTGTGCAAGCAAAATAAGGATAAGTAAAACCACATTCTTTAGCATAACCTAATTTTAGTTTGCACTATGTCTTGTAAAAATTTCCATCCTGTAGTTATAAATCACACATTAAAGCAGAAATAAATCTTAAGACAAAAGGAGTCAAGCTTCCACCTCAGAAAGAAGCCTCTACCATGCCAAGCACCCAAGTTTTAGAACGCTCCAACACATTCCCCCCTTTTGATCAAGAATCCCCATGGGAATTCACTTGATCAGATTTTAGAGCATTCTTCTGCATGGACTGTTTGCTGGACTGAGATGGCTACTCACGGTTGATAAGCTTTAAGACCTCAGATGCTACTTGTCAGATATCTAGGCACCATCAGATAATCTTTACCATGACTTTGCTGGGAACGCTGTGCTTTGGTGATCATGTCTATAGAGGGTGTTGGAGCGAGGCTGAATTATGCAGGAATGAGGTGACAGTGGTATGAGGTGACTGACTAAGGTGTAGGGTCTGCTTCTTTTGTAATCTCTTCAAAATACATTATTCATCGTATAGCAAGAGATTTTGCAGTTTGGGTACATTGTTTGGAAATACATATTATAATGCAATTAATCAAGCCAAAAATAATTTTAAAAATGAGCAATATAGTTAGGCTACTTTGTACTAATGAGTGCAATAAGGATTGGACATTACTAGGGAACCAACTGAAAATGTCAGAGCAGGAAGATTCAGATTCTGAGTCTTCTGTATTTAACCAGGTAACTTTTTTAATAAATATTCTCAATATTGTGTTCAATCTTGTTGGTATTGTTAATCCAGGTGCAGAAAGAAGTGTTTGCTATACCATAAACACCTCCTTGTCGGGCTAAAATAAAATCTAAGACAATTATATTGTCTAAAACTATTTTTGCAAGGGAGTTTAAGGATTCTTGTTGGGCTGTCATTTTATATTAACAGCTTTGTGTTCGGAGAGGTAAGATTAGCTGTAGTTGGGACTGATGATGAAGTTAGGCATTAAACCATAATTTGTAATGGGAATAGTTAGTGAGTCAGATTTTTCATGACCAGAGCTGGGAAAGGGGTACAAATCTAGCAGTCTGTTAAGTTTCTCACATTAGCTACAGCTTGGGCTAACCTAACAAAGACATTCTCTTTCTAAGCATTAATGAGGATAGGTGAGAATAAAATGAAAATATTTTTGAAAAGCTGCATAGTGAAGGAATACTTGACTAAAATAATACAAGGAGGCAAATAGCATAAAAATAACAGCTACAATAAAGTAAGTTCCTTCAGTCACCTGCATGAGAAAATAAAATTTTACTAGGTAATAAATCTAAGTTGATAAAATAAATCTATTTCAAAACTAGTAAGTGTTAAACAAAGTCTGACAATTTCATACACTTGCATTACTAAGTTACGATGTTAAGTTGATATAGCAAGGCAATTAATATAAGACAAATAACAAATATCAAACAAAGTCCACAAATTTCAATGACTTGAATGAGGTCTTGTTCCGTGGCCTTGAGATCAGCTGTCTACCTCAGTTGTCTGTTTCTGGCCACTAGGGTGTTTTAAGGTGATTTTTAGTTACAAGTCCACAGGGGTGTCTTCGCCTTCTTAAGTTGTAACAAATTACTCCAGGTCTTAACTCCCTGTAATTTGGCAGCACATGGGTTAGTAAGTAGAACTAGTTGTGGCTCTCTCCAGGGAAGTTCCAAGGAGTCTTTTAATTGATGTATTTTCCAACATACATAGTCTCTCTAGGATAATGTTAGGCAAAGCCTGGGATTTCAGCCTCTGATCATCAAATCTTTCTTTAACCTGTGAAAAACATTCTATAGCCAATATAGTGTCACTAGTTACTGAAATATCTGATTCTTATTTTAAGAAAAAAAGAGAGAGAGAAGGGGAAAAATGATTTCTATTATCTAGACAATAAAACATTGAACATTAGCAATATTCTTATATAAATCTTATAGGAATTCTTTCAGTTTACTCAGTCCTATGTAGTTAATTTTGGTTCCATGAAATTCTGGATCAACAGCAGTCTGAAAGCCCCATCAACTTCTACATAAGAGTTCCAAAAATCTTGATTTAGTCCAATTGTATCTATATTTGAGATATCATGGTTTTCTTCATAAGTCTGATATAGCTTATTTTTTGTAGAAATATTTTTGTCAAGTATTTTCAACGCACTAGTAAAGTCTAATATATTTGTAGATGACAATGTAAAAACGTCCATGATTAACTTATAATAATAATTCCTTAAAGTGAAAAGCCAGATGGTAATTACAAGAGTAATACAAAACTAATTAAAGTTAATTAAAAATAAACTTTTGACAAAAAATATTTCTAAATCTAATAATTAACCTTATTTTCAAAGAGCTTCAGATATATAATAGTCTTGAGATATAACACCATATAGTCAGGATGATCAAGAATATACCAAGATTATAAAGTCTTTAAACATCTGAGTAGTAATAAAAAAACTCTGTGGGTAAGTTATGTGAATTTCCCTAATAAACTACTGGCTTTGAATATACTAGATTCAAAACAAATAAAGTTGTGCTCAAGTTAGCAATTAAAAAATAATAATAAAATTATGAAATAATATTATGTACTTGCCTAATATAAGGCAAAAATCACTGACATACAAATTTTAGCTTAAAGAAAATTTGACACTTATTCTGATTGATAATACATTTCATATAACTTATAACATATTAAATAAACATTTTTTCTTTTAGAATTTTTTCCTTTATAAAATGGAACAAATCTTTTGTGGTTTTCCATGAAGTTTTAAAGTCGTCAAGAGTTTATTATAGGTCACCAAGAAATAATACTTAAGTTATTTAACTACAGATCTTAAATGTAAAAACCTTAGCTTTTTTCAAAGCCATATCGCTTGGTTTTTGACTCAGGAATTTATTCTAAGATGCCAAACCCTTGATGTAGATTACACAAATAATAAAATAACTGTTCAACCTAGAAATTGAAGAAAATTTTGTTATTTTAATAGCAAGAAATGTAATTCTTTGCTTTATATGCTATTTGACATTTAAGCCTTTAAAAATCTCATAAGTTAGCCTATTACACTTTAACTGTAACAGATAAAAACTTTGAACATATCAAATAAATTCTTTTTAGTAAACTTTTAAATCTTCTATCCTTGTTATATAAACTTAGATTATTACAAATGACTATTAACCCAATTTAATGAGTTATCCAAATATCTTGGAAATTATTTTAAGCCTATATACCATAAAACACAGTTATTGTTGAAATGAAGTTTGTTTAAATAGTCTATATTTTCATTCAAATCCTTACCATTTTATTAAAGGTGTGTCTCGTGATTTCTATCTTTTGGCTTCTTAGAATTCCTCTATAATAGACGGAGCTTATTTACAATTTTTTTATGATAGGGATCTACCTAATTTCTGATAACTATAACAAGATAGCATTTTTCTTATTTCAGACTTCATTAATGTCTACATAATTTATCTTATTTTCTTTTGCCTTAAAATACATAATTGGGAGGGGTTTTTTTCAAAACCTTCTCTGGAACAGTGTGGGTTTCAGATGTTCATTATCAAGAAACAATCAGTTATTTTTAATTTATTTATATATGTTTAAGTTGGCCTAGGTATTTTTAAAGACAAGAGATAACTAAAATTTTTTACTTTTTATTATTCTCTCAGTAAGTGGCTTAGGCATCTTTTTTCTCATTCTGGAATTAATAAAATTTATTCCTTTCCTTCAAGTTAAATATACTTCATATAATATCTGTCTTAAGATAATTAGAAAGGTTTTGTTTTCAAAGTTGACAGAAACACAAGAACATTTGTCAGAACAAATTTATTTTCATTAATTTCTGGGAATATTAAGACTATTTAATTTATAGATATGCTTAACTATCTATCATTAAACCAATTAGTGTAAGTTCTTTGAAGAAATATAATTTAATAATACCATCTGAAGGTAGGAAATTGTTATGTTTTCATAACCCTGTTTTTTGCATGCTTTATAGGATCCTTTAAAAAAGAAATTAAGAAAAATTTATAATTTTTAAGACCTCGTTATATTAATTAAAATAAATAATTCATCTTTTTTCAGTGCATTTTTCAAATAGACCAATTTATATTAAATTTTTATCAATGTGGTTACTGAAAGCCCAATTCTTAAGGCAGGCATAGGGAGCAGTTTTTCTAAGACTCTAAAGACTGCCTCATGAGTTAAAAAAATTAACAACTGTTAATCGCAGCTTTCTGAGATAGGACAGAAACTCAAACACAAAACAAGACAGGAAAACCATGTAAATTCACTTGCCTGTGAGGCTAGCTTAAAACTAAGGCTGATATTCAACATCATAATTGAGCAGCATGAAGTGAAATTGCAAGGTGCTCTGAAGAAGTGATCCTGACAAATGCTTATAAAGGCAAAAACCACAAGTATGAGGAACTTTACAGCATAAAATATGATTGGTTGACATTTAACATCAATTGAGACATAGCCATGGAAAAGTACAAGGGTGTAAAAACAGTTTTCAAGGGGGAACAAAGGCATTTTCTGAGAATCAGCTAATCGTTAAAGTCACATGCTTCTTGGAACATCTATGGAAGCAAAATGAGGACAAGAAAACCATGTTTTTTAACATAACCTAATTTGAGATTGTACAATATCTTATAAAATTTTCCATTCTATAGTTACAAATCACACGTTAAAACAGAAGTAAAATCTTAAGACAAAATGGAGTCAGGCCTCCACTTGAGACAGAAGCCTCTACCATGCCAAGCACTTGAGTTCTGGAATGCTTCTACATACTGGGAACTTGTTAGAAATACAAATTCTCAGCAGGGGTTAGAACTAGAAGGAACAGGTTCAAAGCCTTGCTTTAAACTATGCTTTCATAATAGCTTTCTGAGACAATGTCTTAGAACTATCTTCCAGGTCACTAGTGTGCTATCCAATTGTGTCTAGTCTAAAATTTATCCTATCTGGAGTTTTAAAACTGTTTTTGTTCTAAGATTTTAATTGGTTCTTTATATCTTCTTGTTATTAGTTTAATTTTTGTATTTTTGAACATATTATTGTCCACATTTCACAGGTGCTATTCCTTTAATGAAAGGAGCCCTGGTAGCGTAGTGGTTAAAGCGCTTGGCTGCTAACGAAAGGTAGAAAGTTCAGCAGTTTGAACCCAGCAGCTGCTCCGCAGGAGAAAAATGTGGCAGTCTGCTCTCGTAAAGATTACAGTTTTGGAAACCCTATGGGGCGGTTCTACTCTGTCCTATAGCATCGTTGTGAACTGGAATAGACTCGACAGCAACAGGTGCTCCTTTATAAAGGAGTCCCTGGGTGGTGCGAGTGGTTAAGCGCTTAACTGATAGCCAAAAGGTTGGCAGTTCAAACCCACCCATAGGGCATAGGGCCTCAGAAGACTGACCTAGTAACATGTTTCCCAATGGTCATATCCTTGAAAACCCCATGGAGCAGTTCTACTCTGCACACATGGGGTCACCATGAATCGGAACGTACTTGACGGTAACTAACATCAACAACATTCCTTTATATAACTTGTTTAGTATCTTAAATAGAATCATTGCAAATATTTTTCAAACTACTCCATATAATTTATTTTATCTGCAGTAAAGTTAATATTCCAATTGTTAGTTTTGTGTGATGTCTTTTATCATTAAAATTTTTATGCATTTTATAAATTTTTGCAGTCTTGCATTGTGATAAAGATTTGTTTGTTCTGCTTCTATTTTCTCTTCCTTCTTTGTTCTCTGTTTACCTCTTCCTATCTAGGAATTTTGTCTTTGCCTCCCCCTGGCCCCCAGATACCAGTTTAAAAGCAGGTAGTTTTGGTTCTCCTGGTCCATATTGATGTTGAGGATAATGGTCACTAAGCTAGTTGGCAGTTTGGTTCACTGTGGACATGAAGCTGTGCCTTTGTCCAGCTGTCTATCTAGTCCAAAATCTTCCTATAAATCTATAATTTATATTTATAGCATATTTCTATATTAGCTATTAATTATTAATATATTAATATTTGATGGCATTAAATTTAATTCAATAATAGTTTATAATATTAATAACATTGAAATGATTTAAAATTAAATATTAATGTATTAAGTATAATATTTATATGTTTTCTGTCTTCTTTCATGAGCAAGAAGGCTCATGCCTCACCCTGTTTTCAAGCTGTAGTGGGGCTACACAATTCCCAGTCTCCGGTGGGCCCTGGTATTCCTCTTTACCCAACAGGTTCTAGATACTCACCCACAGCCACAGCCACAGTGCAGCAACCTTTGCCATCATGATTGCTCTTGTTTTCTCTTTTTACATTGTATCTGTTACTATTTGGGGTTAAGGATATGAGATGGGCCAAAGCATGAATTTACTATGCCGTCTTGACCACAATCTGCTTTGCTTTTCCTAACTTACTGAATTGAATACTTGGTTCAATTATTTTATCCCTGTGTTTCAAAACAAAATTATTGTAGACTTCAGAGTTTGAACAAATCCTGTAAGTTTTTATATAGATATCTCATTAATTTCATTTTTTCAATAAGCTTGTATTTATAATAGATACATACTTTATACATATTTAATATGCATATATTATGTACATAATATATATTATATATGTATAAAATAAGATCAGTTTTTTTATTTCCTCTTTGTCCTAAGAGTTATTTAGTTATTTTCTCCATCAATGTCTAGATTATTATTATTTAGAGAATATTCTATTTGTATTGCATCAGAAATATGAATCAGTGAATAAATATTCTTTTTCCAATTTTAAATCTTTTTATCAGCTGTTCTATATATATGTATTTCCCACCATATGAACCATGAAAGAAAAATCCCAAGTCATCAAAGTCCTATTTATCCGTCCTCAGGAAGAAGCACAAGAAATCCTACCTCAGCAAGCCTCGTAGCTGTTTCCTCTGTTTCTCTGCTGATGGGAACGTGGCTAAAATTCCCCGTAGCTGACAAGATTACCCATAAAATAATATGAGATTTCTTTTAGTAACACATGCCTCAGTTCCATAACGTTAGCTTTACACTGTTTTTTCTTTATCTTATACATATGCTGAGAATTCCAGTTGAAAGAGGAAATAAAAACACTTCATGATATTTATAACCATTTTGTTTAATTCAAACTCAATCGACCAAAGTAGTTGAGAGTGCCACAGACCCAGAAGCTACTAGGGGTGCATTTCTATATTTTGTCCTATTTCACATTGTGAGACTCAGTAAAAATGCACTGAGGAAACTGGTAGGAATGCTGAATTAATTGAAATCTATTTCAGCTGCTGGCTTAATCTGATAAATGTGTACTCCTCTCTTGAGTAAAAATTAAAATTTGAAATAGACGCTATGATATAGTCAGTAAAAAGATTTAATAAAAGGAAAATGTCAGCATCACGTCAGCCATTCCAAACTTTCTGCCAGCAGTTAAAATGAACTGATGACAAAGAAAAGACTGGATTTGCCAGGGGTTGGGAAGAAAACCAGAGTCCCTGAGGGGTGCAGTTAACACACTTGGCTGCTAACTGAAAGGTTGGTGGTTTGAATCCACCCAGAAGCACCACAGAAGAAAGGCCTGGTGATCAAATACTGTAAAGGTTAAAACACAAACCAAGCCAAACCTGTTGTCATCGAGTTAATTCCAACCCATGATGAGGTCATGGCCATTGAAAACACTCTGGAGCATGGTTCTACTTTGAAACACATGGGGTCACCATGAGTCAGAGTTGATTTGACAGCAAATATTTTTTTTGATGGAGGAGAGAGGAGAAAACCCACCTAGCTGTGGGAGTTCTTCCTTCTGGTCAATGTGTAGGTCAAAATATTGGTTCTCAAAGTGTGTTCCTGGATCAGAAATGCAAACTCATAAGTCCCTCTGTAAGCTATTGTATCAGATTCTCTCAAGATGGAGCCCAGAAAATTATGTGTCAAAAAGCTCTCTGGAAAATTCTGAGACACATTGAAGTTTCAGAATCACTGTGGTAGAGGAGAAGAGAGTTAGAACAAATTGAAACCAGTTGGAAATAGTCACTGTGGCTTCTGGGATTCCTGCAGCCACAGCGAGACCATATCCAACAACTGGCATAGTAAGGGTCCAGGGAGAAGGTGTAAACTTTTGATTGACAGAATTATTGGCAGGAATTATATAGGATTTTAGGGCCTGGAAAAGCAAGGTGGTGTTAACAGTTTTGTTCTAGTCCCAGAAGGAATCTGGGATGGTTGTTAAGCAGGTAGACCAAGATTTAAGTCCAGTCACAAAGGTTAGGATCTAATCTAAATAGGACAGGGGAAAAAAATAAACACTGCGGTGACAAATGCTACACTGATCCTAGAGCTAGTCCCCATAAACATCGGGTCTATAGTCAGTAAAATTAAATTTAGGCCCCACTAGACAGGTGGAGTCCCTGGGTGGTGTGAACAGTTAACTTGCTTACCGCTAACCAAAAGATTGGAGGTTCAAATCCACCCAAATACACCTCATAAGAAAGATCTGGCAATCTACTTTCAAAAAATCAACCACTGAAAACCTATAGAGAGACCAACATTTGGGTTTTCAGCCTCCAGAACTGACAGAAAATAAATTTCCGTTCTTTAAACCCACCCACTTAGTGGCATTTTGTTATGGCAGCCCTAAGAAACTAAGACACAATGTGGATAATACTCATAAAAATCTTTTTACTCTCGACCTCATAATTTTACTTCTAGAAATCTAGGTAAAAAAATATGAGAAAAAATCTAAATATGTAATAGAAAAATGGTTAAATGAATTGTGGTAAAAAAAAAAAAAAAAACACAAAACTAGGGAGCATAGTTCTACTCTAACATACACAGAGTCACCATGAGTCAAGTCAACTCAATGGCAACTGGTTTGGTTTTGTTTTAGATGGATAGACTGAGGATCTTGATTTAGTTTCTGCTCTGTTCAGCACTGATTTGAGAACTAGCTCCACCAGGAAAATGATGGAGAAGAGAATGAATGTAGGAAGGAGACAATAGTGGTGGAAGTGAGTAACTTTTCAGGGGCAGGACAGGGCAGCCTTTAGTTCCCTTGTACCTGGGGTCACCATGGAGGAGGGGGCTGAATAGACAGCAGCTAAAAACAACAGTCTCAGGAAAACTGGGGTCATTGGTCACCCTACACCCAAGTAAGTAAGTTCCAACTTTCTAAGATAAATATAACAACTTAATTTACTATCTTTATTAGCTTCTTGTTGTTGTTGTTAGGTCCCATCAAGTCAGTTCAGACTCACAGAGACTCTGTGTACAACAGAACAAAATACTGCCCACATTTGAACCCACTGTTGCAGCCACCATGTCAATCTATCTCGTTGAGGGTCTTCCTCTTTTTTGCTGACCCTCTACCTTACCGAGCATGATGTCCTTCTCCAAGAACTGGTCCCTCCCGATAACATGTCCAAAGTATGTGAGACAAAGTCTCACCATCCTTGTTTGCAAGGAATACTCTGGCTGTACTTCTTCAAGACAGACTTGTTCATCTTCTGACAGTCCATGGTATATTCAATATACTTTGCCAAAACCATAATTCAAACGCATCAATTCTTCTTTGTTCTTCTTTATTCATTGTCCAGCTTTTGCATGCATATGAAGCAATTGAAAATACCATGGCTTGGGGCAGGTGCACCTTAGTCCTCAAATGATATCTTTGCTTCTTAACACTTGAAAGAGGTCTTTTGCAGTAGATTTGTCCAATGCAATAAGCCACTTGATTTCTTGACTGTTGCTTCCATGGGCATTGATTGTGGATCCAAGTAAAATGAAATCCTTGACAACTTCAAAATTTTCTCCATTAATCATGATGTTGCTTACTGGTCCAGTTGTGAGGATTTTTGTTTTCTTTATGTTGAGGTGTAATCCATACTGAAGACTGCAGTCTTTGATCTTCATCGGTCAGTGCTTCAAGTCCTCTTGAAGCAAGTTTGTGTCATCTGCATATCGCAAGTTGTTAATGAGTCTTCCTCCCATCCTGATGCCACCTTCTTCATATAGTCCAGCTTCTCAGATTATTTTCTCAGCATACAGATTGAATAAATATGGTTAAAAGGATACAACCTTGATGCACAACTTTCCTGACTTTAAACCACACAGTATCGCCTTGTTCTGTTCAAACGACTGCCTCTTGGTCTATGTACAGGTTCTGTGTGAGTACAATTACATGCTCTGGAATACCTATTCTTCACAATGTTATCCATAATTCATTATGATCCACACAGTTGAATGCCTTTGCATAGTCAATAAAATACAGGAAACATCTTTCTGGTGTTCTCTGCTTTCAGCCAAGATCCATCAGACATTTGTTATCTTAGCATCATGTAAAGTCAATTTAAAAATATACTTCAATAACGATTTTTAAATAATTCAAGGGTTCAATGTGGTTTGGAAGTGTGTATTTCCATAAATTTGCATAACTATGTATTCTTTATAGGTTGTAGATCAAAAATAATTATAAGCAATGTGAAATTGTGTGCCATAGGTTTTTTTGTTTTTTTTTTTTTTTTTTTTTGCAATACCATTATTCAGGAACAGTGAAAGGGATATATTTTTAGTTTTTAATCAATTCTTACTAGGTG
>NW_004444050.1:7425036-7477253 GCF_000243295.1 Trichechus manatus latirostris | reverse complement strand
AGGTTTTTTTTTTTTTTTTTTTTTTTTTTTTTGCAATACCATTATTCAGGAACAGTGAAAGGGATATATTTTTAGTTTTTAATCAATTCTTACTAGGTGGGTGAATAGTTGAAGAGCTATGGGACACGTGGAGTGGCAATGCTTATTGAAACTCAAGGACAAAACCTTGGAGGAGATGTGTTGTGAATGAATTAAGAAGTGGATGAATGAATCACTGAATCACAAAACTATCGGGCACATAAAGAGATTCCAAACAGGTGCAGGATAAAGCAACCGAGTCTGATCTATTTTGTCAAATGTGAGGGCTTATGTCAGGTTATTTAGAACACTGGTAAAGAAAACCGATTCCCCTTAACTTGACAAGAATATTTCAGCTCTTGTTTTACACGTTTGATATAAATCACTAATTACCATAATTTTATCTGGTAAATCCTTCTGAAAATGTCTACACCTTTTAAAATAAATCTAACTTTATAAAATCTGTAGATATGTGTAAGGGACTTGGGACCTATTTCTCTAAATTATAAGTCTATAATTAAGAGTTTTGGGTCATAGGTTATGTAAATAAAGATTAAAGGCTAATTGAACCTCAAAGATTGTATTATCTCTTGCAGAGAAATAGCTACATGGAATCAGAAATACAATGCCTTGTGCTCCTTTCAAAAGTCAACTGTTTTATATGAATGTTGTTAGAAAGAAACCCCTCCACCAACTCAACATTACACTGTCTGTGAGAAAGAGGGTATGAATAGAGAGGACTTTTACAGAAGACAATTGTCCTGACAAATTGTAGTCTACTATTTTGGATCTTTCAACCAGAAGTGACTGGACATGAATATTCGACTTGGATGTTGGACCTGGTCCTTGACCCAGACCTAAACCTTAGAATTGAATTTTAGACCTGAGATCTGAACCTTGAACCTGGACATCAGATCTCAGACCTGGACCACAATCTTGTGTCCTGGATCTGAATCTGGACCTGAAAGGTTATGTGGACCTTGAACCTCAATTTGTTTGGGATTTTGACTTAAAACTCATCCTGGATCCTGGATCTGAGTAGTGTGCCTTTAACTATGAACTGGAGTTTGTACCTTGTCCTGTGGTTTTCTTCTGTGAGGTCAGGATCAACCCCCCACACAAAACTGGTTCGGATGTCAAGAGTGATGACGATATACATGCACAGAAAGGATAAGAAAATGTTTATCGTTCATGTAGTAGGTCTTCTAGGGAGACCAGGGAAGGCTCCCAAGCTGATCTGAAAATAGCTGAGAGAACAAGGAGGAACAAGTGACTCGGGGTTTTACGATGGTTAAGGGAGGGGACAGGATGAGGGTTCCCATGCATGGGTCAGAGCTTGTGTGGTTTAAATTTCCTGCTAGCACCAAGGAAGGGAGCATGAGGGCTTTCTTATCAGTGTGCCATAATGTGTGGCAAAAGGGAAAGAGGGAAAGGTGGGGCTTGAAAGGTCAAATCAATTACAGATTTATGTTTAACATCTAGGACTAATCCAAGGTCCAGGTCCATGGGATAGGTCAAGGATGGAGGCCCAGGTCCATGTTCCAGGTCCCAGATTATGTCAAGACCTACTAGGTGTGAGGTCAAAGGTGGACTTTAGAGGTCTAGGTCCATGGTCCAGGTCCAAGTCTATGACAAAGCACCAGGTCAAAGATCAGGCCCAAAGTCCTGGACACATCTAATCACCATGTTGACGTCTGTCTGAGTCCAAAGTAAAAACTGTAGTCTATGGTCCAGCTTGACATCTGAGGTTCAGGTCCATTCTGAGGTCCAGGTCTAAGTACCATTGTCCAAGTCTTGATCCACATATCAGGTCTAGGTATTGTTCTAAGGATAAGTATTTACATACAAGTTCCAGTTCTAGTCCTCTGAGGCCTAGGTCCAAGAAACATGTCTAGGTCTGAGGTCAAGAAATGAGATCTGAATTCCATTATCAAAGTCCAGGTGCAAGATATAAAATTCAGTCTAAGATTCATGTCCAGGACTAAAGTTCAAGTACAAAATAACATTCATAGTCACTGTCCCTGTCCATCCTGGGCCTTACCTGGACACAGCTCCTGGAGCTGCCAAAGGAGTCAGTGCTATGCCCTGCTTTGTAGCTGAGAACTCCAGGAGCCAGCCAGGCCAGTGAGCCCCAGGGTGGGTGTGTAGTTGCGGCCACATGCCTGTTGGGGGCACTAACTGAGAAACCCCACAGAGCACAGAAGAAAGAAATGTGCAGGACTGCTTCCTGAAGCATTTCCCTGCTGCAAAGAGACATGAGTGTGACTGCTGTGGCCTGAGTTTTAGGGGTGATACTTCATGTACTTTGAGTCAGGAAATGTCATTTTAGAGAAAAAGACTTCGGGGTGATTTCTGTGAAACTTTAGGAGCTCAAGGAAAATTACTGGGAAGTGAATTTCTATGAAACACTAGAATTGGTTTTAGGTAGAACCTGTGTCTCTTAAAATAGAATCTGTTTCATGCCAGGCAGTAGTTTTCAAAGAAATAAGAGTGAATTCAGTGGATGGAGAATCTCATTCCAAAGTATGTGAGGACCACCTGGCTCAAGCCGCTAGATTTGCTCTCGTTTTGTGCTCTTGTGTTTGCATCTCTCAGGGAAGTGTAACTCCCTTGAGGTGGAGTTATAGGGTTTTCCCTCTGCTGCTGGCCCTGTGCCCACTTCTGCAGCCACAGACACCTCCCACAAGGAACATGCTCAGGACTTGCCTGGCCTCTGGTCTTCTTCTTGCTGCAGGACCTGGAGGGCATCAACTTCGACATAAATCAGTTGTATGACTGCAACTGGGTGGTTCTCAACTACTTCTCCCTGGGGAACTTCTTCCACGAGCTACGACGCCAGATCCTCTTGCCCTTCCAGAAGCTGGTCAGTTGGAAGTCTGCCCAGAAGGGCCTGACCTGAGGGATAAGCTGAAGGCCTGTGTTGGAGCAGAGTAGGGCTCCTCACAGCCAGCCTTGCTTTGGGGCCGGTCAGGGTGGCGCCCCAGTAGGACGGACCGGGGCATGGCGGTAGGGGCTACTCTAGCTGCTGCAGATTAAGCCAAGCAGGTCCTTAGGAGCAGTCTTCAAGGATTGTTCTTTCACATTCTCTTCCCCAAACTAGCTGACTCTTGTCCTCGTTCATGTGGCCCTCACATGTTTTAAGTCCCACTCTGCACGAGGACCCAAGCTGGCTGTGCAGAGAGGGTCAGACAGGCCCCAGCCCTCAAGGTGGCCCTAGGTGGTGGGGCAGGCTCTGGAAGAAGGATGAACCCATCAGGGCCTGAGGGAGGGAGCATGCTGCCTGTGCTCACCTGAGCGTGAAGAAAGGCTTCCCCTCCCCAAAATGCGAGCCCCCTGCTGGTCCTGAAGTTGGAGTCTGATAGGGGTGGTGGCGATGGTGGAGGGCGAGCGAGGGGGTGGTACACAAGGAGGAAGTACGCATGAAGGTCCAAGGAGGGAGTAGGGCCCCGTTGCCCCGGATGTTGCTGGGCGGGGGAATCGCGCATGATGGGCCTGTAGCTCTGTGTTCTCCAGATTCCCCGTGGCCTGTGGGAGTCGGGGGGAGGAGAACAGTCAGAGGGCTGCTGGCAGCTGGCGACCCACTTGGCTTAGGGGTGCGGGTGTCGGGACACTTTGCTCTGGGGTGCCCAGGAGTGTCTCGGAGCTCTTTCCTGAGTGCAGGTTGTGTCAGCGGGAAGCCACGTTGCAGTTGCGGGACAGCGGGGTCTCCGGGAAGCCATGCCCATGCAGGCAGGAGCAGGCCAGGAGGGTGGGTGCCTGGCTGGCTGGATGCCAGCTTCTCAATGAGTGCAGAAGAGGGTCTGAAGCAGGGAGTCTGTTATCGTTCGCTCTCTTCTTCTCCTCTTTCTGCCTCTCCCAACCCGCAGATCCTACTGAAATACCGAGCAGGGGGAACGTGGATGGTGGTGTCCTGAGAGGCTGAGGTTTGGGAAGCCTCTTGCATTTAACCTCTCTTCTGGACTCTTCAGGACCCTGCCCATCTATCCTGCATTTCAGTTAATCATTTTCACTCCAAAGTCTCTGCTTCGTCACCCTGAAGCCAGAACCAGCTTCAAGGAAATGCTTCCAGATGTGAATGGAGGGCAGGGGGTAAGAGCAGCATTCCCATGAGGGGATGACAATGTTTGGGCTGGGGTTGTTGGCTGCTGCTGTGGGGAGTCTACTTGTTTTTGATTTAAGTGCCTCTTGCCATGAGTTTTGGCAGTGGGGTAGAGGGTCTACAGGGGTGGAAGAACTCCGACCTTGCCTGAGGGTTTGGTCCCCTGGCAAGGTTGGCCCACCAGCCCCAGGGACTGGTGCAACTGACCTGTGTGTATTCCACAGGATTCTTTTCGAGGCAGGTAAAAGAATCTGACTGACGGTAACAGCCACTGCCTGCCCCCCTCCCCGGTGATCTGCAACAGCTTCATGCTGGCTCAGAGTCCTTTGGAAGGGGGGACACCCTGGGCTGGTGGGACCTGCCAAGTCGCATGCCCACGGTACATGTGTAAAGCAAGGTGTTCTCACCCACACAGCACCTGACTGGCAGGTGAACTCATGGGGTTGAGATTGTCACCCCAACAGTCGGGGACAGTAAGGTACAGGACCTGGCACAGGCAAGGGAGGCAATGCTTGCTTCCATTTCCTTTTGGATCCTGATGAACCTCATTGTTTTGAACCAGGTTTTTGTGAATTGGTGTTGTTCTAATGGACACCAATCCCAGCCCCAAGTATCTTAATATTTGCTCCAGTTGTGTTGAAAGTTTTTATATTAATAAAATCATGAAGAGTATGAACAGACTGAGTATGGGATTGTTTCATACACTTTGTTGCCCCTGAAGTCTGAGACAGATTGTTTTAAAACAAGAAATGGGTCTTACTTGATATCAGAGGTAGAACTTGTTCCCTCTGTATATGTTACACCTGGTGTGCTTTTGAAAGCTCTCCTTCAGTCTGAATAAATTCTGGATGCTAGGTTCATAAGTAAGGAGCCTGGGAGCGGTGCCTCTAACCCTCAGAAGCAGCATGTTGTGTCAGGTGCCACGCTGCACAGCTCTCTTGAGAGACTCCGAGGTGCTGCAGCAACAGTGGAAGGCCCATGGGCATTGTGGGGCCCTGTGATGAGAGCCCCTCAGGCTAAGACGTACCCACATCTTACCTGCTCTCCACCTATACTTACTACCCTATATACCTATACCCTCATCATCACACACACTCACCACCTAATCCCTGACCTACACATACTTGTTGCTTACACCCCACCTTACACCCACTCACTACCTACCCTTGGCCCACACCCAACTATCTCCACCCTGCCTCATACACACTAGCTACCTACGCTTCTCCCCCACATCAATGACTACCTAACCCCAGTCCTATATGAGCTCTCCGAAACCTACCTGTACTCCACACCCACTCTGTCTGCACTCTGCCTCATACCCATTCACTACCTGCCCTCAGCCCCGTACCCACTCACTACCTGCACCCCTACCCACACTGACTCAACACCTAATCCCACCCCACGACCAATCGTTACCTGTCCTTTGCTCCAAACAATGCACGATCTGCACCCCTGCTGCACAGAAAGTACACCTAAATTATAAAACACCATTATTAATTTTAAGGTAAAATGACATCAATCGGGCATTGCCTGATTAACCCACTGGTTTATTCACTTACTTATTTCATAAACATTATTTGCCTCGTGCACTTATTAAATATCAGAAATAGTTTTAGATCTTGAAAGAACAGTTTCGACATAGCTCCGGACATCCAGGATATTTAAATCTATATAAGGATATGTAGTATAAGTAAACTGATTATTATAATTAATGAAATAAGTACTAAGATAAGATAGAGAAAAGCTCACTGTTCCGATGAAACACTGGGACACCTAACTGACCAGAGAGGTCATGATAAAAAGGGGCACTTGATCTGAACTCGGAAACACAAGTTGACCTGAAGTGAAAATAGCAGTATGTGCAAAACCTCATGAGCCTGAGAGAAGGTAGTACAATCATAAAATTGCACATAGGTCATCTAATAACGCAATGCTATTGACAAACATTTATTGACATAGTTTAATTTATGGTACCCATCCAAGGAGATTATTTTTGTAGAATCTAACTTAAAACCTACTATTTATAATGAATGTTGTTGTTGTTGTTAGATGCCATTGAGTCATTCCCCTGACTCATGGCAGCCCCATGCACGACAGAACGAAACGCTGCCCAGTCCTGTGCCATTCCCATTATCAGTTGTGGCTCAGACCACTGTGATCTATAGAGTTTTCATTTGCTAATTTTCAGAAATAAATTGCCAGGCCTTTCTTCCTAGTCTGGAAGCTTTGCTGAACCCTGTTCAGTATCATAGCAACACGTAAGCCTCCACTGAGAACAGGTAGTAGCTGCACATGAGTTGCACTGGCTGGGAATTGAACCTAGGTCTCCTGCCTGAAAGGTGAGAATTCCACCGTTGACCCACCACTGCCCCCCATTAAATATGTACATATTTAATACATAATACATACAAATATATCTGTATCCTGTACATATGTTTTAGATCATCAGATCTCAGTGTGCTTCTTAACCCAACATTATAGATACTTTTTCTTTTTTCTTCATGCTAAAGAAATCTAGATTTACTGCAATAAAATAAGGGGAGTAATAATTTTAAAAAATGTGTATGGGCACATGCAAACCATACACATAAACCTTTACAATCTATACACACAAAACAAATCTCTATGACTTTTTTTGCTTTTAAATATAGATTTTGCTACTCAGCCATCATCTAAATGATTTAAATGCAAACTGTCATTTATTGATGGCCACCGTTATATCAAGCATTAATGTACATTAACGGTCTCACATAATGCTCGCACATCTCTATGACATAGATGCTATTATTATACCCACTTTACAGATGAGGATAATGAGGTAGCAAGAGATTAAGCAACTTTCCTAAAGTCAGGTGACTACTAAATTGTAGAACTGCGACTGGAATTCTGGACTATTTGAAGGCCAAGCTTGGTCCATACTGCTTCCTGACACGGACAAGAATAGTGAAAGACGGGATGGAGAAAGAATTAATGGCTAGATCATGAGGGTCTCACAGAGGCTGGAGGTTTGCTGGGAAATTTAGACTTTCTCTTAAAGACTATAACACATCACCGAAGAATTTATATAGTAATATTTGTTAAGTTTTTTCCCCTAATTATATAATATTTAACTTAAATTCTGATTATAAAAAATAATACAATAAATGCCCCCTCAATTTTTGGAAGCTCAGAAAAGAAAACATAAAAGTCAATGTGCCAACACTCAGACATAAGCACTTTTAAGGGGTGTCTTAGTCATCTAGTGCCGGTACAACACAAATACCACAAGTGGATGGCTTTAACAAAGAGAAATTTATTTCCTCACAGTAAAGTAGGCTGAAAGTCCAAATTCAGGGTGTCAGCTCCAGGGGAAGACTTTCTCTGTCAGCCATCTCATCAATGTTCCCCCCAGACTAGGAGCTTCTCGGCGCAGGGACCCTGTGTCCAAAGGATGCGCTCTGCTCCTGACACTGCTTTCTTGGTGGTATGAGGTCCCCCTGTCTCACTGCTCACTTCTGTCTTTTATATCTGAAGAGATTGCTTCAGGACACAATCCAATCTTGTAAACTGAGTCCTGCCTTACTAACACAACTGCTGCCCATCCTCCCTCATTAACATTGTAGAGGCAGGATTTAAAACACATAGGAAAATCACACGATACCGGGAATCATGGGCCAGCCCAGCTGATACACACATTTTTTTTAGGGGACATAATTCAATCCATGACAAGGGGTGAGAGGTTACATAAGCACAGTGGTACCATCTTAGTGTATTTCATTCAGATCTTTTGTATAGTTTCCCATCCAATCATTAAAAAATATTCATGGAGTGTTTATTTGATAACTGAGCACAATGCTAAGCACTGAAGATACACTAGTAAACGCGACAAATAGGTTCCTCTCCTTGCGGAGCTCACTGTATAGAGACAGAAACAAACACTGAACAAGGAATTTTAGATGCCATATGTGCTTTGAAAGGGGTGGGAGAATGGGATCCAATGGAAGCAAGAAATATGGGGACCTAATCTGGCTGAGAGGGCAGTGGTGGTTCAGTGGTAGAATTCTCACCTCCATGCAGGAGACCCGGGTTCCGTTCCTGACCAAGGCACTACATGCACAGCCACAGCTCATCTGTCAGTGGAGGCTTGTGTGTTGCTATGATGCTGAACAGTCTTCAAAGAAAAGTCCAGGCTAAGACAGACTAAAAAGAAAGGCTTGGTAATCTGCTTACAAAAAATTAGCCAGTGAAAACCCTATGGACCACAACGATCCAATCCACAACTGATCATGGGGATGGCGCAGGACCGGGTCGGATTTCTTCCATTGTGCATGGGGTCACCATGAATCAGGGCAGCTAGACAGCAGCTAACAACAACAACAACCTGGCTGACGATCCAGTGAAAACTTTCTGGAGGAAACTAAGTTCAGTGTGAGGCTGCATGAAAAAACTGGGTGAAGAGTGGAGAAAGAATTTTCCAACTGGAAGGAACCCAGTGAGGTGAAGCCATCGAAGTGGAAATGTGAGAAAGAGTGTGGCACTTTTGAAGAACAGAGGGTTAGAGATCTGGACAGTGACCAGTTAAGGCAGGACTTTGAAGTCCATTTAACCCTGTTAGACTTCAGCGTAAGAACAATGGAAAGCCATTAAAGTTTCTAAAGCAGCAGAGTTAAATGGAGAGATGGGACTGTTTAATTCAATACTATGGCTCGCTCTGGCTTGAGTGGATGTGTGAAAACCTGATGGGAAGTAGTTGTGTCCAAGTGAGTGATGATGGGAGATTGGACTACAATGGTGTCAGTGTTTGTGTGTGTGTGTGAGAGAGAGATTGAGAGAGAGAAATCTCACTTCACAAACTCAGATAAACAAGAAGCTCTTCCCCCAAAATTCTCTTTAAATATTTCAGTGATTTTTCATCCTCAGCTTCAACAGTCCTTTTCTTCTCTCTCTCTCTCCCTCCCTAAACCCTTCTCTCCTTCTTTCCCTGTCCCTTCACTCCCACACACACACACACACACTTTCACTGCGTCTTCTCTTACACAAGGCAACCCTAACTGCCCCTGATTTCGCTAATTTCACCCATCACTCTGCCCAGTAACTCGCAAACTCACCTATTACCCTTTTCTTTTCTGCATTCACTTTCTTAGAAGGCAAGAGGTGAGTTGTAAATCATTATTTAATTTCTGTTTTATACTCAACTCTTTATTCCACATTAAAGTTATTTTATTGTATAGTATGAAGTGAGAACTTGTCTTTTTTTTTTTTAATCCAAATACTTGGCTGGTTTTTCCAAAGATATGTACTGAATAGTCTCTCTCTTCTCCATTTGTTTTGTACATAATACCTGTATATACAAGGTCTATTTTGGGACTGTTTCTTACAGTATTCTGTCTGTTGGTTCTTACGTTACCATCTTACTGTTCTAATGATTAGATATTGCCTCGGCTAGTCCCACCTGTTGTTTTGTTGTTGTTCTTGCTGTTTGTGTTGTTTTCCAGAAGGCCTTTACAATTATTGAATCGAGTTTTAAAAATGGGACTTAAGTTCAAATTGCATTACACCAATGAATTATTTAGGTCCAATGAAAGTAATGTTTTTATAATAGTCTTTTCAGCCATAAACAATTTCTCGCAATTTATTCAAATCTTATTTCATGTATTTTTTTTTTATTTTAGTTCGTTTTGTTCTGCTTTTTCATTCCCACACATTTCTTAGTCTTAGACAGTATAGGCCTTTGCTGCCGTGGTTAATTATTTTTCCAATCAAAGGCTTGTATCTGGTTATTCTATTCATTAGTCATTTAACAAATATTTATTGAGCATGCACCAAGTAGCAGACACTCTATGTAATAGGTGTTAGTGAGCAAGACAAATGCGGGAGGAAAAATATTTTTTAAAGGAAGTTCAAATGTACTCTGGCACATGTATCAGGAATATTTACCTAATCTCAAGACATTTCTTAAGGAAATGATGCCTAAACTGAGCTCAAATGGGACCCCTAAGTGCATTTGGGAAATCTGTGGGGGAAATTTCAGTTGTCAGAATGAATGAGGATGCCTCTGACATTCTGAGTTGGGAATGCTACTGACATTTTTTATTCCCAGGGTGTTAGAAACAGTTAACATGCTCAACTGCTAACTGAAAATTTGGTAATTCGAGGCCACCCAGAGGCAACTCCGAAAAAAGCCTTGGTGATATGCTTCTGAAAAATCAGCCACTGAAAACCTCATGAAGCACAGTTCTGTTCTGACACATGTGGGGTCCTCATGAGTTGAAATCAACTTGACAGTAACAGGGTTTTTTAGTCAGTAAGTGAAAACATGGCAAAGCTGGGTCAAGGTAGCGAGAGGGATAAAGAGAAATAGGCCAGGAATTTTTGGAGTGAGAATAATGGAGACTTGTGTTATCTAATACGAAAACTCAAGACAGAGCTCTAACAATTGCAATTGTGCATCACTGCCCCAGGAATAGACAGAGCAGTGCAACGAGACCCAAGTACATAATGGATTCCTGTAAATTATAAAGGTGTCATTTTAATCAGTGGGGGAAATATGGATTGATCGGTTGTGCTGAGATAACCATCTAACAGCATAAAAAAGAAATAGAAGTTGATTTTTATTTCCTTAGAATGTTTATCAAAATAAATTCCAGATATATCCAAAATCAAATGGAAAAAGAAGATCACTTAAGGACAAGAATATAACTAAATATATCAAAATATTTTAAATTCTTGAAGTAGAGAAGTTTTTAAAAGCATATTAGTAAAGAAAAAAGCTTAAAGGAAATTAATAACTTTGATAACTTAAAAATGTGAATGTGTATATGTCCAAAATACACCATATTTGGGCTGGAAATTAGGTGATACTATAGAATTATTGCTAACTTTATTAGGTGTAGCAATGATATGTGGTTGTGTAGAAAATTCAATATTTTTAGGAGATACATGCTGAAGTATTTAGAGGTGATATATCATGATTTCTGCAACTTATTTTCAAATGGTTCAGGGAAATATATAGAGACGGTGAACACATCAGAGCAAATATGGAAAAATGTTAATGTGATGGTTAATTTTATATGTCAACTTGGCTAGGCTATGGTAACCAGTTCTTTGGTAAAACATTAGTCTAGTTGCTGTTATAAAGTGATTGTATGTGATTAAATCAGTCACCTCAAATAAAGCAGATTAACTTCCATAACGTGAGAGGGCTTCAGTCAATCTTCTGAAGGATTTATGAGCAAAAAGCAAGTTTTGCTAGGGTGTGTTCTGCCTGCAGACTATAAATAGACGTTTTGCCAGAACACTCTTACTCTTCACTCTTCTCATCACCTGACTTAGGGATTTTGGGACGCAAACCTGCAAGAGTTTCCAGCCTGTCTCCTGACCTATGAAGTTTGGCCTTGCAAGCCCCCCACAATCACATGAGCCAATTCCTTGGAATAAATCTTGATAGATAGATACACAGACAGAGATAGAGGTAGAGATTAGAGACAGAAATAGAAAACGAGATGAGATAGATATATAGATACATCTCATTGCTTCTGTTTCTGTAGACAACCCCTAAGAAAGCTAACAATTGATGAAGACAGATAGAGTATACAAAGAAGTTGTATACAGTACATTGTACACTATAAAACAGTTGGAAAAATGAATTGTAAACAAATTTAAAGGGCAAGTTATACTCTGAAAATTTTTATTTGCAACTTACTGTGCCAGAGAACCTAGAAAAATCTTGCCTTAGCACAAAAGACTTTGGCCATTTACCGCTGGAAAAATATGTCCTTCCTTCATCCAAAAGGGGAAAAAAAAAAAGTCATGGAAAACCGATACCATGAGATCATTGTGCCACAAGGCCTGTATGTAAGTTACAACAAAGAGAGGGAAAAAAAGCGTGAGATTAAAATAATTACAGCTTACTTTATATTATGAAAATGTTTTCATGAATGCTTCTTTGTAATCTTTCCATTAGAGTATAAAGGAAGTCCAGCTCTCTCTACCCTGTGTGAGAAAGGGAAAGTTGTAATTAGATGCCACCCATGACAATCATCCCAGATATTAAAGAGAGGCAGGTCACTTCATGTCAAGGCAGTAACTAGAATGTGTCCATGACGATTTATTGTGGGCAAACCACACTTTTTGTTCATATCCCTTAAGACAGAACTAGTCTCCTACATGGATCTAGGAAACAGATCATGAAATATACCTAGCGAACAGAAGGCTGTGAATCCAGTGCAGATTACATCCCATTATTAATGTTGTTTACTGAGAAAGCAAAGGGGACTTTCTTCAAAAAACAACTATAGCAGTCGAAAGGTTTAAATATATGCATAATAAGCATGAACAAATTTTGTAATTATTCCTAATTTTATCATAAATTAATTTAAATTTAAATAATAGTTTGTTTTTCTTTTTTAAGATGTGAAAGCAAGTTCACAGAGGCATTCAAGTTTACGACCACAACTCAAATTGGTGATAAATGTGTCTTAGTTTCTACTGCTGCTGCAACAGAAATACTACATATAGGTGACTTCAAAGAGCAGAAGTGAACTTTCTCACAATCCTAGAGGCTGAATTTCAAATCAAAGTCTCGGCCATATAATTCCTTCCTTGTTGGTAGCCCTGGGCGTTCCTTGGATCCTTGGCTGGTAGAGGCTTCTCACATGGCACCTGTCTCCTCCCATCTGTGCTTGCCTCCGTGTCTAATCTGCTCATTTGATAACTCAGAAGTGATTCTAACTCATGCACTGATACGGTCTCATTAACAGATACAGAGGTTAGAATTTTGATACATATTTTGGAGGGACACAATTCAATCCATAACAAATAGTAAAACCAAAATTCAAACAAGTGCCTTTTTCCTCTAAAGTCCGTGATTTTATTACTATACCATATAAGTTCTTAGATGAAAAATACATTCCATTAAAACAGTGGAGCCAGAACCTGCCAGACTCTTGAGAGCATGCAGAATTGGTTATAAAAATGTCTCCCTCCTCCTGGCTGGTACTGCTGTTTGATGCCAAGGCCCCTGAGGTTTGGCCCCTAGCCCAGTGTCAGCCTCACCAGCCACCTTTGTGCAATGCCCAGGCTGCACTGCCATCACTAGCAGCCAGGGGACGTGAAGGGCCTTCAAGGTCATTCAAGTGGGCATTGGTTTTAAGAGGTGCAACCTCTTCCATTTCTCTCTTTACTCAAAAAATAGTGACAGAAAATGAAAGTCAAGGCTTCATTGGCCGAGTGAACCTGGCACCAAGTGATTCTCTCCTGAGTTTGAGAGAGGAAAATGCTTTATTATATGAAATACTAATTATGCAGTGCCAGCTATGCTGAGTGAGAGAAGTAAATTACACTGAACAAGCTGGAGAGTAGATATTTATCAACCAAGGCAAAGAAGATGGAGCATTACCTAATAAACAATAATAGACAGTTAATAAGACCGAAAAACCAATATTCCTTCCACCACAATGCCAGAGCAATTCAGTTAGGATGAAAAAATTTATAATATGAACTGTTTTGTCTAAAGATGTGTGCAGCAGCGTTCAAAGTGAGAAAAATTTATAAGAACAACTCTGTAAAATAACCATAAATATGGAGTTTTAATGACATTATGTCATCAACAAAATCTATAAGTAATCTAAGGTACTAGAACTTAAATTAGGGATACACTGAATATTTATACATTTACGAAAAATCTTTTCAAAGTCAGGTTGGTTAGGCAGTGTTTTCTTCCAAAATCATGATTCAGTCATTTAATTTCTGTGCTCTGGTATTGTTTAACAATATGATCATAATAATACCATGCGGTTTGGTCTTTTATCCAAAGAGTGATTTTTTTAAATACATTTAAGGACTTAGATTGTAACAGGAAAAGGTTCATCGTCCAATAGTTCCCAGCCAGATTTCCACTGACACTCTGTCTTAGTTATCTAGTACTGCTATAACAAAAATACCACAAGTGGATGACTTTAACAAACAGAAGTTTATTCTCTCACAGTCAAGTAGGCTAGAAGTCTGAATTCAGGACACCAGCTCCAAGGGAAGGCTTTCTCTTTCTCTCAGTTCTGGGGGAAGGTCCTTTTCATCAATCTTCCCAGGTCAAGGAGCTTCTCAGCACAGGGACCCTGGGTCCAAAGGACACACTATTCTCCTGGCTCTTGTTTCTTGGTAGTATGAGGTCTCTATGTCTGTTTTCTTCTCTCTTTTATATCTCAAAAGAGATTGACTTAAAACACAACTTAATCTTGAAGATTGAATCCTGCCTCATTAACATAACTGCCTATAATCCTGCCTTATTAACATCATAGACGTAGATTTACAAAGTAGGAAAAATCAAGTCAGATGACAAAATGGTGGACAGTCACACAACACTGGAAATCATGGCCTAGCCAAGTTGACACATATTTTAGGGGGACACAATTCAATCCGTGACACTTTGTCACAGGTCTTTCCTTCTTCTGAGTGTGTACGCCCCATGCTTACCCCACTCTGCTCCATAATTAGCTTAGGAAGCACCCCCACCCCCGCCCCGGATAGCACCAGACACAGGGTTAATTATATGGTCACCTCCCAAATTATATCATTTATCTTCTCTGTGTTCAAGGATAATTACAAAGAACACACACAAAAAATGTTTATCATATGGGGAAAGTGTGCACTAAAAACAAAGAAACAAACAAAAATGGTCACAATATACTGAGAATCCAGAGAAAAATTGGGTCTGAAAAGATATACTATGCTGGAAAAGTTTTATACTTTGATCTTGGTGGTGCTGACATAGGTGAATGCATATGTAAAAATTCATTGAGCTGTACACTTAAGAAGTGTGCACTTTGCTGCATTTATGTTATACTTTTAGTTGTAGAAGGAGGAAGATTAAATAACCAAGATAAACAAGGAAACTATAACCAACAAACCTGTAGATGTGTCAAAACTGAATTTAATGAAGGATGTGAGACTGCCCCCACAACCATCATTACCATTAATTAAGAAGATGTAAGAAAAGAGATTCAGAGAGCATACCATTGAGATCCAGACTGGAAATGCTAAATGAGAATCACAAGCAATTATCAAAGGAACAAAAAGGAGAACTACTTATTGATGTACTAAGATTTTTTATCTACTAAAGAGATTGGCCCATTGCCTATTATGTATATAACAACTATTTTGTATCAAAAAAAGACCAAACCCATTGCCATCTAGTCGATTCCGACTCATAGTGACCCTATAGGACAGAATAGAACGGCCACTATGAGTTTCCAAGGAGCAGCTGATGGATTCCAACTGCCGACCTTTTTGTTAGCAGCTGTAGCTCTTAACCACTGCGCCAAATACCCCCAACTCTCAGTGACTTAAAACACCATTTCTTTGCTCACAGTTCTATGGGCAGCTGGGACTTATGTTTTGTAGTTCGTTGGTGGGTCATCCAGGGCCTGGCAGGTCCCCAGTGGCCTCACTCACATGTCTGGGCTCAGGTAAGATGGCTGGGATGTCTGATGGTGGGTCATCCAGGGCCTGGCGGGTCCCCAGTGGCCTCACTCACATGTCTGGGCTCAGGTAAGATGGCTGGAATGTCTGGGACAGCTGAACCGCTCTCTCCATGAGGTCTCTCAGCCTCAAGAAGGCTAGCCTGAGCTTGTGCACAAGGTGGAAGCCTTCCACGTATTTCAAAGCAAAAGTGGAAGTTTCACAGCCTCTTGCAGTTAAGGTGTAGAAGTGACAAAACATCATTTCCACCACATTCTGTTGTTCAAAGCAAGTCACAAAGCCAGCCAAGATTCAAGAGGAGGAGAAATAAATCCCTCCTTTGGATAGGAGGGGTAGCAAAGTCATGGGGGCATTCGTATAGGGATGGGAGGAATTGTGCTGACCATCTTTGCAAACACACATTTCCCAGGTTTTCACTTAATTTAGAACATTGTTTGTTGAGTGAATGACTGATGAGAAATATATGTTGTTGTTGTTGTGTTGGTCTCATACTCATGTGACCCCAAGTATTACAAAGTAGAACTGAACTCCATAGGGCTTTCTTAGCTGTAACCTTTACAGAAGCAGATCACCAAGGCTTTTCTTCCATGGTGCCTCAGGATGAGTTTGAACCGCCAACCTTTCAGTTAGTAGCCAAGTGCAAACTGTCTGTGCCGCCTAGACACCCTGTCAAATATAGGCCATGCTGCACTTGTGGTTTCTTACTTAACTGGATGGTGCAAATGGTTAAGCACTTGACTACTAGCTGAAAGGTTGGCAGTTCAAACCCACCCAGAGGAACCTTGGAAGGCAGGCCTGGCAATCTGTTCCCAAAATGTTACAGCCCTGAAAATCCTATGGAGCAGTTCTACTCTGCACACATGGGGTCACCATGAGTTGGAATCGACTCCATTGAAACCAACAAAAATATGGGTTTGATTCCCAGCCAATGTGCTTCATGCACACTCATTATGACCTGAAAAATAAATCTTTCATTAGGTTCAGCAACTGAAGTTCTGTGTGTTTTTGTTATAGCAGTTAGTCTTCTCTGATTTACACAGTATTCTATATTTTTGTCCCATTGTAAATGAGTTCTTATTTTGCTTTATATTTTCCTAATTGATTATCTTGTAGTTAAGACAGCTATAGGCTTTGTGTTTATTTTTCGATAGATAGTTTTATCTTGTAAATTTATTAATTTCTATTATTACTGTTGTTTTTCACTTGACTACTAGCTGAAAGGTTGGCACAAGATTTACCTGTGATTGCAATATGGATATGTTTGTTCTTCTTGGAATAATTATAACTCTTATTTCTGTTCCTTAACTTACTGAATTCCAGACATTCTGTAATAATTGTAAAAGAATGGGAAGAATGAAGACCATTCTTGATCTGATCTTGACTTTATTGAAAATGTTACATTTTTTCCACTATTAGATATGTCGACTTTTTAAAAAAGATATATATTTTTACCATGTTAATTTCCTACTCATTTTCTTTTCAAGAATGACTGTACAAGTTGAAATACTTACGTACATTGTTTTCATTTGACTTATTAATAAACCATATTTGTTGGTTTCCTAACTTTAAACCATTTCCCCAGTCTCTATCTGGTCATGGTAATTCCATTCTTGCAATACAGCATTGTCTTCAATTAGCTAGTTAAAGAATTTTTGCATCTATATTTTATTTAAAATTTGTGACTTTACTTTTGGGTTATATCTGTTAAGTTTTATGGTCAATATTATTTCAGGTTTCAAGGAACTGGGGAGTTTTCCATCTATTATCTGGTTTAGAGTCAACTTAATCCCCTTCTCGTGGCCCAAAGATAGCATTTTAATAACTGGACTAGTATTCCTGATTATATGAAGTGGTATAAATAAAGGGTTAACAAATCCTTTCTCCTTGTGCATGAGAATTTGACCTTCAGTAACATTTCTAGGTCTGACTCCCTGGAGACCTGATAAAGGAATAATGTCAACTAGTTCCTACATAATGCTGATTATAGTAAAAAAACAAACAAACAAACAAAAAAAAAACACCTAATTGTAAAAATACATCTGATATAGAATTATAAATACCTAGAAAACCATATATTTGGGCTTCCCTGATTGTAATGACTCTTGTAACTGGGCATCTCCCTTGCAAGGACCCTAGAATCTATGCCTATAAAGTTATTACAAGAGCATCATGTGCACCATGAGGCCTGAGAGACTTTCAAGCCAGGGGTTCACCCAACTCAACGAATGAGTATCTCATCTCTTTACACCTGAGATGTTACCTGGGAGCTAAAAACATATTTACCAGATGATTGTGTGAACTATTGCAAGGAATACCTGCTACTGCACTGATAGTATGCTGTGTTTCTTGTCCTATATCTTGCTAAGTGAATTTGTTGGCAAGAGTGGTCTGTGGTGATCTTGAGAGTCTGAATGTTTAGAAGACCCTCTGGTGAGTATTGAAGGTGCTATCATAAGCACAATGTTCGTCTTCACCAGGATTTTGATGTAGTTCATAATTGGATTCATGGTAGACCACACTGATGATTCTAGTTTTGTAAGTACAGCATTTGTGAACTCCAGAAGGAAAATTCCCCATATCCTGCTTTAGAGCATAGTGCTTCTTGCCACCTCCTCACACACCGTCAGTGTGCAGTGGAAGCTTATCTTTGTGTTGCTTGATGGTCACCTCAGCTCATACTTCTGCTCCTTGCATTAGGATTGTTTCTTACTCCCATCTTGGGTATTGGTTCTAGTTATCTTGAGAAATGCCCATCACTCCACACAGTCTGGGAACTAACCATAGTTATTTTAATGTCTTAAGTTGATAAGTTCAATGTCTGAGTCACTTGGGTTCTATTTCCAGTGTCTAATATTACTCTTGGTTATTGGTCATTTATTTGGTCTTGTTTCCATTTGATTTCGTTTGAACCTCTGAGTTTCCAATTTAAATAACTACATTTTTGCATGTTTAGAAATTCTACTGGTTATTTGTCAAATCTTTTTTCATTGACTTTATATTTTAGAGCAGTTTTAGATTTTCAGATAAACTGCACAGAAAGTACAGCGTTCCCATATACCCCTCTTTCCCTGCACACAGTTTTTCCTATTTTTAACATCCTGTATTAGTGTGGTATATTTGTTACAACTGATGAACCAATATTTATACATTATAATTAACTGAAGTCCATAGTTTACATGGGATTCACCATTGTGTTGCACAGTTCCATGGGTTTTGACATGCATAATGGCATATGTCTACTATTATAATATCATACAGAATAGTTCTACTGCCCTAAAAACGCCGTGTTCCATCTATTCATCCTCCTCTCCCTCATGAAATATTTTGTTATCATTTTCTTTGATTATAATGTCTGTACATTTTTTTCATTTTTAATTATTTAAAAACAATTAGTATCTTAAAATAATTAAAATAACTCTTAGTTGTCTCTTTCAGAGTATATTTTTTCTGAAGTTCTAAATTTAAGTACTGTGTTTTGGTTTGCTTTGTCTGTTAATGCTCCCTTACAGTGGATAATTTCCTTGTTGTTGTTAGCTGCCACTGAATCAGACCCCAGCTTATGGTAACCCCATGTACAACACAACAAAATGCTGCCTTGCCCACTCCCATGCCATCTCCATGATTGGTTGGGTGCCCATCCATTGCAATCCATAGGGTTTTCACTGGCTGATTTTCAGAAGTCGATCACTAGACTTTTCTTCTTAGTCCATCTTAGTAGGGAAGCTCCAACGAAACTTGTTCAACATCACAGCAACATGCAAGTGAAGACTGACAGATAGGTGGTGGCTGCGCATGAGATGCATTGGATAGGAATTGAACCCAGATCTCCCACATAGAAGGTGAGAATTCTACCACTGAACTACTAATGTCCCATGTGATGTGTTAAGTCAATTTCAGTGTTTTAAAAAACTCATATTTATTGAGCTGCATGTCCAGGTGACTCACTAAGGCACTATGTGAAGGCTCAGAGTTGCAACTTCATTATCAACATATGCTTCAACAATCAATCACCAAGGCAGAACCAAACAAAGATGAAGAACAGCACCCTGTCTTAGTTTCCTAGAGATTCCATAACAAAATACCACAAGTGGGTGGCTTAAAGAACTTAAATTTATTGTCTGACTGTTTTGGACTAGAAGTCCAAATCAGGACATCAGTTGTAGCAGAGTGTTCCTTCTTGTCAGTAGCTTGGGGCATTCCTTAGTTTATAGATGATTTTTCACATGGTCTCTTCCCCGTGTGAGTGTGTCTCTCTGTGTCTATACTTCCCTTTATAAGACATAACTCAGAAGGGATTAAGTTTAGAGTAGCTGTTGTTAGAAGGTGGTTCAAGATGGCAGCATAGTCAGACACCTCATAATGTCCCTCTTACAACACAAACTTGAGAAAAATAAAACAGATGACAACTTTGGAGCTCTGAGCATCAAAGGACCAAGTGCCAAGTGGAAGGAGAGACTGTACAAAAACAGCAGACACACAGAATTACGGATCGCTGGAGCCCTGCCAGCTGAACTTGCACAGCACGGCCGTGTTGACACATAACAAGCAGTGTTCCCAGCCAAAGCTCCCATTACCTGGTGCAGCCAAGCAGGAGTGACTCTGCAGCCACATCCAGAGCCAGGCAGAAGTGCTCCCTGTCCTGCAATAGTTAAGTGCACTGACTTCACCCACTGGGCCTCCTCCCAGTACCCTCTGCCAGAGGTCCATGGACCTATGGTGCCCCCTCACCCTCTTCTTCCATTCCCCTCGCACACAATTGTGGTCCTGCAGCACCCATCATCACCCACCCCCTGAGCTGAGGGTTCCCAGACTGGCCATGCCTGCCCCTTCACTCAGCTGCTCATGCCGGGGACCTGTGGACCAGCAGTGCCCACCTCTCCGCCCGGCCACCAGCATCAGGGGCCCACAGAATGGCAGTGTCTCCTCTTTTGCCCACCCAACTGCGCCAGGAGTCAGCAATTTGGTGGCACCCACTTCACAAAGCCACATGTGCCAGGAGCCCATGGAGGGCAGTGCCCCCTCTTCTGCCAACTCACCTGCACCAGAAGCCTGTGGTTCAGCAGCAGCCCCTCTTCCACTCACCCACCCACCTACACTGAGGGCCCACAGACCAGCAATGCCTTCCCCTAAGCCCAACCACCCAAGCCAGGGCCCACGGACCAGCAGCGATACCAAAAAAAAGTACAACACATCAATATGCTGTCTATAAGAGACACACTTTGGAAAAGGAGATATAAATAAACTGAAACTCAAGGATGGAAAATATATATCAAGCAAACAATAACCCAAAATGAGCAGGAGTAGCAACATTAACCTCTGATAAAATAGACTTTAAGGTAAAATCCACCATAAAAAATAAGGAAGAAATTATATAATGATTAAAAGGTCAATCCACCAAGAATACATAACCATAATGAACATATATGCACCCAAAGACAGGCTCCAAAATACATAAAACAAACTCTAACAACATTGAAAGGAGATAGTTAAACAATAATAGTAGGAGACTTCAACACACCACTTTCAGTGATGGACAGAACAACCAGAAACAAACTCAAGGAAGATACAGAAAATCGAAATGCCAAAATCAACCAATTTGACTTCATATACGTATACAGAACACTGCACCCAACAGCAGCAAAGTATACATTGTTTTCCAGTGCGCATGGATCATTCTCCAGAAGAACCACTCTTAAAGCCACGAAGCAATCTCAGTGAAATCCAAAATATAAAAATAATACAAAGCATTTTCTCTGATCACAACACTATAAAAGAACTCAATAACAGGAAGAGCAAGGAAAAAAATCAAATACATGGAAACTGAATAACTCCTTGCTTAAAAACCACTGGGTAATAGAAGAAATCAAAGATAAAATTAAAAAATTCCCAGAGACCACCTTTCAGCCAAACAATAGACAGGCCCATAAAATAAACAATAGCACCCGAGAGGATCATGTTCCTTAGAACAATCAATTATACGAGATTAAAAGGACAACATTTGCCCAAAAGCAAAGATGAGAAGGCAGGAAAGAGTCAAAAATCCGAACAAAAGGAAACAGGGAACCCAGGTTGGAAATGGGAAGAGTGCTGACACATTGAAGGGAATGAAATCAATGTCAAAGAACACTTATGTAAAAACTATAGAATGGGAAACTAATTTGCTCTGTAAAGTTTAACCTGAAGCACAGTAATTTTTTTTTTTTAAAAAGAAGAAGAGATTAAGTTTAGGGCCTACCCTACTCATATGACCCTGTTAACAAAATAAAAACCTTATTTCCAAACAAGACCACATAGAGGAACAGAGGCTATGACTTCAACATACATTTTTGGAGGGACACAATTCAATTCATAACACACACAAACTCCTAAATGCTTCCAACCAGAAGTGACCCATGTCTCTTCCACTCACATCTGGTTGGCCAAAACAAGTCTCATGACTTTCAAGAGGATGAAGAAGTACATTAATACTGAGTGTCTAGAAGGGGAAATATTGATGGAAAACCATAGGAACTACCTCTGTGGTGTCTAATATTTTATTGTGAGGTCAACTTTGTTTGGAATCATTTTTACTGTGGACAGTCAATGGAGAGAAGTCCTGTAAAATGAGAAGCCACCTTGGAAATTCTAGCTTCAGATACATCTGTGTTAGAGAACTCAAACAAGGCCAACCCAAGAACCAGCCAGTTGAGCCCCAGCTAACCCACAAAGTTGTGACAAAAAAATAAATTTTTGCGGTTCAAGTCACCAAATTTTGGGGTGATTTTTTACATAACAATAGATAATTGAGATACTTAGCTTATGACCAGTAATGGATATGCCATTGACAGAGACAATGGAGGAACACTGAACACTCAGTTAAATTTTACATTAGAATTTTTTAAGGGAAAAATTTTAGAAAGTGGAATGGCTGTAACTGACTTTAAGGTGACAGGACTTTAAAAGGAACAAAATTTTAATTTAATTAAACAATATTAAAAGTTTTATAAATTGATTTTAAGCCTCAGAAGCTTGGTACTTAGGGACTGATCTCTTGGGTTAATAGGGGAGTGGTTAATCACCTCAATTTTGTCAACTGGTTTCTGAAAAGATGTGCTGAATTTAAGGTTAATTTTATTATATGTGCATTAAATCAAAGTTTTATACAGTGGAATTTCTTAAGAAGTGGAAGAAAATAGCCTATAGATTTCTGATTGAGGAAACTCACCAAAGACTTTTTTTTCAAATTCAAATGAATTCTGCTCTTTACTTATGGGTCTTGAAATCTGACATTTTAAAATAAAACAATGGTACCCACTCCAGAACTGATGCTGAACTAAGGCTTCAGTAATAATCACCATGATAATTGTAAGTTTTCATGCTTTTGGCATTTAATAAATTCTTACTATAAGTTTTAGAGAAAATGGAATAAATTCTAGATTGTTAACCTATTTTATTGCAAACGTAAAATACCACATTTCATATTCTATTGCAATAATTTTTTTTTATTTTATGAATAGCCAGACCAAGACAATAAAGCTATTTCCATGCAATTCAACAAAATTGTCCAAAAAGTGTGTCAGGATGTAAAGAGGAGAACAAGTTGGGAGGAATATCATGCGGAATATGAAGTGGGTCTCAGCTTTATAATTGGTAACGATTGTGTTTCTGCATTGTTTCTAGAAAACAAGTAACTGAGGCTTTCTTTAAACTTAACATTCTCTATTGGATTTTGTAGAAATAACATACATTTATCATCCACATCATTTATGTTGATGATTGCTTAAGCATGAAATAAGAGAAAGGAGGAGCAAATAGAGCTGCTGCTTTCTGCTAACCACCATGTTAACGAAATCTCTCCCTTTTGTGTGTTCCTTTTGCAAAAAAACTGTCTTTTGGTCTTAAAATAGCTCCTCAGATACAGTTATTCTGACATTATTCTTTCATTAAAGCATCACCTAAGTAATGGTGTGCTATTGATGAAAGAAATCTATCGATGCTCTATTTGCTTTTTATCAAGTAAAGGTCACGTTAAGTAAAACTAGCTATTAAGTAAATAGCAAATAAATTGAATGCTTTAATAAATGTCTCCACCTTGAGAGACTACAGAACAGAAGAAATAAAACTGTAAATATAGATTTAAAATGAGCTTAAGGAAATGTAAAAATAGAATCTTGAGAAAACATTGCATATTTGAAGTTCGGATGACTCTTAAGTGATGGGTTTCAAAGTATCGACAATTTTTCATTACCATAAAAAATTTTTACTATTAGCTCAATAGAGCATTGATATTTTTTCTACTAGCTTGAACGGTATATATGCAAGCTACATCTATATAATATTAAACAACTGGAAGAATAATGAAGGATTATACAAATTTTCTTTCCATTACCCATACAGTATCACAGTACATTTTAGGAGATTACCCTGGGCTTAATTATTAACTAAGAATCTGGCAGCTATACAACTGCACACAGCAAATCTTGATGTTTAAGCTTAATTAAAATAATTACGTTTTCTGCCAAGCCATGAAAAGCACTATATCTCCCTCTAAAGCAAAACTATATTCAATATATAGAAGTAAACCTAAATTTTGAACTAGAATAACTTTCAAGCATCAAAAGAGTCTTTTAAGCAAGTTGCCTTAGTCAGGATTCTTTAGAAAAACAGAAGCAATAAGACATAGATAGATAGATAGATAGATAGATGATAGACAAAGAGAGCAATAGATAGATGATAGGTAGAGAGGGATTTATTTTAAGGAATTGGGTCATGCAATTCTGGAGGGTGGCAAGTCCAAATTCCATAGGTCAGGTGACAGGCTAGAGATACCAGCAGTCTTGCGTCCCAAAGCCATACATCAGGCAGTAAAGGAGAGAGAGGAATTCTGGAAGAATGTCTGTGTATAGTCTGGAGGCAGAATTCTCCCTGAGGAAACCTCTGGTTTTGCTCTTAAGGTCTTTAACTGCTTGGATGAAGCCCATCTACAGTATAGGGGATAATCTGCCTTATGTAAACCAACTGATTTAAATGATCATTACATGCAAATATGTCATAGCAACAACTAGACTAGTGTTTTTGACCAAACGACTGGGGACAACAGCTTAGCCAAGCTGACACATAACATTAACCAAACATTAAACAAAAGATGATCATTCCAATTTTCTGACATGGGCATAGTAGCATGAAGATAATAGCACTTTCCACTAAACAGTCACAAGTTTCCCATCATATGTGCAAGTCTTAGAAGGATAACATATATTTTTACCCAGTAGAGTGACCCTGGAAATGCTATGAAACAGGACTAGGATGAAACATTGCAGTGGGACAAAGAGACTGTATTGACATAAGTTGTTTTTGTGGCAAGATTAGGAGAGGGGGCATGGGCTTCTCCTTTGCCAGGATGGGAATTTTGAAAGAGACTAAAGATTAGAATACAACACAAATCATGAGAGAATAGGGACTCCCATACAAAAACAATGTTAAATTTGCAGTGCTAGTGTTGGGAAATGGGGACATTCATAGTTCAGCTTAGAATTCTCGTCTTTCATGTGGGAAACCTAGGTTCAATTCCCAGCCAATACACCTCATGCACGGCCACCACCCATCTGTCAGTGGAGGCTTGTATGTTGCTATGATGTTGAAGGGCTTGGAGTAGAGCTTCCAGACTAAGATGGACTAGGAAGAAAGGACTGGTGATCTACTTCTGAAATCAGCCAATGAAAACCCCACAGATCACAATGGTCTGATCCACAACCAATCATGGGAATGGCAGAGGGCCAGGCAGCATTTCATTCCATAGTACCATGAGTTAGAGGCCAACTTTCTGGCACCTAGCAACAACAACAAAGTGTTGGGAAACTGACTGTACAGAACAGGAGAGAACCTGGCTTCCAATATCATGTATTATAGTTAGAATCAACTTGACGGCAATGGGTTAATCTAAGTTTGCGCCATGTGTGGTGGGGAGGGGCATTCTTTCTACCAGTCCTTATGTCTTGATTTAAGATTGTTGACCCATTGAAAGTTAGAGTATGTTTAAACTTCTTATCTAAAGTTGTAAAATGCTTAAAATTAGTTCAAAAATTAAAAATAAAAGAATATACAAAATCCAGTTATCAGAGAATGACAGTAACAGTGAGGGGTGGTGGATGATATCCCCTGATAACATGAGTGTCAAAGATGAGGATTTAGGGAGAATGTTCTAGGAGGCAATGAGGAGCAAGGAAAACACTGATCTTACCTGAAATTTTCTTGAGTTCTGTGGGGAAACCATTGCTGCCACTGAGAGGGAAGAACTTATTGTACACTTCACACTTATTGTAAGAATGTGTCTGTTCAAATATTCTCAAATCAAATAGAATGTTACTTCATTGAGAGTGTCAGAATAATGGTGTCAGAGACATAGATTGTCTAACTGCCCATGGATATTATCCATTTGTCTATTCATGAATTGTCTTATTGGAAGCTCTTTAATTACAAAGAAGAGATACCCATGTATGTTAACTGAAGTGAAGAGCTTTACTGCAGGGTTAGAGCATAAAATCACTGGAAAACTTGATAAAAGGAACAAAAAACAGAGATGGGCCCCAGAAGAGCTAGGAACTAAAGCCAAACCACTCTCTTAAAGGCCCCTGTGTGTTCTGTTTCTCTGCATCTTCCCACTCAGGGACTGGAGACTCAATAAGGAATGAGAGTGACAAAGGGCTTATCCCCTTGGAGCTTGTGATCCAGCACAAAAGCCACATAAACACAATTAAACGTATGCTTATAATAAACTGTGTTAAGTGTTATGAAAAAAGAAACACAAAGTTCTAGGGTAGTATACAGTAAAGGACACAATTTAATCCGAGGGTCAAGAAAGTTCTCCTGGGAGATGTGACCAGAATCATAGCAAGAGAAAGGAACTGAGGAAGAGAAGGAGAATGTTCTACACAAAAAAGAGGACTGTATGAAGTAAAAGAAAGCTGAAGCCTTTTCAGGGCCCCTGATGCCCAGCAATTGAGACTCACTGACAGTGAATGTCCAGGTCATAAGGAGTTTTCAAGAGGCTCTCTACCAAACTTCTTGGGCTTGAAATATACTGCATACCTAGGTCCATTTTCTTCTGGAAATCCTAACAAATATTTCCCCCTCCTGAATTCTTAGTCCCTTCTTTAATCCTTAAGTATTACAAAATATTGCTATCTCCAATTTTAAGATTATCTTCTCTTGCATTACTTAGCTTCACTTAGCTCCTAGACCATTAGAATCTTTGTGGCTCACAATGTTATATTGTTTACTAGGACAATAGAGAATTTTTGGCTAATAATTTTCATTATGTTATAGGGAAGGTTTCTTGTGCCATAGATTTGTAGTCACCTACCTTTCTCTCAGACTTGCATCGTGGTATGATTTGTATGGTGTGATTTGTGGGAGACTGCTCTCAGACTTGCATCATGGTATAACTGCATGGAATGATTTGTGGGAGACTAACACAATCGCAGAGTCCCTGGGTAGTGCAAACAGTTAACGTGCTCGGCTGTTAACTGAAAGGTTGGAGGTTCGAGTCCTCTCTGAAGAAAGGCCTGGTGATCCACTTCTGAAAAATCAACCATTGAAAACCCTAAGGAGCACAGTTCTACTCTGACACACATGGGATTGCAGAAATCAGAAGTGACTCACAGCAACTGGTTTAAAACAATTGCAATTCCTCTTCTGCCTACATCCACTCTGATGAGGACCTTTCATTATGATTGATAAAGACTGGTTGGAAATCATCTAAGGTACTTTTCAGTACTCCCTCCTTTAACATACAAGTGGTTTTAAGAGCATTAATGTAGTAATCATTTTTCATTCACTTACCAGTGAGTGAAATAGTTGAGCATTTACCAAGGGTCAGGCACTGATTTATTTTCTTGGGATATATCAGTGAAAACAAAAAGATTTCTCCACTTGTAGAGCTTACAGTCTAACATTTTCTCTTATACACATGCTAATATTGATTGCTTTTACAACTGTCCAGTCCCAACCAAATGCCTGTGTGCCACCCCTTCTACATCTCCACCACCCTTCGAGGGGCCAAGGCTCCCACCCTTTTTCTTGCAACTGCTTATGAGTGCCCTGATTCTTTGCAAAAATCTGTGAGTTGTCCATGAGCTGGTCATTTGGAGATCAAAGTGTTGGGACACAAAGAGACAAATGTACCCCGGGAGTCGTTAATGAAAGACCCACAACTAACAGGAGGGGGCAAAGATCTATGTAGCTTTTCTTCCAGAACTATTTGTGATGTTCCCTCCAAAGGCAATGAAATCTTCTGCAGACATTGGCTAAGCTCTCCCTAGGTGGTTATACAGTGCTGGCCAGGAAGTGTTGTTCTCTGTCTGACAGGGAGCCAACCTCCTTCCACTCCCCATCTTACCAGGCCCCCATCCAACTCCTTTAGGATTCACCTGCTCCTTCCTAAACCCAAATCCAAGTGGAGATGGATAGAGATCTCCTTTTTCCTCTATGTCCCTATACTTTTCTAGTTCTGCTGTTATGCCATATACTCTGTGCCTGCGTTTCCTCAAGATTTACCTTTCATTCTCAAAAAGGCTATTTCATAAGATTAACAAACAAACAAAACAAAAACCTTGAATTTTGACTTCATATAGTTCTTTTTATTCTCTTCATACTAATCTTTTCTCCTACAGGCAATGTGTTGCCTCTGACTGACTAGGGGAAAAATAATAATAGGTTTTTCATATCTGTCAGGAGACACCTAGAAGAAGTGGGGAGACACAGGATCTACTCAGAGAAGGCAGTCACCTACCCCCTCCAGACAGGACTGAGAAGAAAATGAAAAAAAAAAAATTGTTCTGCCACCAGATTGCGTAACAAAAGGGAGCAGTTAAGTTAATGGTGGTAACAAAAGGTTCTCAAAGGCAGATCTGTGACTTAAGCTTACCCACTTTGCCCCCGCCCCCCAATTTAAATTTCTGCAGAGAAGGATGGCCCTGGTGGAGTGCTTTTCTTAGCTCCCAGTTAGAATTAAAGGACCAGAGTGCCCTCTAGTGGAAAATGGGAAGGGGAAGGGAAAAAAGGAAAGAAAAGAATCTTACAACTACAATCCCTGGGGAAAGAAAATTCTGAGTATCAGAGTTAACACAATATAACACTCAAATGTCCCAGGTTTGACAAAATTATAAGGTACACAAGGACACAAGGACACAAGAAAAGATGGTCCAATCAAAAGAACATTATGAAGAAGCAGAAATTAGTCCTATGGAAGTCTGAATAATGGCAAAAGAGGGGACTTTCAAATGACAATATTAACTATACTCAAGGAATTTAAAGAACACACAGGCAATGAATTAAAAGAAATCAGTAAACAAAATGAGAATCTCAATAAGGAGATAAAAAACATAAAAAAGAGCCAAGTAGAAATGCTGGAAGTGAGGACTACAATAACTAAATTGAAAAATGCAAGAGAGGGACTCAGCAACAATAGATTTGAGCAGGCAGAAGAAAAGATAAGTGAACTGGAGGACAAGATAATTTATCAAGACCGATGAGAAAAAGAATAAAAAATGAGCAAAGCCAAATGGAATTGTGAGACAAAGAGACACCATCAAGCAAAACAACATACATACCATGGGCATCCTTGAAGGAGAAGAGAGAAACAAAGGGACAGAAAGAATACTTGAACAAATAACGGCAGAAAACTTTCCAGACCTGAGTAGAGTTGAGCCTGTAAATACAAGATAGGCAAACTCCAAGTAGAATAAACCAAAGACATCTACACCATGACACACTGTAATCAAACTCTTGAAAACAAAAGCGTTCTGAAAATACCAAAAGTCCAGCATCACATATAACAGCTCTTCAGTAAGATTAAGTGCCAATTTCTCATTAGAAACCTTTGAAGCCAGGAGGCAATGGAACAATATATATAAAGTACTGAAGGAAAAGAACTGTCAGTCAAGAATTCTTTATCCAGCAAAACTATCCTTCAAAAACAAGGGTGAAATCGAGACACTTCCAGATAAACAAAAGTTGTGGTGATGTGTTACCATCAGACTTGTGTTGCAATAATTGCTAAAGAGAGTCCTTCAGATAGAAAGGAAAACTAGACAAATACTCAAAACTGTATAGGAACAAAATAATAATAATAATATAAAAATAAATAAATGATGAAAGAGAGATCTCAAATGAAGGAAATAAACCCATTGCCATCAAGTTGATTCTGACTCATACTGATCCTATAGGACAGACTAGAACTGCCCCATAGGTTTTCCAAGAAGTGGATGGTGGATTCAAACTGCTGACCTTTTGGTTAGCAGCCAAACTCTTAACCACTGTGCCACCAGGACTGCTGAAGGAAATAGCATGGGCAAATAAAAGGGTATGGTATTTTTGCCTGGAAAATTTAGTTGTTATGTTAACAGCTTTATAACAACAAATTCATAAGAAATAAGTATAATTACATCCTATCAGGCACAGGTTGTATAGTGGTATAGAAGGTGACAAAAACAACCGAGATAAGGAAGGGAGGAGCAAAATTGGAATAGAGTTTTTGTATTTTAATGTTATATGTTACTTATTGTATGTATGTCCCTTGTTGGTATCAAGTTAAGTTGTTGTAAGTGTAAGGAGTTAAATAAAAATTTTTTATGGTAATTATTAAGAAAATATCTTTAAAAATATACACAGAAGGTAAGAAGAACAAAATCCAAAAGACTCAAAACAAAAAAAGCAACTAACACAAATAATGAAACAACTGCAGAAACTGAGGAACAAAGAAAGTACAAGACACACAAAAAACAATGAGTAAAATGACAGAATTAAGTCCTTCCTTATCGGTAATTACTTTAAATGTAAATGGATTAATCACTCCAAGCAAAAGGCAGAGAGTGGCAGAATGGATATAGAATATGATCTATCCATATGCTGTCTACAAGAGACATATCTTATGCCCAAGGACACAAACAGACTGAAAGTAAAGATCAAAAAAGAATAAGCCATTCTTGCTTCTAAGGAACCTTCTAGCTGTACTTCTTTTAAGACAGATTTGTTTGTTCTTCTGGCAGTCCATGGTATATTCAATATTCTTTGCCAACACTATAATTCAAATGCATCAATTCTTCTTTGGTTTTCCTTGTTCATTGTCCAGGTTTCCCATGCATACGAAGTGACTGAAAATACCATGGCTTGGGTCAGGCATACCTTAGTCCTCAAAGTGACATCTTTGCTTTTTAACAGTTTAAAGAGATCTTCTGCAGTACATTTACACAATGCAACACATTTGATTTCTTGACTGCTGCTTCCATGGGCATTGATTGTGGATCCAAGAAAAATGAAACCCTTGACAACTTCAAAATTTTCTGTTTATCATGATGTTGCTTATTAGTCCAGTTGTGAGATTTTTGTTTTCTTTATGTTGAGGTATAATCCATGCTGAAGGCTGTAGTCTTTGATCTTCTCTACTGCCTTCTGATTCTAACCTACTAGACCTCTCTGTAATCCATACCTTCATCCTCTCCTTTGTCTCTAGTAATGTTCTTAATCTAGGATCATCCCATTACCTCTTTGGACATTAGACTGCAAATTATTCTCCTTGCTTCCAGTATTACTCCCCCAATAAATACATCCCCCACACTTCTCCTATTGTGGTCTTTCTAAAATAAAATTCTAATTATTCTTAGCAATAAAGTGTGCTGGAATAATGCAAATTCTCTCATACTATAAACAAACAAACAAAAAATGCTGGATAATATATGACAAAAACAAGTTTAATACATACTCTGTATTGTAGAAGAGTGCTTGAAATAAACAGGGTCCTATTCCCCTCTCTCACTAGAAGCAGGACTGGCAGGCAAGTGTCAATTCTCCAGGCAAAAAATAATAATAAAATAGTTTGCTTTATAAGATTGATTTACAATTGTTGTTAGTTGCCGTCAAGTCAATTCTGACTCCTGGCGGCCCCATATGTTACAGAGCAGAACTGCTCCATGGGGTTTTCTTGGCAGTAATCTTAATAAAAGCAGATCACCAGATCTTTTCCTCCATGGTTCTGCTGCCGGGTGGGTTCAAACCACCAACCTTTAGGTTAGCAGTCCAGCACAAACTTTTTGCACCACCTAAATCAAAAAAATCCAAACCCATTGCCGTCAAGTTGATTCCAATTCATAGGGACCCTATAGTGCAGAGTAGAAGTTCCCCATAGGGTTTCCAAGGAGTGGCTAGTGGATTCAAACTGTCAACCTTTTGGTTAGCAACCAAATGCTTAACCACTGTGCCACCTAGGGACCTTATAAAATTGATTGTTTTTGTTAGGTGCTACCAAGTTGATTTTGATTCACAGAGATACCATGTGACAGAATAGAACTGCCCCATAGGCTGTAATCTCTATGGAAGTAGATTGCCAGGTCTTTCTCCCATGTAGCTGCTGGGTGGGTTTGAACTTTCAACCTTTAGGTTGACAACTGAGAAAAAAAAGTCCCCACCCTGGGATTTAGGGGACTATAGCAGTCCTGGTGGTGCAGTGGTTAAGCATTTGGTTGCTAACCAAAAGGTCAGAAGTTCGAATCCACCAGCAGCTTCTTGGAAAACCTATCGGGGCAGCTCTACCCTGTCCTATAGAGTCACTGTGAGTCGGAATTGACTTAATGGCAATGCTTTTTTTGAGGGTCACTATGAGTTGAAATTGACTCGACAGCAACGGGTTTTTTTTTTTTTTTTGGTAAGCATAATGGCCAGCTACTTGTCAGTCATCCTAAAGTAAATTTTGTTAGCTTACTAGATCCATAGATGTATCCCCCATGCATCTGTCAGTTTGTCATACTGTGGGAGTTTGCCTACTACCATGATGTTGGAAGCTATACCACCGGTATTCAAATACCAGCAGGGTCACCCATGGTGGACAGGTTTCAGCTGAGCCTCCAGACTAAGGCAGACTAGGAAGAAGGACATGGCGGTCCACTTCTGAAAAAAATTAGCCATTGAAAACTTTATGAATAGCAGCGGAATGTTGTCCGATACAATGCCAGAAGATGATCCCCTCCAGCTGGAAGGAACTCAAAATACAACTGGAGAAGAGCTGCCTTTTCAAAGTAGAGTCAACCTGAATGACACGGATGGAATCAAGCTTTCAGGACTTTCACTTGCTGACATGGCATGACTCAAAATGATAAGAAACAGCTGAACATCCATTAATAATCGGAATGTGGAATGTATGAAGTATGAATCTAGGAAAACTGGAAATCATCAAAAATGAAATAGAATGAATAAACATTGATATCCTAGGTATTAGTGAGCTGAAATGGACTGGTATTGGACATTTTGAATCAGACATATTGTCTACTGTGCCAGGAATGACAAATTGAAGAGGAATGGTGTTGTATTCATTGTCAAAAAGAACATTTCAAGATCTATCCTGAAGTACAACTCTGTCAGTGATAGGATAATATCCATACACCTACAAGGAAGACCAGTTAAAAAGATTATTTTTCGAATTTACATACCAACCACTAAGGCCAAAGATGAAGAAATTGAAGATTTTTACCAACTTCTGTAGTGTGAAATTGATCAAACATGCAATCAGGATACATTGGTAATTACTGTGATGGGAAGGCAAAAGTTGGAAACAAAGAAGAAGGATCGATAGTTGTAAAATATAGCCTTGGTGATAGAAATGATAACAGATATTGCATGATAGAATTTTGCAAGATCAACGACTTATTCATAGCAAATATCTTTGTCAACAACATATACGGTGACTATACACATGGACCTCACCAGAAGGAATACACAGGAATCAAATCAACTACGTCTATGGAAAGAAGGAAATGCTCAAAATCATCAGCCAGAACAAGGCCAGGGGCCAAATGTGGAACAGACTATCAATTGCTCGTACGCAAGTTCAAGCTGGAGAAAATTAGAACAAGTCCACGAGAGCCAAAGTACGACCTTGAGTATATCCTCCTGAATTTAGAGACCATCTCAAGGATAGATTTGATGCTATGAACACTAATGACTGAAGATCAGACAAGTTGTGGAATGGCATCAAGGACAGTATACATGAAGAAAGTAAGAGGTCATTAAAAAGACAGGAAAGAAAGAAAAGACAAAAATAGATGTCAGAAGAAACTCTGAAACTTGCTCTTGAACGTCCTGTAGCTAAAGCGAAGTGAAGAAATGATGAAGTAAAAGAGCTGAACAGAAGATTTCAAAGGGTGGCTCAAGAAGACAAAGTAAAGTATTATACTGACACGTGCAAAGACCTGGAGTTAGAAAACCAAAAGGGAAGAACATGCTCCGCATTTCTCAAGCCAGAACTGAAGAAAAAATTCAAGCCTCAAGTTGCAATAGTGAAGGATTCTATGGGCAAAATATTGAACGATGCAGGAAGCATCAAAAGAAGATAGAAGGAATACACAGAGTCACTATACCAAAAAGAACTGGTTGAGATTCAGTCATTTCAGGAAGTAGCATATGATCAAGAACCAATGGTACTAAAGGAAGAAGTCCAAGCAGCACTGAAGATATTGGCGAAAAAAAAAGCTCCAGGAATTGACGGAATACCAATTGAGATGTTTCAAGAAACCTGTGCAACACTGGGAGGGCTCACTTCTGTATGCCAAGAAATTTGGAAGACAGTTATGTAGCCAACCGACTGGAAGAGATCCATATTTATGCCTATTTGCAAGAAAGGTGATCCAACCGAATGTGGAAATCACTGAACAATATCATTAATATGGAAACCCTAGTGGCCTAGTGGTTAAGAGCTACGGCTGCTAACCAAAAGGTCGGCAGTTCGAATCCGCCAGGTGCTCCTTGGAAACCCTATGAGGCAATTCTACTCTGTCCTATAGGGTCGCTATGAGTTGGAATTGACTCAATGGCAACAGGTTTTGTTTTGGTTTTGGTATCATTAATATCACATGTAAGTAAAATTTTGCTGAAGGTCATTCAAAAGTGGTTACAGCAGTACATCAAGAGGGAACTGCCAGAAATTCAGGCCAGATTTAGAAGAGGACGTGGAATAAGGGATATCATTGCTGATATTAGATGGATCCTGGCTGAAAGCAGATAATACCAGAAAGATGTTTACCTATGTTTTGTTGACGATACAAAGGCATTTGACTGTGTGGATCATAACAAATTCTGGATAACACTGCAAAGAATGGGAATTCTAGAACACTTAATTGTGCTCACGAGGAACCTGTACATAAATCAAGAGGCACTCATTCCAACAGAACAAGGAGATACTGTGTGGTTTAAAGTCAGGAAAGGTGGCATCAGGGTTGTATCCTTTCACCATACTTACTTAATCTGTATGCTGAGCAAATAATCCAAGAAGCTGGACCACGGGAAGAACAGGGCATTAGGATTGGAGGAATACTCATTAACAACTTGAGATATGCAGAGGACACAACCTTGCTTGCTGAAAGTGAAGAGGACTTGAAGCATTTACTAATGAAGATCAAAGATCACAGTCTTCAGTATGGATTACACCTCAACATAAAGAAAACAAAAATCCTCACAACTGGACCAATAAGCAACATCATAATAAACAGAGAAAATTTTGAAGTTGTCAAGGATTTCATTTTACTTGGATCCACAATCAACATCCATGGAAGCAGCAGTCAAGAAATCAAACAACACATTGCATTGGACAAATCTGTTGCAAAAGACTTCTTTAAAGTGTTAAAAAGCAAAGATATCACTTTAAGGACTAAGGTGTGTCTGACACAAGCCATGGTGTTTTCAATCATCTCATATGCTTGTGAAAGCTGGACAATGAGTAAGGAAGACTGAAGAAAAACTGATGCCTTTGAATTACGGTGTTGCCGAAGAATATTGAATATGTCATGGACTGCCAAAAGAATGAACAAATTTGTCTTGGAAGAGGTACAGCCAGAATGATCCTTAGAAGCAAGGATGGTGAGACTATGTCTCACATAGTTTGGACATGCTATTAGGAGGGATCAGTCCCAGAGAAGGACCTCATACTTGGTAAAGTAGAGGTTAAGCAAAAAAGAGGAAGACCTCAACAAGTTGGATTTACACAGTGGCTGAAACAATGGTCTCAAGCATAACAAAGAACATGAGGATGGCACAGGACTGGGCAGTGTTTCATTCTGTTGTACATAGGGTTGCTGTTGGAACCAACTCAACGGCACCTAACAGCAACAACATAAATGTATCAGTAAGTAAATACTCCAGGTGTACTAAACAGTCAAAGAAAGAGAACATATAGTAGTACCAGATAGGAAATTTAATACTGAGAGACAGTTCCAAAGGTGTTGGAATAGTTAAAAGGCGAAGAGCTAATTATTAGGAAACTCAGAACTTAGCAAAATCAGGAAACCACTACTATCCCTAGGGAGGGAGAAATGATAGGAGGAGGTGGCATGTCAAGACCTACCAGTAGGAGCTGAGCCCAGAAGCTGAAACCAGAAAAGAGATGCTACCACTGCTGGAAATGCTGCCTGGAGAAAGAAAAGAGGAAATGCTCTAGGATCTTTCCTCCTCCTTCCAGTTTTTTCAAAGCATTGAAGCCAGCTTCTAAGAGAGTTTAAAAAATGGACCTTCTAGGAGTCAGCCCCTACAGTATAGTCCAGACATAGGGGAAGGACAAGGAATGAATCTAACAACAAACAGGTAAAAGATAAGCCAAAAATAATTCTCGATCATCTTGTTATGCCTTATTCTTAAATATGAACAGAAAAAAAAGTGACCCAGGAGGAAAGATAAAGCAAACAACGAGAAAATAAATTTAAAAAGAATTAGAAACCAAAAGCAGTTCTCTTCTCAAAGAGATTTGAGATGTTATCACATTCATGAAACAATAATGTGTTACTATAAAAACAAAACAAAAAATAGAGCTCTCAGAAATACAAAATGATTATTAAAATAAAGGATGGAAGATTAAAATAAAGAAAATTCTCCCAGAAAATAGAACTTCAGGACAAGGAGTTAGAAAATATGTGCAGAATTAACTGAGAAATTAATCTAGAAAAAGAATAGAGAAAATGGAGGCAAGAACATTTTCAAAGACAATTTTCTGGAGCTGAAGGACGCTAAGAAAGCCCTTCAGACTCTAGAAAAGTTTCCAGATATAAGAGTCCTCGTAAGTGCTCAGCACAATAAATAAATCAAATCTAGGCAACTCTGATGACATTTATCAAGGTAAAGAAAAGACCATAAAAGTGTTAATAACAAAAACAATAATAATTATTATTATCATAACAAAAAATGAGAATCAGACTGGAAATACGCTGTCTTATCAGCAGCACTGTATTCTCAAAGGCATTTAGTTATAAATATATTCAAAATTCTGAGGGAAAATATTTACATTATTTAGAAACTGGTTTTTATACCAATCAAGTATGAGGTTAGACTAAAGATATTTTGACCTCTTACACATTTTATCCAAAAGGTCAGCAGTTCCAATCCACCAGGCGCTCCTTGGGAACCCGATGGGGCAGTTCTACTCTGTCATATAGGGTCGCTATGAGTTGGAATCGACTCAACGGCAGCAGGTTTTTTTTGGGGGGAACACATTAATTTAGAAAGTTATTTGGTGGAATATTCCAGTAAAACAATCGAGCAAACCAAGAAAGAGGAAGATTGGGAATCTAGGAAATATTATCTCTGACCCAGGGAATCAAGAGAAGAAAAATTCCAGGATTATAGCTGTGCATTAAGTCTAGAAAGTAATTAGTCTAAATTAGAATGGGAGGACGGATCTTCAGGAGGGCTTCAAGAGGGAGAGATAGAAGGGCTGTAGAAAAGGGAAAATTCCATAGAATTCTTTGAGAGGTGGTGATAACGGGAGACAATATAAGGAAAACAAAAATATAAACATACAAAATGCATAAAGCTGATCAGAAGAAAATGTAATCACTGTACATCACTTGACTGGGAAACTAGCAATATTTACTTTGTCCTGGCAATACAAACACTATCTATGGATTTTTAACTTTTAGGATCCATCTATAAACAAAGGAGAAAATGACAAAAAGTAAATGTTATCAAGCCTGAAAATGAAAAATTAGAAGTTCAGATGACAAGAACTGAGAGATGACAGGGAGAAGTCAGCTGAAGAAAAAAGTAAGTCCACAAACGTTCTCATCCTCACGGTGGGGAATAAAAAGATACTGTCTACAGTTATTCAAACAAGAAATGGAGGTATGAATATGTCATTTAAAGTCACAATGGTGGCAACTATGTAGAGAAATTAAAAATAGTGAATTAACTACGTTGGGAAGATGGAGAAGGAGAAGTGGCTGTTTAAGTGAGCTACAGCATCATCTATCACAACAGGCAATCGATAGTACATCTAAACTGATCAATGTCAAAATCATACATATGATTTTGAGATTAAAATAACCACTAGAAGAAACAACTAAAAAAATTCAAAGAGTGTGTTTCTAGGGGTAGGACTGGGAAGGAGGAGGGGTGGACCAGAAGTCTGATGTTATCTATAAGCCTCTATACCACTTGGCTTTAAAACTTTGCTCCTTATTAGTTTGGCTAAGTGTTTGTGTATAAGGGGTGCAAAGGTTTATATCTACAGAATTAACCAAGTATGAATTTTAGACCATAAAGCTAGGATGCATTCTTCTCCTTCACTAATAAAAGTTAAACTGTTTCAAGGCCTCATCCTACAGATGCTCAGAAAATTCAACCTCAGCTGTTTTCAGAGATTCTCTCACCAGGCCCCGGGCCGTGCAAAGGTCCTCAGGGCTTACACGGTCCTGAACATTCGGAGAGCTCTCTGGTCTTCAGGCCACACTGGTTGGCAGTGATAATCTCACAATCTAACCCCTCAGTCCACTAAAGGCAGAAAGCGGTAAACTTCTGCCCCTTCGCATCACAAAGTACAAGTCTTTGTTTAAAAAAAAAATGAAATGAAATAGAGTATGATTAACAGGAAATGTAAGAATACATAGCATGTAGCAGGGGTAAGGGTTAGTACTATTATGTGAAACTCTTGTTTCACATATATGTAGGTGTACTCAAGTGTGTGTACTTTTTATTGACCCTAGTTATTACCCCTTATGAGCACTTTTTCTAAATATCTTGTCTTCTTGTAATAGAACATTCTGATATTATTTTCATCAATATTAAGACCTATAACATTGACAGATAGCATTTTGAATGGGAGAAGAAACTCTACCCTCCTATCTGATCTACTATCTGTGCAGAAACTAGAACAACACAGTCTAGTGAAAGGCACCTGAGAAGAACACAGGTAGTTACCAACTTACGATGGGGTTACGTTCCCACGACTGTCGTAAGTCGGTTCTGGCATAAGTCAAATACTTTTTGTTTTTTTAGTTTTCAGTAGTATTGCCTTTTATTATCAGTATCTTTATAAATCCAATCTTGATTTGTCTTTAGGGGTTAGAAACATAATCTACAAACTTACAGATATATTTTAATACATACATACATAAAAAATACACAAATTATTTAAAAAAAGAACGTTGTAAGTACGGTTCACTGTAACTCGAATATGTCATAGGTTCGAGACTACCTGTGCTGAGAAAGCGGATCTCAAGGCTTCTAAACCTTGCCTGCACACAAAGGTGTTCTGCTCACTCCTGAACAATGGGATCTACTCTGAGTACTGCATCCTCCATGTTTACATGTTGTCAAGCGTTCTATGACCAGGCATGGGACCTGAGAAACTACTTAAATTATGATGTTCATGTAGGTAAAACACATCTGTAGGGGGCAATTTTTAATTTGAACACTGAGATGTGTTTCAGTAGGTCCTGATAAATATCACTGGTGTGTCTTGCTCCCCAGTTAACAGTGGTAATGGTTTGCCTATCAATGCATGTGGGTGTGCAGTGCATGCATATGTGTATAGTTTTTAGTAATGTCAAAGAAGATTTTGTGAGCATATGTTTGTGTGTGACTGGGAGAGCTGTGTGTGTGTGTGTGTGTTTAGCTATGACAGCAATGCTAAAGAAGGCCATGTGAGAGTATAAATGTGTTCAGCGATTGCTAAGGGGCACTGGATGTGTTTAGCTGCTAGCAGTGTCTGAGGGGTATTAGTCTGTGAGTGTGTGTGCTTGCGTGTGTTTGTTCCTGTCACCAATATCCGAGGCAGTACTCTGTGCACCTGGAAAGAAGCCATGTGTGTTAGTAAGTTGTTCTGAGATTTAGGCATGGAGAAATGTAAAAAAGCTGATGTTGACAGTACAGGCAGTTCCCTGTACTAATGGACCACCTAAACCTCAAGGTATGAATGAGGCAGAAAAGGCATCTCTCAGGGCAGAGGGGTCGCTCTGCTATAGTGCTCAGAAGGTCAAAGAGAAGGCAGGAGGTAGGGTTGTATCAGAAGCACCAAACCAAAAAACCGAACTTGCTGCCGTTGAGTCAATTCCAACTCATAGCGACCCCATAAGACAGGGTAGAACTGCCCCATAGGGTTTCCGGGGAGTGGCTGGTGGATTCAAACTACCAACCTTCTGGTTAGCAGCCGAGCTCTTAACCACTGCGCCACCAGGACTCCATCACAGCCTGAGAAAAAAACCTTCCTCTGGTTGTGTGCTGGGACAAGCATAATAATAACAGGCTCTGCAAGAAAAACAAAAAAGCACTTATTTTGTAGCATTTTTTCACTTCCATAATTGTAAATACTCCCACCATGGCTGATTTCAAGCTATCAATATGCAGTCACTGAATATGGACATGTGAAGAGATTCACAGTAGCACACCATAATATACTATTTTTATCATACGGATAGAATAGATGTAAATAACCTCAGGAGAATAGAACATAGGAAAGTATTTAGTCAGTAACACAGTAAACTATTTTGAACATGATGAGTTTCCAGTTTTTATTGCTTTTTTTGATAAAATTTTTAATAATGACTATGTTTAACAACCTACTGACAACATTTCCAAAAAAATTGAGTGGGCTCCAGCACACTCCTGCTTTCTTTCAGCTAGCTACCATTGAAAAGAAGCCAGTTAGGCTCCTTGGTAAGGAGTCCTGTAGTGAGACTACCCTGGGGCAGTAAGGAAAGCTTCCCTAACATTCCTAATGTCTCTACCCTCAAGCCAGGTCCACTATCAGGACCCCTCTTTAGATCTTATAGCCTGTAAGGAGCAGGGATCTGACCTGGGCCCTCCCCACGTAGCTAGAGGAGGCTTCTCAAGCTCTCTCTGAGAAGTCCATCTAGGAAACAACTCTAGGCCTCCTTGGAAATCAGCTTCTATGAGATTTTGAGGAATCTCAAAACTGCAAGGTTTAGAAAGTAAGGAAATGCTCAAAAAAATATTGGGAGCATGTCACAATGACACACAGGAGCCAGAGTGAAGGGGCTTCCTCTGGCCCCATCTGGGACAATTTGAGCACCAAAGTATTTAGGGGCAGTAATGAATTATAAACCACCGAAAAAAAACAGGAATAAATGAGTCCATATTGATACTAAATAAGTAAAGAAAGAGAAGGGAGGGCTCTTGCTTATAGGAAGTGCTGAGACCAACCGGAATGTTGGTGTCCTCATTTTTAAAGAGAGAGATAAGTTTGAGTGTCTCCTGTGTCTCATCAAATTTAATGTGTTTTTCCCTCTAAGTTTAGGTGTGTAACATTATCTGTAAAGTCTCTTATAGGAAATATTTTATTACTTGACAATAATATTAGGAAATACTAATATGTAATAAATATTAGGAATAATCAACATACATTTCTTTAAATACACAGTACATAGAGTATATACCTGTGTGTGTATATATGTATATATACACACATATATGTGTGTGTGTTGTGTGCATGTGTATATATGTATATATACATATATATACATTCTATGCATGCATACATATATATATATATGTATTCTTGAGTTCCTTTTTTTCCATCAAGGGCCTAGTGAGTGCTCTTGAATTGAAAGTCAGGATTGGTGGGGTATGGACATTTTCAGATAACCCAGAGTGCTCTCTGAATAAGCCAGATCACAGAAAAGCAATGCTACAAGACATCCTAGAAATCATTCTCCCCAATCTCTTCACAAAGACTGAACAGGCAAAACAACTTGTGCACAATTTTTAAATGTCTTGAGATAGCTCCTTTGTGGCTAACTAAAATGACTCATCACGCCTTTCCTGATGTCTGCAGTGACTATAATTCTTTCTACCCCAGGATGGCTAAGGATGTGGCCAGAACTCTTACCAACAGGACTTTTTGTACCCCTCTTAATATATCAATAGTTAAGAGATCACATAACTTTCTTTTCAGCTCCTGAGAAAGCATATCTTATCTTCCTATTCCCAGTACCTAGCACACTTCTTAGCATGTAGTAGGCAACCAATTAATTTGCTGAGTTCAATTAAAATTTCCCCCAGGTCTTTGATAAATGAGAGTTTCTTGCATCTCTGGGTTTAGAAGCAAAGGATATGAGAAATTCTTTTGACAGGACTGTGGAGAAGTTGTAGGGACAAGAGACAGTGCCATGTGAAGATAACCAGAACTCCAGCCTGTACCAATTGGAGCAAGGCCAGCTAAACACACAGTCAGGTGAACCTTGCTTCTGAGGAGGTGGGAGGGTCAGAGAAAAAGATTTAATATTTAATAAGAGTACCTACGTTCCAGGCTCTATGCCAGGTTCATTCACATATGCTTTCTGACTTAATGTAATTCAGCAACATTGAAAGTTGGTCATTAATATCCTCATTTTGAAAATGAGGAGACTGAGGTGCAAAGGGATTAAAGAAATTTAACCTAAAGTTCAGTCAAGGATTAGACAGCCCCATAAAACAAAATGATACTAATGGGGCACAATAGTCCAGAGACAAGGACTAGAAGGCAGGAGGGGACAAGAAAGCTGGTAATAGGGAACCCAAGGCTGAGAAGGGACAATGTTGACATGTTGTGGGGCTGTCAACCATTGTCATAAAACAATATGTGTACTAACCGCTTAATGAGAAACTACTTGTTCTGTACACCTTCATCTAAAGTACAATTAAAAAAAAAAAGAAATTTATTTCAAGAAAATGGCTGATGCAATTGTGGAGTCTGGCAAGTCCCAAAATCATGGGTCAGACAACAGGCTGAAAATCTCTGCTGGCTCACATGGCTGCAGTGGCTGATGAGCCCAAGATCTGCAGGTCAGGCAACAAGCTGGAGGCCTCTGCTGGCTTATGCACATCCCAAGAACCACAGGTCAGACAAGAAGATTGCAGGATAGAGAGAGCAAGCTTTGCCAGAACATTTCATTTATATATTGGATGCAGGCTATACCTCAAAGGAAACTTCCCTTCCAACTAATTGGCTGCTCACATCAGATCACAAAATGGAAGATAAATACATAGTATCTGCCAAACCACTGAGACTCATAGCCTAGCCAAGTTGACACATAACATTATGTCATGGATTGAATTATGTCCCCCCAAAATATCTGTCAACTTGGCTAGGCCATGATTCCCAGTATTGTGTGATTGTCCACCATTTTGTCATCTGATATGATTTGCCCATGTTGTAAATCCTACCTCTATGATGTTAATGAGGCAGGATTAGAGGTAGTTATGTTAATGAGGCAGGACTCAGTCTACAAGATTAGGTTGTGTTTTAAGTCAATCTCCTTTGAGATATAAAAGATACAAGCAGAGAGACAGGGAGACCTCATACCACCAAGAAAGCAGCGCTAGGAGCAGAGCGCATCTTTTGAACCCGGTGCTCCTGCATGGATAAGCTCCTAGACCAGGGGAAAATTGATGACAAGGATCTTCCCCTAGAGCCAACAGAGAGAGAAAGCCTTCCCCTGGAGCTGGTGCCCTGAATTTGGACTTCTAGCCTCCTAGACTGTAAGAGAATAGATTTCTGTTTGTTGAAGCCATCCACTTGTGGTATTTCTGTTATAGCAGCACTAGATAACTGAGACGCATTAACTATCAAACTAGTAATGTATATAACCCTTCAGTCTCACTCATTCAACAAACATTTATTGAGTTGCTACTATGTGCAGACACTGTTCTAAGCACTTAGGATACAGCAGTAAATCAGACATTTAAAAAAATATCTGCCTTTCATGGAACTTATATTCTAGTGGGAGAACAATAAGGGGGTAAAATATCGAAGTGAGATGGTGTGGTAGCAGTGGAGGGGGTGGCAAGTAGACAAATTGGAGAATGTATGTTTAAGAATACAGTACCTACATTACTTACCAAACGGGGTTGTTGTGAGGAACAACTGAGAAAGAATACTTTGAAAACTATAAACCCTATATGTTGCTGCTATTGTTAGGTACTGTCGGGTCAATTTTGAGTCATAGTGATCCCATGTGACAGAGCAGAACTGCCTCATAGGGTATTCTAGACTGTAATCTTTACGGCAACAGATTGCCAGGTCTTTCTCCCACAGAGCTTCTGGGTGGATTCAAACTGCCAACCTTTCGGTTAGTAGCAAAGCACTTGACCGTTGTCCCACCAAAAACTCAAACCAAACCCTCTGCTGTCGAGTTGATTCCAACTCATAGCGACCCCACCAGATCTCCTTAAAACCTTATATCAGTGTCATTAATCTTATAAAACACACAATTCCATCTCTACCACTCAGCATTATAATAACTACTATTCACTTAGAAATCCAACAAGTCATATTTGAGCACCTAGTAAAATAATCAATTAGTAAGGATTTTTTTGGGGGGGAGGGGGGAGAAGAGGATGCAAATACATTTTGATTAAATTGTAATTAGTGAATTATCTGATGCTGTATTTTAATGAGTTTTACTAAATCATGGAATCAAGACATTACAGGAGCCTTTTCTTCTAAAAAGCCTACAAAACAGTGCTAACTGCAGGGTTTGTAAAAAAGTAAAAACAAAAAAACACTGAAGGCCGAGAAAAGATGGCTTAGCTTATCAGTTATGATAGAAGAAAAAGTTGTATTTGTTTATAAACTAGTTGAAAGCATTCAAATTTAAAATGTTGTACCTATTTTAAGATTAATTACATACTGAATAAATCTAAAAGCATAGTCAGAATGGTAAAGATATGTCACAAGAGGGTCTATAAATTCTGGAGCTGACAAGCTAGAAGGCAAAACAGTTCCCAAAGCTTTATGGTAACTTACTAGCTCCTGTTAAACTGTAGTTTTCCCCAAATTTATATTCAAGGTCAAAAAAAACTTTAAGGGGAGAATGGAGGACAGCTATTTTTCTCTTCACTGTCAGTTAAGAAATTTATCAAGTAGTGACTCACAACAAGTTTATGTAACACAGATATTAATTAGAAACTCAGTTGAATTCTAAATCTTCAACATAAAAGAAAATATGCACTTAACTGACCATGCAACAGTTTTTATGGAAATATTTATTTTCACAAAAGTGCATGTTTCTACCAGCCAAAAAATACCTATACAACTAAAGCCTTCATTAAATCAAGTTCCATAACTCTTTATATACAATAATTTATAAAATCAGGATCTGTTATTTTTTTTAAAGCACTAAAAAGAAACAAGAAACTAAATCATAATGCTTTATTATAATTTTTCAGGATTTCTTAAAGCAGTTTTTCTTCATAGTTAATTTGCATGAAGATTTTCAAAGTTTAACAGTTAAGAGCAGAATTTACTTTGCAATTTTTTGTCAAGTTTGTTTTAATAAAACAAACTTTTTTAAATTTTATTTTGCTTGCTGTCTTTTGAGTAGGCCAGGATAAAACAGATTATTTATTACTCAATTAACCTTCATAGTATATAAGGTTTGTAACAAAAAATTATAAAACTCTTTTCTACAGGTACACTATTGGGGATTCCAAATGATGATAAAACTTTTTTTAAAGAGATGAAGTTCAATGGCATTAATTTACCTGCAAATAATAAATCTAAAAAGAAATTTAAAAATACATTGACAATTTGGCAATATTAGATCAATTTTGATGAATTTATTCATAAGATAGGAAAAGAAAAAAGACTAATCTTTTACTGTAAAATATTACATAGGTGATATACTTAATAGCAATTAAATCATGGTTTTCGAAAGGAGATGGAGTAAAATCGACTAAAAGCCCTATGCCATAAACAGGTTTATAATTATGATCAGTTAATGTTACAAAAATGTTACAGAATCTTTTTAACCCCTAAGTCTCACATACATAGCTGAAATTTTATTGAGTCAAAAGACAAAACACTTTTATACAGGCTATTTAACCTCTTATGAGCTAATATTGTTTTCTCCACACATAGACCAATGGGATAAAATTGAGTGACCAGAAATAAACCCACACATCAATGGTCAACTGATTTTCGACAAGGGTGCAAAGTCCATTCAATGGAGAAAGAAGAGTATCTTCAATAAATGGTGTTGAGAAAATTGGATTTCCACATACGAAAAATGAAGCACCATACACAAAAACAAGCTCAAAATGGATTAAGGACCTAAATGTGCAGACTAAAATCATAAAATTCTTAGAAGAAAAAGTCGGGGCAACACTGTCAGGCCTAGCTTTTAACAGTGGATTATCTAATATAATAACAAAAGCACAAAGAGCAAAAGACAAAATTAATCATAAAAATTAAAAAATTTTTCTTCATCAAGAGAATTTACCAAAAAAGTTAAACGACGAGCTACCAACTGGGAAAATATGTTTGGAAACCATATATCCAACAAGAATCTAATAATCAAAAAATATATAAAACTTTGATAATTTAACAACAAAAAGACAACCCAATCATAACAATGGGCAAAGGACTTGAATACAGGAGTGGAGCTGCTGTGTCATATGATAGTTCTATTTTTAATTTTTGAGGAACTACCATACTGTTTTCCGTTAACGGCTGTACCATTTTGTACTCCCAACAGCAAGGGATAAGAATTCCAATTTCCCTACATCTTTGCCAACATTTGTTGTTTTCTGTTTTTTTTAATCTTATCCATCCTAGTGGGAGTGAAATGGTTTCTTGTTGTGGTTTTGATTTGTATCTCTCTGATGGCTAATGATACTGAGCATCTTTTCATGTGTTTGGTGGCCATTTGAATATCCTCTTTGATGGATATTTAGCTGTTATGGAAAACAGTGTGGTAGTTCCTCAAAAATTAAAAATAGAACTACCATATGACCCAGCAATTCCACTCCTAGGTATATACTCAAATGACCCGAAAGCAAAGACTCAAACAGAGATTTGTATACCAGTGTTCACTGCAGCACTATTCACAACAGCCAAAAGGTGGAAACAACCTAAATGGCCATCAGCAGATGAATGGATAAACAAGATGTGGTACATACATACAATGGAACACTATTCAGCCAGTAGGAGAAATGAAGTCTTAATACATGCTATAGTATGGATGGAGCTTGAAGACATTATGCTGAATGAAATAAGTCAATCACAAAAGGACAAACATTGTATGACCTCACTTATGTAAAAAGACAAGAAAAGTCAAATGTATAGAGACCAAAGTTTATTAGTGGTTACCAGGGGCAGGAGGGAGGGGGAGAGGAGGGGTTAATGGTGATGGAAAAATCGCATTGATTATGGGTAGGGGTGTACAGCCAATTATTGTAATTGCTGTCAGTAAGTTGTACACTTGTACAAAGCTGAATTGGCAAAAGTTATGTGATAGATATATTTACAACAACGACCAAAAAAAAAGTAGCTGCTGAGGCTGCTTATGTACAACCCAAAACCTCATGGGATTTGGTTTCTTAGTTTGGAAGCTTAGGGTCATGGTTTCATAGGACAGCCTAATAATGTGTTTAGTGCTTCTGTTCTACCTCCTAGTTCATTGCATAGTGCTTGGGTCTTAAAAGCTTGCAAGCAGTCATTCAAGGCATAACAATCGGATTTATTTGCCTGGAGCAACAAAGGAAGAAGGAGAGTCAGGAATAGAAGGAGGAAATGGAATGTGTGGCTAATTGCTTCCATGAACAACCTCCTCCTTTGCCATGAGACCAGGAGAACTGGATGGTGCCTGCCTACCATTACTGAACATTTTCATCAAAGACTCTATAGAAAAATCCTGATCAAAAGGGGGAAAATACAGACCAGAATTTCAAACTCTCATGGACTCCAGACTTCCTGGAGCCATGAAAGTTGGATGAACCCCTGAAACTACTGCCCTGAGATAATCTTTAAACCTTAAACAGAAATATCCACTGAAGTCTTCTTAAAATCAAACAACAGTTTAGCTTAACTAGTAAAAAATCTCTGCCTTGAGCATTATGCTCTTTTAAGAACTATTTATATAGTGACAACAGCAACTTGAAAGATTTGATAGGAACCTTAGGGGCAGTGAATTGATGTCAATAGAGAAGGAACAACTCAGAAAAGGAGGGTGAAAATGGTTGTATAACTAGAAGAATGTAATCAATGTCACTAATTAGTACATGCAGAAACTGTTGAATTGGTGTTTGTTTTGCTGTGCATATTCTCATGAACAACAAAATAAATAAAATTTAAAAAATATATATTGTTTTCCCCATTTCATATTATTTTGAAAAGATATGTTTTAAATCTTGCCACACTTTTACCAACTCCTGACTTGACTCAGGCACGTTTTGACTATGGTTTATCAAATAGCTTCTGGGAAAAGTACTAGTATTTATACAAGCAACCTATATCCACAATTTTCGAATATATGAAAATATAAGTTTTTTTTTTTAATTGCAACTGGTGAAACTGTTAAAAATAGATCACAAGTGAATGAGCTACTTCCCAAACCGTTGCTGTAGTAAAATAGAGGCAGCTTTAAATCAGAATTTAGTTATATGTGCTGCTTATAAAGTAAAAAAATAAAAGATGTTCATTTAAATTCTCATCAACTAACCAGCTGAAAATGGCCAATAATCACTACCCAATAGTCTGTTCAAGCGTCTTTAGATGCATTTTATTCAGGTAACCCCAAATATGAGATTTTCCTATGTCTTATATATTATTTGGATAAAAGTTTTTCTTTGACAAAAGGCTGATGCCATCATAGTAAAAAAAAAAAAAAAAAGATTATTAAAACATAGTTTCCCATTTGGGTAATTCTTCATATAGCAAATGACTGAGGTCCTCATCTTTACTGAACAAATAATTAAAATAAATATAGGGCATTATACTACCCTTGATCTTCTGGTAAAATGAAAGAGTAAATTGAATTTTTAAATTCAAAATATCAAAGATTATGGAAGGGACAAGACTTCCATGGCTTAAGACGTTACTTCTAGTGCTTATGGCCATCCAATTTGGAAAATATAAATTAACACTTTATGAAATTATCCCTGAAAGGCCCATACCATTGATTTGTCTTCTTGGAGTTCCCATATTGGAAATCATATGATTCAGTATAATAAATCTCCAATGACATATGTGGCAGTTGGAATCCACCAGCCACTCCTTAGAAACTCTATGGGGCAGTTCTACTCTGTCCTATAGGGTCACTATGAGTCAGAACAGACTCAAAGGCAATGGGTTTGGGTTATTTGGTTTAATGATATATGCAAGAAGGTATCTTTTACAAGTTCAAGTTACCTGTGCAGGGTGATGTAAAATTGGAATGAACTAAAACTAGGTAATATTGTTCAGAAATGTTATTTTGCTGTTTTTCTTGTGTGTATAACCTACTTATTTTACTTCACAACTGAATACTTTTGTTTCTTTAACTTGTTGTTTGACTAAGCAAACAAATCCAAATGATTGTTGGATATATGCCAAGACTCCACTTAGGCCTCGAACTGGAATTTCTTTGTTGTTTCCTTAACATTAGAAAGAATGGTCATTACTATACAATATATTCATTCAAACTGGCCTACTACTTCCCCTTTTTGGAATGATTCTTCTGTTAAACTCAGTGGTCCTAACAGTGTGGAATAGGACATAGCTAAACTCACTCAAGGACATTGATGTTTTACTTGTAATCAGGCTAACGGATATAAAGTAGGGGCTAGTCAATGTCTAATTACAAGCTAATTTTCCTTCTACAGATTCTAGCATTAAGCCATTCTTTGCTTTTAAAGGATATTATCTTGTATATAACTTTGACCCTTAGTGCTGAAGGGCCCTTAACCAAACAAACCCTATTTAGATGCTCAGTCATAGGATCCATTTCCTCTGTATCTAGTACTGGTATGTCATACATTTAAGGAATTCTTATTAGGCTCCAAATGGTTTTTAAAAGAATTGGTCTAGAATTACTGGACTCAGTAAAATAGTTAGGATCTTCTATAATGACCATCTCCTAAGAACTGCAAATTTACCTGAAATAATTTTACAAAATAAGTTAGCTTTAGATTACATGTTAGCCTCTCAGGTAGTGTCTATGCCTTAGTTGGTAATCAATATTGTGGGTATATCAATGAAACACAAAGTGAAGTTGCTCATAGAGTGGTCATGGCTGAGGCTCAAGCTACGGAAGTGGCTGAGGCACTTCATACTGAGTCTAAGGTGCCTTGGGACCTTTTCTCTTTGCTTTCAATTCCTAATACTATAGTCAACATATTGTTACAGATATTACTCCCATCATCAAAAAAAGAAGCACAAAAACTAATACGTTTATTTGGATATTGGACACAACATATAGCACACTTAGGAATAATTATTAAACACACTGTTGTTCCATTAATGTGTTGAAACAACTACAAAGAGTAAGACATTCACTTGCGGGTATACACAGAACATTCTGTAACACTTTTAAAAGAAGCAGTGCAGATATACCAACACTTGCACCTATGCAATCTCAATCAAAACTAAGATTAGAATGCTTATATTTACAAGGTTTTGTCACATGGTCCTTATAGATTAAAAATCTTACAGACTCTGAATTTAACCCAATTAGCTTTTGGTCTAGACCAAGAGGCGGTCGTTTGAACAGAACAAGGGGATAATGCGTGGTTTAATGTTAAGAAAATGTGTGTCAGGGTTGTGCCCTTTCACCATACTTATTCAATCTGTATGCTGAGCAAATAATCTGAGAAACTGGACTATATGAAGAAGAACGGGACATCAGAATTGAAGGATGACTCATTAGCAACTGATGACACAACCTTGCTTGCTGAAAGTGAAGAGGACTTGAAGCACTTACTGATGAAGATCAAAGACCACAGCCTTCAGTATGGATTATACCTCAACATAAAGAAAACAAAAATCCTCACAACTGGACCAATAAGCAACATCACGATAAACGGAGAAAAGATTGAAGTTGTCAAGGATTTCATTGTACTTGGATCCACAATCAACACCCATGGAAGCAGCAGTCAAGAAATCAAATGACACGTTGCATTGTGCAAATCTGCTGCGAAAGACCGCTTTGAAGTGTGAAAAAGCAAAGATGTCACTTTAAGGACTAAGGTGCTCCTGGCTCAAGCCATGGTGTTTTCAATCACCTCATATGCATTTGAAAGCTGGACGATGAATAAGGAAGACCAAAAAAGAACTGATGCCTTTGAACCTTGGTGTTGGAGAAGAATATTGAATACACCATGGACTGCCAGAAGAACAAATCTGTCTTGGAAGAAGGACAGCCAGAATGATCATTAGAAGCAAGGGAGGTGAGATACGTCTCACATACTTTGGACATGTTATCAGGAGAGATCAGTCCCTGGAGAAGGACATCAAGCTTGGTAAAGTAGAAGTTCAGTGAAAAAGAGCAAGACCCTCAACAAGATGGATTGACACAGTGGCTGCAACAATGGGCTTAAGCATAACAACGATTGTGAGGGTGGCACAAGGCTGGGCGGTGCTTCATTCTGTTATACATAGGGCCACGATGAGTTGGAACTGACTCGACAGCACCTAACAACAACAACAACAAGCTTTTGGTCTCAAAAATTTCCTTGGGTGGCACACAAATATTCCCCAGTGGAAAAACTTACGTGGGCTTTGTATAAAGTGCTAGGACACAAAGAGTGACTAACTGAAAAAAGGATTGTTCAGCTCCACATACCTCAACCAATCATGGCCTGGGTCCAACAGACATCTGACAAACAAAAAAGTGTAATTTTTTTTTCCATTTTATTTTTTCATTTTATTTTATTATTGTACTTCAGGTAAAGGTTTACAGAACAAATAGTTTCTCATGAAACAGTAGTACACATATTGTTTTATGACATTGGTTAACACCCCCATGACATGTCAACCCTCTCCCTTCTCGACCTCTTTTTTTTTGGTGAAAATATACATAGCCAAAGATACACCATTTCAAAAATTTCTACATGCACAGTTCAGCGACATCAACTACACTCTTCCAATTGTGCTGTTATTCTCACTTTAGATGAAGGTTTACAGAACAAAATAGTTTCTCACTAAACAGTCAGTACACATGTTGCCCTATGACAATGGTTAACAACCTCAAAACACATCAACAATATCCTTACTCAGTCTTGGGTTCCCTATAACCAGCTTTCCTGTCCCCTTCTGCCTTCTGGCCCTTGTCCCTGGACTGCTGTGCTTCATGAGTCCCATTTGGTTTTATGAGGCTATCCACTCCCTGGCTGAACGGTGAACCTCGGAAGTGACTGCACCACTGCACTAAAAGGGTGTCTGGGGACCATGCTCTCTGCGCTTCTCCAGTCTCCCTTAGGCCAGTAAAGCTGGTCTTTTTTTCGTGAGTTAGAATTTTGTTCTACATACTTCTCCAGCTCTGTCCAGAACCCTCTGTTGTGATCCCGGTCAGAGCAGTCAGTGGTGGTAGCTGGGCACCATCTAGCTGTACTGGACTCAGTCTGGTGGAGGCCTTGGTAGCTGTGGTCCATTAGTCCTTCGGAC